>NW_006399812.1:13282809-13319217 GCF_000299155.1 Elephantulus edwardii
TTTTTCTTTGATTTTTCATCAAAACTCAGAAACTGGCTCTATCTTAAAGGTTAGTTGTGATGCAGAATCTGAAAATGTATGAATTTTTTTCCTCAGTTACATTAAAATCTTTTGGCCTATCCTTTGCTCTGAATGAATCTCTGTCCATGCACCGTTATGTCATAGTAAGAACAGGTCATTTGGCAAATATTACTAGTTGGGTGAAGCACACAGATCTTCTAATGTTGACACATTTCACCTTACAATATATCTAAAAATCACATTCATTAATACCGTTGTAAGTAGCAGAAAGCTGTCAAGATCGCGATGGCAAATACAAGTTTTCCAAAATTCTTGAAAGCTTCAAATTTTATCACTGGCAACAAATACTGTCAGTTATTTTCCTTGAAGTGACAGGCTTAATTTGTTCATTTTCCAGAAAATGGCTGCCAAATAGTCAAGTTTGAATAACCAGAGTTTGTCTATAAGTTGTTCTTTCAAGTAAAAATAGTGTTCTGTGGGGAAAAAGCAGCACATTCAGCCCATAGTCACACAGTCATCACCTCAGTGCTTTTTTGTCATGGAAGCTATGGCCCTTCAGTGCATGGCTCTGGAGCCAAATGTGAGTACACACCCAGGCCCACAGAATTTGAAAAAGACTTGTGCTCAAAGATGGGAGAGTTAGTGAAACGAGTAATTATACTTTTCACCCGCTGGGAACCTTATGGATCAGAGTTGTTGTTGTTGTGTATCGTGGACTCAAAACTGACCCACAGCTGTCCTTCCAGTGGGTTTTCGGAGGCAGTTAATAGCACAAAGGAGATCGCCTTTCTCCTTCTCTGGATCACGGAGATGGGGAACGGCCAGGCTGTGCTTGTTCCCTTATTCATTAAGAGGTGGGCCAAGTTTATGGTAGGCAGCCAACCACCACCCCAACTGTTTCATCAAGTCCATCGCTCAGTAAAGCGAAGTCTTTGTTCTCCTGCATTTGTATGGCAAGGAAGAGTGCAAAGACTTCTTCTGGAGTCATTCGCTTCTATGTCAAGTCAAACAGCAGTATCTGTCATTGCTTATGTATCATTAACACAAAAGCAAAAGGCAGATAATATTCTAGAATTATTAGGCACCTAGTTCTGGCCCCTCAGGCACCTTCGAAGAGTCTCAGTGATCTTCAAGAATCCAATTTGATAAATACACTTCTGAACTAATGATAAGAATTATAATCCTGGTTGTTATTGTTATGTACCATCAAGTTGGAAACAACTCATAGCTGACCCTGGTGGCTTAGCAGTAAGAAATGGTGCTGTCAACACAAAGGTATGTGCTTCAAATCCATCACTTGCTTCATAGGAGAAAGATGAGCAATCTCCTGTGAATTTCTTGTCTCTGAAAACTCACTGGAGGGTCAGCAATGGATAAGTTCCAACTTTGAAGGTACACTCAAACAACAAGGTAAACGTTAGCTCAGTCTTGCAATTAGGGAAACAGTTATTTCCCCCCCCCCCACTGAAACTAAATGTATAACCAGGTACCTGTATTGCAATTTCTGTGTGTACATACTGATTTTGAAGTGAGTACTGTTGGATACTTGAACAAGACAGTGAAACAGACTTCAGAAAAGAAACCCCAGTTATAGTCCTATAGCCCAGAGACAACCATCATCAGCACATGTGCTGGTTTACTCTAACGCTTTTTTAATAAGCTCCTTGTTTTTGAGGTGCTGTATCTCCATAATGTTAGAAAGGAGGACAAGGGCTAAAGGACATTTTGCTAAGTAACTATTTTTATTCTCTCTTTATCTCTTTTCCCATCAAACAAGAGAGATTTAAATTGAGGAATCAACCTAAAATTTAATTATGTAAAAATGTAAAGTGCAGTTAAAATGTAAATGTAATTAATTCTATAGAAATATTTAGAAAATTCTTGCCTTTTCCATTTTTTCTACCTGCGGCTTTAGCATAAGGAGCCCCGGTGGTGTGGAGGGTAACGTGTCAGGTTGCTAACTGAAAGGTTGTCAGTTTCAATCCCCCGGCCACTCCAAGAGAGAAAAGATAGGCAGTTTCCGCGCATAAAGACATAGCCTCTGAAAGCCAATGCAGGTTTTACTAAGAATTAGAACCGACTCAGCAGCAATTGGTTTTGATTTTTTTTACTTATAAAGGAGAATGTGTTAAGGACGTCTTTTCTTTGACACCCTTACTTTTAAAATGTGGACAAAAGCATAGCAAGATGTTAACTTGCTCACTTTGGACATGACAATGAGAAAAGCAAATTACTAGAAAAGGATGTTAAATAAAAATGAAAGACATCCTGAATAAATGGAATTGATACAATAGCCACAACAATGGACTCTAATACATTCATGATTATGGAGACGGCGCAGGACAGAGTGGTGTCATGCTCTGCTATACAAGAGCTTTTTCCTTAAGTTGGTGCCAACTAGCAAGAACGATGATGGTCCATCTAGGTAGACTAGAAGAGTACATGAGGTCATCTCTGCTTAGTGCCCAGTGAGGCCCTGGCATAGAACAGGATTTCATTATGTGGTGATTCTCCATTAATAAACACTAATGTCTATGAAAATGCTAATTCCTCTTAGATGCTTATCTGTTTAGTGACCTCATTTAAATTTCACAAAATTATCAGCACAGAAGCTAGCTGGACCCTTCTCATTTACTTAGTAGACAAGGAAATTGAGGTTCAAAAACCCTGAGTAAACCACCCATAGGAGTAAGAGGGACACAGGAGAGAGTCATTTTCGGCAGACGCACCCATAGCTGTGAACTCTCCAAGGAAGATGACTGCTTGAGCCAGAGTGCTTGAAGTGAGTGTCAGAATATGCCCTTCTCCAGCATTGCTACACCTCACCCACACCCACCCTTTGTTGTTAGGTTCTGTTTTAGACTGAGTTTTCCAAATAAGCAAACCAATGAAGTGTGAGAGTGTGTGTGTGTGTGTGTGTACGCGTGCACATCCTCAACCCCATAAACTATTGGTGGACAGTAACTCCACCTTCTTCAGGAGAATACAAGTGTCCAAATATACTACAATAGGCATTCACGACCACACTGCCTTAGCCTAGAGAACATCTACTGGGCCCTCAGTCAGGAAAAGGAGTGGGGCTCTTGTCTCTACATGGATGGGAGCAAGAGTGGCTTGACTGAGGCAGGAACAAGAAAAACAAAAGGAGTGTGAACCCAGGATACCCACCGATGCTGCTGCCAACAGTCTTACAAAGGATGCTAAATCTCACAGAACAGTAAGCAGATGTTATCCTCTTAATAAAACACCAATCTTTGAAAGCCACCCTCCTGGCCAAATGCCACAGCCCTCTCTAATAAACATGGGAGGCTGTGTAGTGAACTGGATTAATTAACACCCACAGGTTCTTGACCTTTTCCTGGGCATGTGGCTGAGCGGCACCCTCTCAAGACGGATGGCGTACTGGTGTACCTTCTTCCATGATGGATGTGTGTCCTTCCCAAGCAAAAGACATAGGGACGGGGGTCCGAGTCCCTAAATGAGCCTGTGTTCTGTTGCAGAGGAAAAGAGATAAATGGAAACACAGCCCACCCTTTCTCAGCTTCCGGGTGGCACAATCAAGCCCTTAGAAGAAAAGCGGCTTTGCTCCAATAACCCAGGAAAACACATCTCTTTGTGTTAAAAGAGGTTCCTTTTCTTCTTTTCTTTTTCTAAAGCAGTAACTCCTACCTCACTCAGGGAAATAGCAATTGTGGCTTTTTTTGGTGATACTTGGTAGGGGAAGTTCATGATATGAGCTAGGATCTTCGTTTTAGACTCATTCCACCCAGGTCTCTCTGCAAATAATGGGAAGGAGCAGGCTGATACCCTTAGATGGGGCGTTTATCGATTACCCTATTTGTGGACAAGCAGGGGAATCTCAAGTTTTTGTACCCAGGATCGCCAACTATTTTGGTATCTCCAGAGCGATCTCTCTATGCCTTGGGCCTTTACCAACAGAAGGTCTGACCTTGTTTTAGTTTGTTGTCTTCGAATTCATACTAACAGGTGAATGGTCGTCTCAAGTATAATGCAGAGGAAGGCAAGGAGAGCAGATGCACTGAAGGAAACCACCCATTTTACTATAGTCAGTCCCATCCATGCTGCAATATCACAGCCTGAGGCCTCAAAAGAAGAGAAAGAAAATCATTTTTACCATTCAGAAACACAACAGGAAATGAAATATGAAAATACATTAAATGAGCTACAGAAACTGTGAGAACATACATTCTAAAAGTTTTTGACCCGGGGCAGCATAAACATTGCAATCGTTTGTACTCAAGGTAGAAAATAAAAACAGAAAAGTATGTGAGCACCATTTTGTAGTAAATCTTTATCCTAAAATTTGGTCAGTGCAGGGAAGCAGTCAAGAGTTCATGTATAAAGAAAAATCACTTTTCTGTGATTTAATCACTTTTCTGTATTTTCCCCCCCTTATCTGTAAAATGGGTATAAGAGTTTTGTGAGGGTTAATGGAGTGAATACCTAAATACAACATTTCTTGGCTCCTATTAAATTTTCAATAACCATCATCTGGCACTCTTATTTGACAGCTCTGATGGCATTGTGCTTGGTAGTGACCTTGCCAATGCAAAGTTGCACTTCTGTGGAGGCTCAACTCCCCAAGACAGCACTAGGACAAAGATGGGCAATCTTTATCCATGTTAGTTTCAGCCTTGGAAACGCAAATGAGAGTCATATATAAGTCAGTCCCAACTCAACAGCAATGAGGGAGAAAGAGAGAGACATCTTAATGCACCTTGTACTACCAGGGAATGAATGCTTTTATAACTAGGACCAACTTGACCATAAGCGTCAGCCTTCAAGGAAGTGGGCCATCCCTTTAACTGTACTATCCTTGCCCCACTTTCTGCTCCTAATCTACCTGAATATGCTGGATTGAGCCCTTCACTGGAAAGGTGGGTGAAACAAGTAGTGGGAACTGAGCATAGTCCCTGCCTCAGCTCCCTTCTAATACTAGAGTTTCAATGAGTCATTTTGGTCTCTTGAGCAAGAACCTCTTGTTAAGAGGTCTGTGTAAGTGAGTGGATCTTGAGACTTGATGTTTAAAGCTTCCAACTTCGGGGTTGTATTCAGAACATTGGAGTGGTGCCCAAGAATATGTTTGCCTTAGAAACAAAGCTTCACTTCTGATACTCTATCTGATTTAGCATAATTGATTTCGTGTGGCCTATGACAGAAGCAATGATGTCAATCTAAAGACTAGGGCGCTTGATCAAGGCCATGGTCTTCTCAATTACTTGTTATGCATCAGAGAGCTGGACAATTACTAAGAATGACAGAAGAAGAATTGATGCCTTTGAGTTGTGGTGCTGGAGAAGTCTTCAACATAGAAAACAATAGATCTGTCTTGGATAAGGTGAAACTAATATTTTCTTTGGAGGCTAGGATTTTGAAGCCCTATCTCACATACTTTCAGCACATGGCCAGGAGAGGCCAGTCATTGAAGAAGGACATCATGCTCAGAAGGTTGGAGGGACAGCACAGGAGAGGAAGACCCCGGACCAGAAGGACTGGTACAGTATCTCTGGTGATAAGTGTAGGTGTGTTGGAGACTGGCTCAGGACAGGGCCGGATTCAGAACTGTCATACTTAGGGCCACTATGAGTCACAGGTGATTCGACGGCACAAAACAACAGCAACATGACAGAAGAAGAATTTATGCCTTTGAGTTGTGGTGCTGGAGAAGAGTATTGAACTCTTAGTTTCATGGACTGCCAAGAGAGATAATAAACAGGTCTGTCATGGAGAGGGCGAAACCAAGTTTCTCCTTGGAGGCAAGGAGTTTGAAACTCTATCTCACATACTTTGGACATGTTGCTGGGAGGAACCAGTCCTTGGAAGGGTGGAGGGACAACACAGGAGAAGAAGACCCAGGAAGAGATGGATGGACACACCTCATTACAGTGACTGGGGCATTGGGGGCAGGTGTGTCAGAGACAGTGAGATTTGTTCAGAATAGGGTAGAGTTTAGAGCTATTGTGCATAGGTTTGCAATCACTCACAGACAACACAGTGGCATATCATGACAATAATAATTGTGAAGAGAGTCAGTGCAAGAGAGGAAGACCCTGGAAAAGTGGATTGACACCGTGACTGTGGCAATGGGGTAGATGTGGCAGAGATAGTGAGGTTGTTGCCGGATAGAACAAGGTTCATAGGGTCATTCTGAGGTGTAGTCAACTCAGTGGCTCATAACAACTGTGGTGAATAGCTATAAGGAGTCATGTAAATGATGGTTAATACCACCTCACCCTTTATTATTTCCTCCAGACCCCACTCAGTCCTGCCAATCCACCACGCAGCTACCTCCTGACCCCTAGGTATCCACTGGAAAACCCCAGGAGCCAAGTTGTATGCCAGTCTTAATTTGTACCTAGTGTTTAGGTTAGAAACAGTCACACACAGAAATTATGTGTAAGATATCTCATATAAATCTAGATGCCCCCCTCTCTTTAGTAGGAGTAGCCTTGATTCTTACTATAAAAAAAAGTTTTGTGTTTTTTTTTTAAATATCCCCATCTCTTCCTCCAGCTACCATGGAGCTCACAGAAAAACTAAACCTTCAAATGCAGAGACCTGATTACCATATATTATGTATTCCCTTGTACATGTGAGGATTGTTTTCTTTATCTCAAAAATCATTATTGGAATATGTTATTGAACATGTAGAACTGGTAAGAAAATAGTTCCAAGAAGGAAAAAAGAAAAAGAGAAGAAAATTTCCAGGCAAGTTTGAGAAAGTGCAACATTGCTGAGAAGAACACAGCCTTAAACATCTAAGGGGTCAGTCAGGATGTTATATTCAAGAGATAGATAGATGTTTTAGGGAACAACCTCTATGTCTCCTGGACCATAAGCCATCACATAATGGAAGGAAGAAAGGAGAAGAGGAGAGGAGAGGAGGGGAGGGGAGGGGAGGGGAGGGGAGAGGAGAGGAGAGGAGAGGAGAGGAGAGGAGAGGAGAGGAGAGCAGAGAAGAGGAGAGCAGAGGAGAGGAGAGGAGAGGGGTTAGGAGTCAGGACACAGAGGGTAAGTGTAGGACAGCCAGGCTGTCGCTGAGTATCCTTCTATACCTCAGTGATCTTATCTGGCAAATTGTCCCAATTTTCCCTGTCAATCTGACACCACAGGAGTACCACGAAGGCCACAGGAAATGTAAGGTGTCGGCATCAACACCCATTTCACACCACGGAGCGCTGAACCAGCATGCAAGGTTGTTATCTTTCATCATGAACAATGCAGGTCCACCTTAGAGATGAGTCAATAGAGAATTTTCAAAAAGTTTCCTTAAGCTGGATCATTTCATGCAGGTGGTTTCCCCTTTCTCTGTTCCATTTTCTCACCAGTGAAATGAAGGATCACATTTCCTGACCACACCTCACAGTCAGCACACAAATTCACCTTCAAAGGTGAATCACGCTACCAGCATCCTTCTAAACACTTCACCTTTAGTGCTTGCTGAAGTGTCATGAAGTCAGTGCTGTCATAAATCCCCACATGACAGATAAGAAGACTAAGGCACAGGTCCTGAGAGACTACCAGATACCACGCAGCCACTTATTCTCAGGTAGCCTGCCTCTGACACTTAACTGTACAACCTTTCCAATGAGAGAGGATTTGGGAAAAACCAAAAGGAGTAAAAGTTCAAAAGGGGCTACTCCCCTTTAAATGACCAGTACTCACTGAGCTGCTGGTGGAGCCCAACAGGATCAGGTCAAGAGGACAGAGAAGGCCCAAGGTCTTTTCAGGTGCCAAGGTCACCTCCACCTCTCCATGAGTTGGTCAGATATACGGACACTTCAAGAAACCCTGGCAATAAAGAGTGTAGCACGTTAGGTTACTAGCTGAAAGATCTGCAGCTCGAATTCACCAGCATCTCTCATGGCAGAAAGATGGACCTAGAAATGTTCATAGCCTTGGAAACCCAATGAAAGGTTGCTGTGAGTCAGAATCAATAGTTTGGTCTGGGTATTGACACGCCAGGCACCAGCACCACCCAGTGACATGATTGCAGATATGAGGTTGAGAGAAAGACAAGAGGCACGCAGAGCAGCATGCGTCAAGTGAGTCCATCAAAGTGCACACAGGTCACAGGTATCACTTTTCAAAACACTTCTAAAAAAAATCCTGGAGTTAAGACTTCCTTCCAGCAGAAGAAAAAGTGATGCTGAAATTCAGAGATGCCTTCTGGCTTTTGCTCCTTTCTGTTGGATAGCTTGTAGGCCCCCAAATCCTTCAAAATATAAACATACCAAATGATTTTTTCCTTGGTTTTCAGACGATGCAAAGAATGTGTTCTTTTAAAAGGTAGACAAGTTTCCAAAGAACAAACAGCAGCACTGGATGTGTTAGCTGCCATCAGGTCGACTGCAGCTCATGGCCGCTCTATGCCCAACAGATCTAAACCTTGCCTGATGTTGTGCCGTCTTCACCAAGGCTGCTCTGCTCAAGTCTAATCTTGCAATCACTCTATCGATCTGTCTTGCTGGAGATCTTCCTCTCTTTCTCAGTCCCTCCATTATCAGAGTGTGATACCTTTTCCAAGGACTGCCCCTCCTGACAACATGCCCAAAGTATTGGACTTGGTGATGTGCATAAAAAAATACAGCACAACACAAATTACCTACCGATCGTAACTGCATCCAAACCTTGTTTGCATGATGGTTCTATCCATCTCGGAGCTCAGTGAATCTGAGTGCACAGCACTGAACAATGTAGAAGTCTTTAAATGTTTAAAGAAAGAACGGATATTAGTTCATTATGGCACCTTAACTGCCATACTGCCAATGGCATCACCATATCCTCTTGCTCTCTCCCCTTCCCCGCTTCATACCCTTCCTCCTCTTGCCTTTTCCTGGTTCATAGTACACTCTTTGAAAAAAACAAAACAAAGTTGTTTGCATACAATCATTCATATGCATTATGTTTCTTTCTACTGTTTTATACAATCATTCACATGTATACAATCATCTGTATGCATTCTTTCATGCACATTTTACTCAATGCAATAATTTCTATACTTTGTGTCCTATATGCTTAATTACCGTTGATCTATGGTTTATATCACTTCATCTCATCAAGTCCCCGTTGCACCTTGCCTCTTGCACAGATGTGATCCTCTGCTCCCCAGTCTGCTACCTCCTGCCAGGGGAACACTTAGAATAGGGAGGGGCAAGGAATCAGGGAACAGTCAACTCCTGGGGATACTAGCGTCAAGAGCAGAACTCTTCCTTTGCCTCCTCTTCCTTTTGCAATTTGCCTGTTGCTCCCTGGACTTTGGGACTTCTCTCAACCCTCACAGCACAACTGTGATTGGGTGCCTCACTGTGGGATGACCAAGTTTATATGCTGTCAAGCACTTTATATCCCCATAACTCTGCCTCCCAAGCCCTCCTGTGCATGTGTTTAATTTTTACAATCAGGAAGATGGATGGAGAGAGTGACAGCCAGACACCCTGAAGGGGTGGGCTCTGGCTTGCCTTGGCCGAACCTGTGCATGAATTCCATCAGTGACCTGAGGTTTGATTTTATGCATAACACCCCAGTGATTTTAAAAATCTCCTTAAACTTTTTTGATGACTGAGATAAATGAGGAGGAGGGGGAGGCTGTGTAAATACAGAGCCACTATTTGGGAAGAGTATTGAATATAGTATGGACTGCCAGGAGAACAAACAGATTCGTCCTAGAGAGGTGAGACCAGGCTGCTCCTTGGAGGCAAGGATTCTGAAGCTTCACCTGACATACTTTGGTCATGTTGCAAAGAGGGACCAGCCCTTAGAGAGAGACATCATGCTTGAGAGGGTGGAGGAGCAGCGCAAGAGAGGAAGACCCTTGATCAGATGGATTAATTCAGTGACTAGGGTAAAGGAGGTAGGTGTGTCAGAGACAATCAGATTGGCACAGGATAGAGAAGGGTATAGGGCTGTTGTACAAAGGGTCCCTATGAGTAGCAGGTGACTCGACGACACATAACAACAACAACAACAACATGTGGAAAGAGCTACTGGTAGCATGGGATGTGAGTCACTTGGCGTTTGTTCCTCTCTTCCAATCATCTCCCTGCCTGTTCAGCTCCTCTACCTCCCATGCAGTGCATGGAAAAGTGGGAATACTAACCCAGTCATCCTTTCACCTTTCCAAAATATAACCGATGATTATGATGATGGTGGTAGGAATGAAGAAGAGAAGGAAAAAGGGAAAACACTAAATGAGAATAAATGCATCTTTGAAAACATTGCTTTTATATGTTATTGTTATTAAGTGTGTCAAGTCATAGACATCTCATAGTGACCCTATGAACAAAAGACCTGAACACTTGCATAACTTTTCATCGTTTCTACAAGTTCATAGTTTCCAGAGCCAAGCTATTTTGGAAGTGGATGCCACTCCTGCTTCCAAGCTTGTTTTAATTGGGGAGCTCCACCAAGCACTGTTCGCCCTGGGTAACCATTATCACATTTGACACATCAGTGTCATGGTGTTCAGCAGCAACCACAAGTTACCTCTGTACAGCAAGTTGGTGTTCAGCAGCAACCACAAGTTACCTCTGTACAGCAAGTAGACAGACCAGGGCTATATGACTTGGAAGAATGTTGGACCAAAAACAATTAAAAACAGGCCTGAGGGCCACAGATTAGAATCATCCACCTTTGGCTTGGTAGCATCACTTTCTGTCCACTGCACCAACTGATCTCTCTCTATGCTATTGTTGTTGTTAAGTGCCATCGAATTGTAGGCAACTCACAGGGAAATTTTGAACAAAAGACCTCAATGCTTTTATAACTTTCATCCTTTCTCCTGGTTCATGGGGTTTCCAGAGGCAAGCTATTTTGGAAGTGAATGCCACTCCTGCTTCCAAGCTTGTTTTAATAGGGGAGCTCCACCAAACACTGTTCACTTTTGGTAACCATTATTGCGTTTGACAGATTGTTTTTTACTCAGAGCAGACCAATACTGCAGACACTTTCCTGATAATTATTTCACAGAAGCATAGAGATAAGAAGCCCTCCTTAAGCCACATTGCTAGTAAGTCCTGTTATCCAAGAAGCCATCTCAGAAGTCTCTATTATAGGCTGAATTGAGTGGCCTATTTCAGGTAAACTGTACAAAGGCATTTGACTGTGTGGATCATAACAAGTTATGACTAACATTGCAAAGAATGGAAAACCCAGAGCACTTAGTTATGCTTATGTGAAACCTATACCTAGACCAGGAGGATGTTGTACAGAGCAAGGGAACACTGCATGGTTTAGCATCAGAGTTGTGTTCTCTCCATACCTATTCAATCTGTATGCTGAACAAATTATTTGAGAAACTGAAGTGACATTAGGATCAGAGGAAGACTCATAAATAACCTGCTTTGTGCAAATGACACAACCTTGCTTGCTGAAAGTGCGGAGGATTTGATGCACTTGTTGAAGAAGATCAAAGAACACAGCATTCAATATGAATTGCGCCTCATTGTCAAGAATAACCATTGGACTGATAGGCAACATCATGATGGATGGAGAAAAGACTGAAACTGTCAACAACTTCATCTTACTTGGATCTACAATTAACACCCCTGGTACCAACAGTCAGGAAATCAGGAAATGTATTGTCCTGTGAAAGTTTGCAGTTAGAGATCTCTCTAAGTTATTAAGAAGCAGTGATACCAGTTTGAGGACTAAGGTGTGTCTGATTCAAGCCATGGTCTTCCTAATCATTTGTTATGCATCTGAGTGCTAGACAATGAATAAGGATGACAGAAGAAGAATTGATGCCTTTGAGCTGTGGTGTTGGAGTACTGAGCATCCCATGGACTGCCAAAAGAACAAACAAATATTTCTTCACAACGGCTCAGCCAGAGCTCTCCTTGGAGGCAAAAATGATGAGGTGAAGGCCTCACACACTTCGGTCATGTTGCTAGGAGGGAGAGATACATGATGCTCAGGAAGGTGGAGGATCAGCAAAGGAGAGGAAGACCCTCAACCAGGTGGACTGACATGATGACTGCCGCAATGGATCTAATAGGTCAGGAAGTGTGAGGCTGGTGAAAGATAGGATAGAGTTCAGATCTATTGTTCATGGTGTCACTACAGGTCATACTCAATTTGACAGCACCTAACAACAACAACAACAATATTGGAAGTGCATTATGCAGGATTTCAGACTATCTTTTATGATAGCACTTGGTAGAACTAGTTGTTATTTTGGGCGTGCCTGCCCATTTCCTTCAATGTACCTGCAGCACTATGGAGACCCAGGCTGACTTACTGCCATTTATCAACAGCCAGCATGAGATGTGGGATGATTCTGATGGGAGCCCTTGGGTGGACTCATGTTAGACTTAAACACTTGAACCTCCATTAGCTCAAGAGGACTTTGCAATGCATCTCCTGGCTCTGTGATCTATTGGGCTGGAGCCCCTGGCAAAAGAGAAAGTGCTCAGAATGACAGTAATCTTCTCTATTTTGTTCATTCTCTCTGCTTCATGAGATCTTATTCAGATCCACAATCAGGGTGTAAGGTAGCCTGGCAGCAAGGCAGCCACCTGGGGTTCACTGGATTCCTCTCAAATTCCTTTGGTTCCAGGAGTGACAAAATTTAACACCTAGTACTACTGGACTTTATACTACATAAAATGATGAGAATTTTGTTCTGATACAAGGAAAGAATGTAAGGAGACCTCATAATATCAGCCAACCAGTAAGGAGGATATAGATAGAGGAGAGGAGGCAGACACAGAGCTGAAGCAGGATTGATAATAATCAATACCATCCAACTTGATTCAATTCATTTGCCTTATATTGAGTATGATCTTAATATACTAGGAGACATCAGCTTCTATTAGAGTCTTGGAAATCATCTTTGAAAAGAGGCAAAGTGGTATCAAATGCATAATTTGAAAAACATTGTTTTCAACATATTTCCACTTCATTTAGCATTTTGAGGAATTGAGGCTGTATCTTGTTACAATCAGACTGAATTAATCACCTGGAGATCTGATAGAAGATAACTGGAACTCTAGTTTAGGGCTTCTTTATTCTCAGAAGATAGCCTTTCAAGCTGAAATATGAGAAATAGTGAAAAAAATTCCTTCCTCTGCTCCATAAGTGATCACACTGCTGATTTTCCAGAGACATGATCTGCACTGTCAAAATATGGTCACCACATATGGCTACTGAACACTGATCTGAATTGAGACATGAAATACACACGGATTTCAAAGACTTAGCTAAATAGTGCAAACTATCTCAATATTTTTTATATTGACTACATGTTAAAATCCTAAAAATAAATGGGAGAACATAAAAAGTATGATTAAAATTATTTCCACTTGTTTCTTTTTTACTTGTTTATTGTAGCTACTTAAGAACTAAAAATTCCATATAGAGCTTCTATTATATTTCTGTTGGGCAGTGATGGTCTATGTAATTAAATGTTATGAAGTTCTGGAATGATATTTTCTAAGAATGTTTAAATAAAATATGGAAACACACAGAATGTGATTTTAAATGAAGGAGAAAATTAAAAAAATAATTAAAATAGTGTAAAAATGTATGTCTATGTTTATATACATACATGCAAAAAAGACAAAAAAGAAATAAAAATCATCTCAAAGCGGTAGGACTAGAGTAATGATAATAACCTTCTTTATAGATGTATAAATATTCCTCAAATATATTTTATTTGGTTTGTTGTAAATAAGAAAGTTCCTGAAAAGGAATATTATTTCTCACAATAATCATTATTTTATGTAGCTATACACCTTAGCTGACATTTGGCTAAACAAAACAGTTTAACAAATAACTTATACACAATTTCCAAGTGTATTTAGCATCTCATTGTAAAATAAGCCATTCCCAATGAGGAACTCATTCTCATGAAAGTCCATTTGGTAGCTGTATCACAAAACATTTTCTTCAAATTAGTGTTCTAATCAACAAGAGATGAGCTGGTTAAAAAAATGGTGGTTATTATTTCAACATTAAAATGGAAAGAGAAAGTAGTCCATTAACAAAATTTGCTTATTCCGAATTCTAGTCGCTCATTACCTGAATAAAAGTAGATTTAAGGGAAAAAATATATATATATATATAATCTCCTAGGGAAAATAACTTAAAAGCTCCCAAGAGTTTGAGAAAACTATAAAGATTCCCTAATCCACAAGTATTGACAACAGAAGGTTCTGATCTGATAGCTTGCTTATTTTGTTGATTCTTCTGAGAAATTCTGTTGAAGGGTCTCAATTTAAAAAACTTGAACGCTTCCTAAGTGGCACAGGATAACCCATTCATCTATTGACCCCACAGTCAGCTAGCCATGTAGTCACTATGTTTTTAAGGAGTTCTGTTGTTACCAAGAGCTACTTTGCTGTTGTTGCTGTTGTTAAATACTGTTGTGTAGACTATGACTGAGCAATTCTGTGACCAAGAGATTGGAAACTTGCCCTGTCTTGTCCTATCTTTACTATCCCTGATTTGCTTAGGCTCATTATTATAGCTGTTTTGTTAATTCATCTCTTTAAAGTTCTTCTTCTCTTTCTCTGACTCTCCACCTTTCCCAAACAGATGCCTTTTTCCAAGGACTGGCCCTTCCTGAAAACATGTTCAGAGTAGGTGAGATGACATTTCAGCATGCTTGTCTGTAAGGAGCATTTCAGTTGCACTTTCTCCAAAACATTACTCTGTAAGTTGGGAATATGATAGAAAACAAAACGGGAAACACCTTTGCTCTCTGGAAGTTTGTATTCCAGTTTTGTGTTTGTTTGTGTGTTTGGTTTTTGTTTTGTTTTGGTTTGGTTTGGGTTTTGTCCCATTGAGAAGAGAATGGCACATAGCAATCCTAGGAGCAGCAGATCTGAGCCCTGTCCTGGGCTGTGCCATCCTCACAGTCTGACACACTCTAGCCCACGGCTGCAGTCACGGCAATTAGTGGTGACTGCAATCAACCCACTTGATAGAAAGAGTTAAACAGCAAATACATTTGAATGCCATCCTGATAATTTTACCAAATGAGTCTTTATTTTAAAATTTTTTTTTAAAAGAGAAAGGGCTATTTTATGTAACTTCATTAAGGAGGTTATATTAAAATTTGAGCTGATGACTGGATAACAAAAAACGACAGTATGATTAAGACTAGAAAAAGCATTCAGGCACAGAAAACAGCAAATGAAAATGTCCTGTGCAGGAAATCCTTTAGCCAGTTTTAACAGGAAGGAGTCAAGGGTGGTTTCAGTGATCAACCAATGAAATCAGAGAACTGAGTAGGGCCACCTTACATCCACCATGAATTTGTATTTTAAACAGAAGTACTGATGTGATCTGATTTCCATAAGTAAAATCATTGTGTTTACAAGGTAGTTGGACAAGGAACTCTGAAAGGTGCATCTCACAAAGAAATAGCGAGACTATGTGGGATTCTATTGAAAGAAGATGGCAGCCTGAATGGCTCCTCATTCTAGAACACACACTTTTTTGGGTTCCACTCAGAGCACATGAGGTCATCTGTAACTTAACTAAATAACAGCAGTATTGGTGTATAACAGGCTGGGTGAATTTTCTCAACTCTTCTAACCCGGTGATGTGAGAAGAGCACTCTCAAATGTGAGATCATCTGACTTAATCCTTAAAATATTTAAACGCCCTGCATCACACACTACACAAAAAGACCGCTTTTGAGGTTCCCAGAGGTTCAATTCCATTTAGTTTTCCTGCTTTTCATTTACCCCGAATGGTTCCAGCTGGATCTGGAAACAGACGTGTCAACACAGTCATTGCCCATGAAGGCTTCCCAGCGACCAGGAAACAGGTCGTCAATTGTAATCTCTACAGAAATCCTGATTCTGTCAGATTTTCCAAGCCCCAGATGCCTGGGCCATATCTGGGAGCAGGATTCTACTGGCAGAATGGAGAATCAGCATGTCCCTTAGCTGGACTGAGTGCCACTGGGTAACTTTTCCAACATTCTCAAAGGTATAAGCACATTTAGGGTGTCAGAATATCTGTGGGTGAACTTGACCTCCTAGGAATTTACTCAAGCCAGCTACTCTTTGATTAACTACTTTTCTGATTTTATCAGCTGCTGTTACTTTTCTGGCTCCCACCCAGACCCATCTGGGTCATAACACGGACCCAGTGATCCTGGCATCTGGAAGCATTTGTCTTAAAAGAGCCAATTCCCTCTTGATCTTGATTATCAGTTCAGATTCTAGCCAACAAGCCAGATATTCTCTTTCATGACCACAACCCACAGGATGTTGCCTGCAGTGTGGTGTGAAGTACTCCTTCTGACAGCCAATATATGGGGGCATCAGAAGACCTGGCCACAGCCCTGGGCCTGTGGGGGAAATGAACTGATGCCAGTACCTTAAATCCCTTGCAAACACACACAGGGGATCCCTAGAGTTAATTTATGGAACACAGCCCCAGAAAGGATTGTGGTTAGGGCATAACTCAACACTATTCCCTAGGCATCTGCTGCGTTCCAAGGGTTGTGTGAATCAAAGTTAAGGAGAGATGTAGTATGGTTCTCAGCTGAGGATAGTGTGTTGAAAAGGCAAATAGAAAGCATAGAAAATGGGTGACCCTGGAGGATATTATGCTAAGTGAACTACCTCAGTCACAAAGGGAAAAATACTGCATAATGCCACTGGTACAAAATAGAACTGGTATAGGGGTTGGAGGAAACTAAGAAAAGAGAGAATTATTTAATCATTATTTAATGAACACTGCATTTAAATAGACATGGGAAAGAATTGTCTAAAAGAAATATATAATTAGATATTATTTGCATGACAACAGTCCAAAATAAGAGGTGTATAGCAAAAAGGACTGGGTAGGTGGGATGGGGGTGGGAAGAGGAATAAAAAAAAAACAAAACCAAAACCCAAACCACAAAGTAAACAGAAGATGTATAAGTTGGAAGATGTAGCCAGGGAGTTCACTCTAGGTCATGTCTCTTGAACTTCCTGAATATTTTTCTTTCTTGATTTTGCTTTTTATTTTTACATTAGAAAATAATTAGGAGATCTAGAGCCCTCTGAATCATGTGGTATGAGAATCCATACTTATTATATGGATTAAATCACACTGAGTCAAAAATGAGTACATAAAATTCTTTAAATACAGCATCGTTTTGAGGGTTCATCTCTCTACAAGTCTTCAAATGTTTGCTATGGAAAGAACAGATAAAAAGCATATGTGTAAAATATGAATGTGTGATGCTATTTAAACCATATATTTTCTTTTCCCCCAATATGTGGTTGTTGTGTGCTGTTGAGTCTGACCCATAGCTGACTCTCCAGCGGGTTTTCAGAGGCAGTGAATACCACAGGAGGATATTTGGTGGATTTGAATTCCATGCCTTTGGGATTGCAGTGCAACTTCTTACCCTAGGCCAAAGCTCCCTCACTCACCTTTACTCTCCTTTTATCTCTTATACAATAAAAGATGAGTGAGGGGGTGAAGGAAATGGGAAGGATCCAGTGAGGACCTGAAAAGATGAGGGTAATAATGGGCAAGGTCTAATGGTGATTAATTTTATGAAACACATGGGAAGTAGCTTGAACTTTCTCCTTCATCACCACAGACTCTTGATTATACATTGTTTCATGAAATTTTTCTGTGCCCTCCAATTCCTTTTGGTCCAATGACTCTGTTCACTCTTGCCATCTTCTTTTAATACTTCCTGGATCATTTAATATTCTGCCCAAAGAATCCTTAAGTATTGTAACTCAAGGCTTGATTTGTTCTTCAGTTCCTTCAGCTTAAGAAATGCTGAGCGAGTTCGGCCCATTTGATTTTCTGACTTTAACTCTTTGCACATTCCATTATAATACTTTGTCTTCCTGTGCTGCCCTTTGAAATCTGTTTAGCTCCTTAATATCTTGATTTCTTCCCTTTGCTTTGGCTTCTCGGCATTCTAGGTCAATATTCAGTCTCTTCTCATATCCATTGGTCTTTCCTTCCTCTTCTGTCTTTGTAATTACCTTTTGAATTCTTCATGGATGACATTCTTGATATCCTTCCACAACTCATCTAGTCTTTGCTCATTAGTGTTCAAGGCCTCAAACCTGTTTCTGAGACGGTTTTGAAATTCAGGTGGGATAGACTCAAGGTCATATTTTGGTTCCCATGAATTTGATTTAATTTTCCTTAGCTTCAGCTTGAACTTGCATATGAGTATTTGGTGGTCTGTTCCACAATTAGCACCTGGCCTAATTTTCACAGCTGATATTGAGCTTCTCCAGTAAGTCTTCCCAGAGATGTGGTCAATCTTATGCCTATGCATACCAGGTGACTTCCCTGTGTATAGCCTGTGTTTATGTTACATATTTACAATGAATAAATCGTTGATTGTGCAAAATTCTATCATTCTATCTCCAGCTTCATTTCTACCTCAGAGTCCAGGTTTTCCAATTACTGATCCTTCGTCTTTGTTCCCAACTTTTGCATTCTAGGACAAACAGGTTCATCCTAGAGAGGGTTAAAGCAGGCTGTTCCTTGGAGGCAAGGATTCTGAAGCTTCGTCTGACATACTTTGGACATATTGCAAGGAGGGACCAATCCTTGGAGAGGGACATGATGCTTGGGAAGGTGGATGGACTGCACAGGAGAGAAAGACCCTTGATGAGATGGATTGACTCAGTGATGGGGCAGGTTTGTCAGAGACAATGAGATTGGTACAGGAAGAACAGAGGCTGTTGTATACAGGGTTGTTATGAGTCACAAGCGACCCGACGGCACATAACAACACAATACATGGGAATGATTTTATGAAATACAATGTGAATGAAGACTGAAATACAACGTATAGAATTTTTTAAGCAAATCAATATTTTTTTAAAAAACAAGATAAAAACTATAAGGATCCAGGGGGGTGGGGGAGGTGGAATCAGAGGGATGAGGATGTGCAGGCGAGGGGGGTTAATCATGGTGGTGCACAATTTGGTGAAGGTGGTGTGGGAAATTGGAAGAATCTGTTCTCAAAAACAATGTAGTCAAATTTTGTAAATAAACTCGTATTTTTTATTTTATTTTATTAGTTTTAATGAACATTTACAGAAATTTTGGGTTCTCATTCATTCATTGTTGCATTGTTTTCTCTACCCTCCTCCCCAGTTCGTTCTTCTCCCCCACCCCGAATGTCTGTTTTAATTGTCCAATTGCCATAATAAGCTCGTATTTTTAAAAAGATAGTCAATGTGCCAGAGAAAATACCTGGTAGTAGATCAATGACTGTGACCTAAGTTAGGGTGTTGCATCCCAGTCTAAGCCCCTTACAATTCATTGGCCACATCAGATCATGTCATGAGGATGACTGTATCATTGCATTCCTGCCAAATCACTGAATACCAAGGCTTAGGCAAGTTTAAACACATTTTCGGGACCACAATCAATCCATTACATTTTCCCCTTTGCTCCCTCCAAATTCATGCATTGCCACATGTAGAAAATTGCCCCTCCTTCACATTATCACAAAAGTCTTAACTAAAATTACTTGGCATAAAATTCCTTTTCTTTTGTGGAACTTTGAAATCTAGAACATAAGCTATCTGTTTCCAAAGTGCAGTGGTGATAGAACTACAGGCAGACATTCCCATTAAAAATGAGGAAAACATTGAGCATCAAGCTCCCAGAATACAGAACAACAATTTATTTGACACCATCTGGGTAACAGTACTGCCCTTTTAGATTTCGGCTTTTGACCATCGTCTCCAGAATGCTACATCAAGACCACTTGCAAGACCATTTTGATATCTGGACTATGTGAAGACCACATGTCCTTGGTCCAGCTCCACCTCCACATTCACTAGGATGCAATTCGGGACCCTTTCTTTTGGATTGTCCATTGTCCTAGTACAATTGAGGGACAGCCCCACCTTGACCACAAAGGCCCCTCCACTCCACTCTTCTACCTACTGGGCATAGCAGCCCTTCTCAATCAGTTTTGGGCAAATCCATTTTGGCCTCTTGTCCCACCTCCATTACACTTATGAGCATGGTGGAGATCT
This sequence comes from Elephantulus edwardii, assembly GCF_000299155.1. Taxonomy (NCBI): domain Eukaryota; kingdom Metazoa; phylum Chordata; class Mammalia; order Macroscelidea; family Macroscelididae; genus Elephantulus; species Elephantulus edwardii. Next base: position 13,302,831 of record NW_006399812.1, read on the forward strand.
GACTCTTTTGAAATCTAGAAATCATAGCTCCATTGAGACCCAGGAAGCCATGATCTTACTCTTTGAGACTGATGCAAATTTCCTTAATGTGCTCCTTGCATTTTCAGCTTTTGCATTTTGATTCCTTGACCTCTTAGCCTCTCAGAGCAAGCCTCTTGGGCTTCTCTGTCTGTCCTTTGCCCTGCTTGGCAAATATTACAAAGTACTTTAGCTCAGTGGAATCCCATTCTGTCAGGAAGCCATGACCTGAAGGTATTCAACTCTCCTGCTCCACGGGACAGGGAGTCTAGCTCCACCAACAAGTATTCAGTGATACACAGCCAGTCAGGAAGCCTCCTGACTGAAGCCATCAGCTCCCTCAGGGTGTGGACTGGCTCCCAGGCTGTCTTTCACCATCTCTTGATTCTGTTGCTGAGGTTTCTCTGCCATTACTTATTGTCTTCTAGACTGTCTCCAATGTTACAGATCTCCTCAGTTCCTTCTGTGCCCTCAGTAGTATTGCCTTTAATGTCGATCATTTTACCAACAGTCCCTTCTAGATAATTTAGATTTTTGCTATCAGGGATCTTAAGACTCTTCTAAGGAGCTCTGGTTGCTTAGAGGTAAGGAATTACACTGTCAATGCAAAGGTCTGCAGTTCAGCTTCATAGGAAAAAGATGGGCAATTTCCTTCCATGTGATTTACTGCTTCTGAAAACCTGCTGGAGGGTTAGTTGTGGGTCTGTTTGACTTGATGATATACAACAAGAAGACACTTCCAGATTATACTCATTACTCAATTCCAAAACCCTTTCCCCATTTAGGTATTTGTTAGAATAGAATTCTACTGTAATGCTTCTGTAACAGAATATAGCAAGTAGATGGCTTTAATAAACACAAATTTACTGTCTCACAGTTTAGGAGGCCAGAAATTCAAGTTGTGGACACTAATTTGAGTAAAAGGTGTTTGTCCTGTGTCAGCTCTAGAGAAAAGTGCTGTACTCCTTTAAGTATCTGTAGGCTGATGTTCCTTGGGGAGTTCCATGTGTCTTGACTGTAATAGTTCCCTGAGTCTGGAATATTCTTGGCACAGTGACCCTGAGTCCAAATGATATGCTTTCCTCATCTCCTTTTATTTTTGATAACACTGAAGTGCTTCTTTCTCTACTTACTTGTCTTCTCCTTTTATCTCATAGAAGATACAATGCTGTGACGGAAGAGTCAAGATTAGCCCAATGTCGCCCTGCCACTCTTCTACTGCAGTACTCATGAAACGAAATGAAATCTACTCTGATGGCAAGTCTAGAACTGTAAACAACAAAGAAAAAAAATCACTATATCAAGCATTAATTGGGAAAAATAACTGAACACAAACAGCGAAGAAGGGGAAAAGGAGGGCAGAGGTGCCAAGCCTGGCATTACCACCTTGAAATACATTCAACAACACACCTAAAAGACAAGAACAGAATCACAGAATCCCCACCAGAAATCAGATAAATTATGGAGACAGCTCTGGAGTGAATCAAGCCTGTCTTCACCACGACATACAACCAATGGTGTCAGACCCAGATGTACACTCCTGGTTACTGATACCTTCACCCAAAGATGGTGAATGTTCTAGTGCTTTCATACTACAGACCAATGTATCATGCAAGCACTGTTAAGCCAGATCTATCAAAACAAAACAAAATCAGAATAAAGAAAATACACAATCAATAAATAAATGCAAAAACACCTTAATGCCTAGAAGACAACTGAAAATAAAAAGAAACAAGACAAAATGGCTCAAAACAAGTGACAAGAAAAGTTTTCCAGGGAAGAAATTGTTATCAAGGTCCCAGACATGAAATTCAATAGTCTTATAGATGAGATCTTCAAAGAAAGAAAAGAAAACATATATAAAATCAAGGAAAGCATTGACAAAGTTCTAGAGTAACTAATAAAAACACTATAAGCACAAAATTATGAAATTGACAACTAAAAGGCATAAAGATAGCAAGTAAAATTTGAGAAAATAAATACCAACATTTCAGAAAGAGATAACTGAAAGGAAAGGCGAAGGAGTAGAGTTGAATCAATAGATAGCAAAATAGAGACTAAAACCCTTAATAACGTTTGTTAGAGGGATAATCAGGAAAAAACAGTGAAGGAAAATAGAGAAATTCTAAGACTTATATGAGACACTACCAAGAGGAATAATTTCATGCAATTGGAATTCTAGAATAGAAAGAGAAAGAAAAAACAGAGAATATTAACATTTGTTGGCATAAATCTTCCCTAATACTGTGGAGAAAAGATGAAAAGATATCAACCAAAGGAGCTCAATGTATCCTATATAAAATAGAACTTAAAAGAAAATAACCAAAACTGTTTGTCTTATACTGGGTTCTCTGGAAAAGAAAAGTCAATGACATAGATAGTAGATAGATAAGAAAGAGAGAGAGATGTTGCTGGATGCCATAGAGGGTTTTCAGAGGCAGTAAATCACTTAGGAGGAAACTGCTCATCCTTCTCCTATGGAGGAGTTAGTAGATTTGAACTGCATGCCTTTTGGATTACAATACAACTTCTTACAAGTAGGCCTATAGAGAGATAATTTATCTAACAGAAGTGGATGAAGTGCTCCATGTGTTTGTAGAGGTTGGAAAATCCCAAGTCAGATATTAAGATAGAGATTTCTCTTGAATCATGCAGCTGCAGGGGATAATGGACTCAAGATCAGCAGGTCAGATGGTAGACTACTGACTTTCAAAGCTGATGAATGCAAGAATGGCAGGCAATATAGCAGGCCGCTGGCTCAAGTCCAAAGAATTGAAGGTCAAATGGTGAGGAGCTTGGCATAGAATTCTGATTGAGCAAAAAGCAAGAGAGCTTTGCCAGATTTGCATATATATTTTATGCAGACCACACACTCAAGTAAACACCCTTTCAAGGAGGTGATTATATGGTATGTGATCTCATTAAAGGAATAATGATACCATAATGGGAGAATCAGAAGATCATGAATAGACAAAATTACATATGACTTTTATCATCACACATATCAGAGTCAAACATTCTAAAAACCAAAGTCAAAGCATGAATCATAAGAGCAGCTCGGGAAAAAGGAATGAAATATTATCTACATCTAAACCCTGATTGTTCAGCACAGGCCACGTGAGTAAGAAGATAGTGGTAAGACACACATAAAACCCTAAAAGGAAAGTATTGTCAGTCAGGAATTACATTTTCAACAATGTTGTTAAGTGTCGTTGAGCCACTTGCAATTCATAGCAACCCTATGTATGACAGCTCTGAACCCTGTTCTATCCTGAGCCAATCTCATCATCTCTGAAACAGCCACCCCCAAGACCCCAGTCACTCAGTCAATCCATCTCATCCAGGGTCTTCTCTCTTATACTATCGCTTCACCCTTTGAAGCATGATGCCCCTCTCTAAGGAATGGTCCCTGCTTGCAACATGCCCAAAGTGTTTCTGATGGAGCTTCAGAATCCTTGTCTCCAAGAAGCAGCCAGTTTCACCCTCTCCAGGACAGACTTGTTTGTTCTCCTGGCAGTTCACGGTATATTCAGTACTCTTCTGTAGTATCACAGATCAAAGGCATCAATTCTCCTTCTACCATCCATAACTATTGTCCAACTTTCTGATGCAAAGCAAGTAATTGTGAATACCATGCCCTGGACCATGGTTACCTTAGTCTCCAGATGGGCATTATTGCCCTTCAGTATTCTGCTCAGATCCCTGACAGCAGATTTTCCCAATGCAATTCAACTTTTGATTTCCTGGCTGCAGGTACAAGAGTGTTAATTGTGGAGCCAAGCAAACTAAAGCTGTTAACAATCTCAATCTTTTCACCATCTCTCATGATGCTGCCAATCAGCCCAGTGGTGAGAATCTTTGTTTTCTTGATGTTGAGCTTCAATCTATACAGAAGACTGCAGTGCCTGATCTTCTGCAGCCTCAGGTCTTCCTCAGTTTTGGCAAGCAAGGTTGTATCATCTGTGACAACAGCATGCTGCAAATGAAGAGAAGAAGCACTAAGTCACAAGAAGTAATTCTGAAGCAGAAGCTCTAGGCAAAGGACTTTTCCTCTGAACCATCTGAGATAGAAACCCTTCCCTAAAACTAGTACCTAGAATTTTTACTTAGAGACTCCTAAATTTAAGAGAGACTGGCTGCAGCTTAAGAGACTGGCAGCAGCACAAGGCATTAGGCATCATGGATGCAGACAAGGCCTGAGATCTAAGCCATCATATCAATGGCTGGATAAAGATGTTGAATGGGGTAGGCGGGAGTGGAAGGGGATACTGGTGGAGCAAGAAAAGGGATGGGTCAAGACACATGGGCCAAGGGCAGGGGAGCAACAATGAATCTATTGATTAGTTCTATAATTGGAGTGTCCTTAATCTGCTCCTTTCAGTAAAACGCTTGTCTGTCAGATAATGTTCTTAAATTGGACATTCAGATTAATACAGACTAGGAATAAGGATTGGCCATATATTTCCAAAATAACAGGACTTTGAAAACCCTATGTCCAATAGAGCACACTTAGAGTAGACTAGCAGATATGGCAACTGAGGCTGAGCCCTCAAATATGGAAACACAGAAGAAGAAGAATAGTTGTAAACAGCCACTAGTAACTGGAATGAGGAAAGTGAGAAGCATGAATGTTGGAAAATCAAACATTGTTAAGAAAGAAATGGAATGCATAAAAAATAACATTTTTGTTATGTGCTGTCGAGTTGCCTGCAACTCATAGCGACCCTATGAACAACAGCCCTAAACCCTGCTCTATCCTGTGCCAACCTCACTGTCTCTGACACACCCATCCCAATTACCCCAGTCACTGAATCAATCTACCTCATAAAGAGTCTTTCTCTCCTGTGCTGTCCCTCCACCTTCCCGAGCATGATGTCCTACTCTAAGGACTGGTCCCTCCTTGAAACATGTCCGAAGCATGTCAGATGAGCTTCAGAAGAATCTTTACGTCCAAGGAGCAGTCTGGTTTAACCCTTTCCAGGAAAACCTGTTCGTTTTCTTAGCAGTCCATGGTATATTCAATACTCTTCTCCAGCTCCACAGCTCAAAGGCATTGATTCTCCTTCTATCCTTCCTAGTCATTGTCCAGCTCTCTGATGCATAGCAAGTGATCACAAAGACCATGGCCTGTATCAGGCACACCTTAGTCTTCAGAGTGACACCATTGTTTTTCAGTATTTTGGAGAGGTCCCTAACAGCAGACTTCTTTTCATTTCCTGGCTACTGTTGCCAAGAGTGTTGACCGTGGAGCCAAGCAAACTAAAGCTGTCAACAATCTCAATCTCTTCACCATCTATCCTGATGCTACCAACTGGCCCAGTGGTGAGAATCGTTGTCTTCTTGATATTGAGTCTCAATCCATATTGAAGGCTGCAGTTCTTGATCTGCAGTAAGCACTTCAGGTCCTCCTCAGTTTCAGAAAGCAGGGTTGTGTCATCTGCATAACACAGATTGTTGATGAATCTCCCTCCAATCCTAATGCCACATTTCTCCTCATACACCCCAACATCCTGGATAATCTATTCTGCATACAGGTTGAAAAGGTATGGAGATAGGACACCCTGGCATACACTCTTCCCAATTTTGCACCATACAGTGTTTATTCACTCTGTTCTGACGACTACCTCCTTGTCCAAGTATAGGTTTCACATTAGCTCAATCAAGTGTTCTGGGATTCCCATTCTTCTCAGAGTCAGCCACAGTTTGTTGTGATCCACAGTCAAACACCTTTGCATAATCAATAAAACACTGAAAACAATGAACTTAATGAAATAGACATTCCTCTATTCATACTCCCTGCTTTCAGCCAAGATCCATCTAAAATTAGCTGCAATATCCCTAGTACAACAACTACTTCTAAACCCAGCCTGCACTTCTGGCAGTTCTCTGTTGATGTTCTGTTCCAGTCATTTTTGCATAATCTCCAGCAGAATCTTGATTGCATGTAATATCAATAATTATTGTTGTTGTTATGTGCCATCGAGTTGCTTGCGACTCATAGCGACCCTATGTACAAGAGCTCTAAATGCCATTCTATCCTGTGCCAACCTAGCCATCCAAACGCACTTATTCCCACCACTCCAGTCACAGAATTGAATTTGATGTTATGCATCAGAAAGTTTGACAGTGAATAGGGATGATAGAAAAAGAATTGATGCTTTTGAGCTGTGGTGCTGGAGAAGAGTATTGAATATACCATGGAATGCTAGGAGAACAAACAGGTTTGTCCTGGAGAACGTGAAGCCAGAATGCTCCTTTAAGTCAAGGATTCTGGGGCTTCGTCTGACATACTTTGGGCATGTTGCAAGGAGGGACTGGTCCTTTGAGAGGGACATCATGTTTGGCAGAGTGGAGCGGCGGTGAAGGAGAGGAAGACCTTCAGTGAAATGGAGTGGTGGGATATCAATAATGTTGTTTGATAATTTCCACATTCGGTTGGATCACCTTTCTTTGAAATGGGAACAAATATAGATCTCTTCTAGTCAGTTGGCCAAGTGGTTGTTTCCCAGATTTCTTGACACAACGTGGTGAGCACATCTAAGGCAGCATCTGTTAGTTGAAATATTCTGATTGGTATACCATCAATTCCTGGGGCCTTATTTTTTGCCAATTCCTTCAAAGCAGCTTGAACTTTTCCCTTAATTACCATAGGCTCTTGTTCATATGTTGTTTCATGAAATTCTTCTGTGTTTGCCAATTCTTTTTGGTACAGTGACTCTGTATACTTCAACCCAGAGGCCTGGAAGGTCAAGGTGGAGCTGGAAATCACTGGTGCCTGAGGGCCCAGGGAAACAATCTATATACCAGATCTATAGGATGCATCACTCTTAACTTGGGAAACATTACCCCTAAACTTAAGAAACACTAGCCACAGCATAAAAATTGTCAGCAGCTGAAGTGTTTGGAATCACAGGAGCCCATGAAGCTTGAGATATAAGTTATCAGATTAAGGACTGGAAAACGGGAGATAGGTATTGAATGGAGTGGGTGGGAGTGGAAGGGGATGCTGGTGGATGGTGGAGCAGGGAAATAAGTGGGTCAAGACACTTGTGCCAAGGGTGGGGACAACACTGAAACTAATGGTTAATTCCACAATTGGGGAAATAGCTTTCATCCGCTTTTTTCCTGTAAAATGCTTCTGTCAGATACTTCTCTAAGTCTGGATTGGTCATCCACTTCTACAACAATCGACATACTAGGTAGTTATTGGAGAAATGAGATGGATCAGCATGGGACATTTTGAATCAGATAATTATAGGATCTACTATTCTGGTCATTAAAAGTTGTGGAAAAATGTACCTGCTTTCATAGTTAAAAAGACCATTTCTAGATTCATTTTCAAATACAATGTTGTGAGTGACAGGATAATATCCATACACATGCTAGCAAGTCTGGTAAATACCACTATCTTCGAATATATGCAGCAAAAACCAGAGTCAGAGAGGAGGAAATAGAAGATTTCAACCAACTTTTGAAGTGGGAAATTGATCAAAATGCAATCAAGATGCATTAATAATAGTGGGTAATTGTAATGCAAAAGTTGGGAACAGGAAAGAATGATCAGTAGTCGGAAAACATGGGCTTGGTGTCAGAAATGAGGCTGGAGATAGAACGATGGCATTTAGAAAGATTGGTTCCCAAATGTTGCTGTTATTATTGATGTCATATTCTGCTCAGTGCAAACAGACTCATAGCTGACGCTATAGCAGGTTTTCAGAAGCAATAAAAGATCATGGGAGAAGACTGCTCATCTTTCCCACAGAGAAGCTGCTAAAAGAAAGGCATTCCCTGGCTTAGAAAAATTAAGGAATTTAAATAAACCAGACCAAATCTAAAAGAACTATAAGAAAAACTTTAGGCTTAGAACCAACAGTATTAGACAATAACCTAAGTTTAAGATGTTGTTGCTGTTGTTGCTAAGCACCATCAAATCAAGTACAACACACAGGGACCCTAGAAGCAACAGATCTGAACTCTGTCCTATCCTGTGCCATTCCCTACATCTCTAACACACTTTAGCTCATTGCTACAGTCACTGCATCAGATCATCTTGTCAAGAATCTTCCTCTCTTTTGCTCACCTTTCATGAAGAGAAGCATGGTGCTTCTCTCCAAGGAATAATCTGTCCTACCAACATGTCCAAAGTATGTGAGACAAAGCTTGATCATTCTTGCCTCCAAGGAGCATTCTGGCTGCATTTTTCTCCAAGAATTTATCATATATGTTCTTTTGCAAGTCCTTGGGATATTCACTACTATTCTCCAACACCGCCACTCAGAGGCTTGATTCTTCTGTCACCCATATGCCTTCTGTCATCCATATTCATCGTCCTGCTTTCAGATGCATAACAAGTAATTGAAAAGACTGTGGCTTGAATCAGGTTCACCTGAGTTTTCAAAACGACATCATTGATCCTCAGTAATTTGGAGAAGTCCCTGAGAGCAGACTGGTCCACTGCAATAAGTTTCTTGATTCCTGGTTTCTGGTACCAAAGATATTGATAGTGGATCTAAGTAAGATGAAATAATTGATAACTGCAATCTTTCCTTCTCTATCACAATGTTGTCTATCAGTTCAGTAGTGAGGAGTTTTATATTCTTGATGTTCAGATGCAATCTATACTGGAGGCTGTAGCCTTTGATAATTTAAAGCAAGTGTTTCAAGTCTTCACTTTCAGTAAACAAAGTGTGCCATTTACATTTAGATTGTTGATGAGTTTTCCTCTGAACCTGTTGCCACATTCTTCAGAACAGAGCAAGGAAACACTACATAGTTCAAAATTGGGAAGGGAGTACGCCAGGGATGTGTCCTATCTCCATACCTTTTCAACCTATATGTTGAACAGATTTTCCAGGAGGCTGGGCTGTAGGAGGAGAAGTGTGGTGTCAGGATTGGTGGAAGATTCATCAACAATCTGTGTTATGCAGATGATACAACCCTGCTTGCTGAAACTGAGGAGGACCTGAAGTGCTCACTGCAGAAGGTCAAGAACCGCAGCCTTCAATATGGATTGAGGCTCTATATCAAGAAGACAACGATTCTCACCACTGGGCCAGTTGACAGCATCAGGATAGATGGTGAAGAGATTGAGATTGTTAACAGCTTTAGTTTGCTTGGCTCCATGGTCAACATTCTTGGCACCAGCAGCCAGGAATTTAAAAGACATATTATGATGGAGAAGTCTGCTGTTGGGGACCTCTCCAAAGAACTGAAGAGCAATGGTGTCACTTTGGAGATTAAGGTGCACTCTATACAGGGCATGATCTTTGCAATTATTTGCTATCTATCAGAAAGCTGGACAATGACTAGGAAGCATAGAATTGATGACTTTGTGCTGTGGCACTGGTGAAGAATATTGGACTGCTAAGAAAACAAATAGGTTGGTCCTGGAGAGAGTTAAGCCATGCTGCTTCTTAGAGGCAAGGATTCTGAAGCTTCATCTGGCATACTTTGGACATGTTGCAAGGAGGAACCAGTTCTTGGAGAAGGATGTCATGCATGAGAAGGTGGAGGGACCACCCAGGAGAGGAAGACCCTCTATGAGGTAGATTGATTCAGTAACTGGAGTAATGGGGATAGGTGTGTCAGAGACAGTGAGATTGGCACAGGATAGAGCAGGGTTTAGGGCTGTTGTGCATAAGGTCACAATGAGTTGGAGGTGACTCGATGGCACATAACAACAACTATATCTATCTACCTTTACATAATATGTATATATATATATACACACATACATACATACATACATATACATATACATACATATATAGCAACATATACATACATACAAACACACACACGTGTGTATGTATGTATGTATATATATATATATATATACACTTTTTTTTTCATCTCCACTTTCCAGGATCTGGAAAGGTGTGCATGAGGGACTCAACGTATCTCCAAATCTTTTCAATCTTTATATGGAAGAACTCATTCAGGAGGTTGGACTTTATGGACTAATGTGGCATCAGGATTGGAAGGAAGACTCATCAGCAACTTAGGTTATGCAGATGACACAATCTTGCTTGCTGACACTGAAGAGGACATAAGGCATTTGCTGCAGAAAGTCAAGGACTAGTCAATATGGATTGAAGCTCAACATCAAGAGAGCAAAAATTCTCACCACTGGACCAATTGGCAGCTTCATGATGGATAGAGAAAATATTGAGATTGTTGATAAGTTCAGCTTGCTTCGTTCCACAATCAACACATTTGGCACCAGCAATTAGAAAATAAAAAAATTAATTGTATTGGGAAAATCTGCTGTCAGGGACCTCTCCAGAGTACTAAAGAACAACCATGTCATTCTGGAGATTAAGGTGTGCTTGATCCAGGCCACAGTCTTTGCAATTACTTTCTAAGCATCTGAGATCTGGACTTTAATTAAGGATGATAGAGAAGGATTGATGTCTTTGAGTGTGGTGCTGGAGAAGAGTGTTGAACACATTGTGGACTGCCAGGAGAACAGGTCTGTCCTAAAAAGGGTGAAACCAGGCTGCTCCCTGGAGGAAAGGATTTTGAAAGTCTGTCTCACATACTTTTGCCATGTGGTCCAGAGGGGCCAGTCCTTGGAAAGGTGCATTATGGTTGGAAGAGTGAAGGGACAGTCCAGGAGAGGAAGACCTAGGATGAGCTGGATTGACTCAGTGATTGGAGAAATGTGATTAGATCTATTGGAGACGATGAGATTGGCTCATGATAGGGCAAGGTTCAGAGCTAATGTACACAGGGTTGCTATGAGTCGCAGGCACCTTGATGGCACATAAAACAACTTCACTTTCTTAAAAATGTATTTGCCTATTGTGGCCTAGTGGTAAGAAGCTGTGCTGCAATCTCAAAAGCACATGGCTTAAATCCACTAGCTTCTCCATGGGAGACAGATGACATCTCCCCACCTCCCGTGTGATTAAATGCCTCAGAAAACCTGCCAGAAGGTCAGCTATGAGTTGGTTTGGACTCGATGGTACAGAGCAAGAAAACCAGATTGGGCTTTATCCATGTCCAATGTGCCCCACACAATCCTGCATATCCTATCCATACCTTTTATCATATTGTCGCCCAAGAACTCACTGATTCTCCCTTCACCAACCTCCACCATCCCAGTGAATCATCCTTCCTTCCCCCCTTTCTACTCTCCCACCTTCTCTTTTCACCTATATGATAATTCATTTACCTTGTATTTCATTCATGTGTACTGTGTTCTACACAATCCTGCATTCACGCCTTGTTTCAAAGAACAAGTCTTATACACAGTATTTTACACAATCAACCAGTATTGCTATGTGTCTACTACTGCATTGACTTTTCAGGTTTCCATTAGCTCTTTCCTATTCCTTTAACTTCTCCTCCCAATGCCTATCCTAGTGATTTCTATGTTTCCCTCTTATTCTGTCCCCTTTCTCCCTTCATCTTTTGGACATTCATATTCACCTTACTGGTTGCCCGTCTTATTTTACAATAATGGTTTTATGCCCTATTTGTCCTTATGAGACTGAGTTAGTTCACTCAACATATTTTCTAGGTCCTCCATTTTACAAAGTATTTTTAAAAATCATTACTCCTTAGAGCTGCATAGTATTCTATGCTATGTGCGTACCACAATTTCTCAATTTATTAATTGTTAATGGGCATTTGGGCTTTTTTTCATTTTCTTGCTTTGTGACTAACACTGTTATGAACATAGGTATACATATCTTCATTCCTGGAGCACTGGTGGCATGCATAGTGACAAGAAGCTGTGCTGCAATCCCAAAAACACATGGTTCAAATCCACCAGATGCTCTGCAGAAGGACATGTAATCTCCTCCCGTGTGACTAACTGCCTCTGAAAACCTGCCGGAGGGTTAGCTATATGTCGGTTCTGACTCAACAGTACACAACAATATTCCTAGGAGTACAATAGTTGGGCCGTAAGGGATATTTATGTTCAGCTCTTTGAGGAAATGTCAAACAGTCTTCCAGAATGGTTATATCATTTTACAGTCCCAACAGCAGATCATGGGAGATCTGATCTCTCCACATCCTCTCCAGCATTTATTGTTTGTTGTCCTATTAAACTTTGCTACTACTATTGGATTGAGATGATATCTCATTGTTTTTATTTGCATATCTCTGATTGTCAGTGGTTTTGAGCATTTCTTTGTGTGTTTTTTAGTCATTTGAATGTCTTCCTTTGTGAAAAGTCTTTTTACATCTTTTGCCCATTTTATTATTGGGTTATCAGTTTTTCTTGTGGATACTTTACAGCAATCTATAAATTTTTGTTGTGAGACCTTTGTCTGAGCTGTCATGCCATTTTTTTCCAGTCTGCAGGTTTATTTTTTTTATCCTGTTGGAAAAAGTTTTTGACCATACAGAGACTTGATTTTTAAAAGGTCTTATTCATAAATTTCGTCCTTTCTTGGTCATGTACTCCTGGCTCTATTTGTAAGCTCATTTATGCCATAGGCTAATGTTTCTAACTTTGGTCCCGTTTTGTGTCTATAATCCTTATGGTTTTGGCTTTTACCCTTAAGTCTCTGATGTACTTCGAGCTGATTTTTGTGTACTGTGTGAGCTGTGTATCTTGTCTAAGTTTTCCATAGGTAGATGTCCAATTTTGACAGCACCATTTGTTGAAGAGCCTGTCATTTCCCAATATAACAGGTTTTGATTTCTTGTCAAATATCAGGTGACCATAGATTGGTTGGTTAATTTCTAGATTCTCGATTCTATATCATTGGTCCATGTGTCTGTCATTGTACTAATACCATTCTGTTTGACGTCCACATTTGAAGCAAAGGCTTTAGGATCAGGGTGTGCATTGCCTCACACCTACTTTTGTTCCCCACCTCTTTATTTTGACATCTTGATGCTCTAGTACACTTTTTAAAACCTCTTCTATCATCAGATTTGATCTTTTCTATTTTATCTGTCTTTGTAAAATCTTTTCGTTCTTTTATAATGGGTTGTATCTTTGATATCATCCCATTACTCACTTAATCTTCAATCATTGATATTCAATGTCTCAAACCTGTCCTGGAGATGATTTTAAAATTCAAATGGGATAAACAAAATTGTATTTTGGCTCTTGTGTAAATTTTTAAAAGCTTCTTCTCCTTCAATTTGAATTTTCACACGAGTACTTGATGATTTTTTCCCTACAACCATCACCTAGCCTTCTTTTTATTGCTAATGCTGAGCTTCCCCATAGATTCCCCCCGCCCCACTGATGTTGTCTGTCTGATTCCTGTGCAGTCGATAAAGTGAGGTCCGTGTGTAAGTCAACTTTTATTTTTTTTAAAAAAGGAATTTGCAATGAAGACATTATTGAATGTACAAAATTGAATCATTCTAAGTTCAGCTTCATTTATGTCACCATGACTACTTTCTGACTACCATTCTTTCCTCATTATTTCTGATTTTTGCATTTTAGTAATTCATAATTATTAATGGATATTGATTGCATATTTGGTCAATTTCAGATTACAAAAGTTGGTAGAAATCATCAGTCTCCCCGTCTTTTTATTTAGTTGCTTGTGCATATATTGGGATAATAGTTGTACTGACAGGTCCTCCTTGCAAATATGTATGGATAGGTCTTGAAATTATCCTTTTCCCTGTGAATGTCACATCATTCCTCATCAGTTTTTCATTTCCAGCATAATAGATCATATTCTGATTCAAAGTGGCCCATGCCAGTTCATCTCAGTTCCCTAACACTTAAAATGTCAATCTTCATGCTTTCCATTTTATTTCTGATAGCCTCCAATTTTGCTATATTCATTCTTCATGCATTCCACATTCACATTAGTAAAGGGTCCTTACTCTGTTCTCCTCATTTTTAATGACTTCCAGTGTGACTTCTATCTCCAATACTATATTCGTCTATTGTTCATCGGATTCATGAGATCTGTTATTTCAGATATGGATGGCCAATCCTGATTTCCATTGAAGCTACAAAATAATTTTCAACACACAATCATTTTCCAATACAATGAACTGATAGATGGGTGTTGCACCTTTAATAGTAAACCATAAAGATAATAAAGAACATGAATATCGTGATGCAGGATAGCTTTATTTGGCCCCAGCTGAAGCTAAGATACCAACTCAGATAAAGAATTTTTTTAAATCAAATAAAGCTATATGACTGAAAACATGAATATATTAAAAACAAACTATAAAAAAACCTCATGAGATAATATTCTAGTTTTAAAATTCCAATAAATGTAGAGAAAGTTAGAAAAATTTCAGTATACAACATATAATCTTGAACTTAGAAAGACAGAAATAAAATTTTAGAGTAACTGCAAATAAAAGGAATAAATTTAAAAATTATCAAAATAAAAATAATAAAATTGTAAAAACTTATTACATCCAAAATCAAAAGCACCAACTAAATGAAAAGATAATCCATAGACAGTAAGAAATTAGCACAGAGTAATAAAAGCAATGAAGAAATCAGCAACACTTAAAAATTGCAATAGATGACAACAGTAACTCTGTCAAAACCAACAACTTTGCTCATTGATGTCAGTTTGGAACCGGCTCACAGATGATCCTCCAGTGGATGTTCAGAAGCATTAAGTCACACAGAAGGACCCTACCCTGCTTGTCTTTCTTCTGAAGAGTCACTGGTGGATATGAACTCCCACCTTGGGGTTGACATCACAACTCCTTACTGACTAGGCCACCAGAGAGCTACTACATGGTATGCAAATAGATTAAAAATAACGGTAAATAGTTTTGTGGTTACTCTATACAGCAGCAAGAGACAGAGAATAGCAGAATGGGGGGTTTTTAAATGGTGTCTTTTCTATATAAAAATTAAAAATAAAGGGTAGGGGAGAGTAGATTTAAAAACAAACAAATGAAAAAACAGAACTGGCAACATTAATCTCTAATAAAATAGCTTAAAGCAAAAAAACATGTTAAGAAAAACAATATGAAAAAATGACCAATCCACAAAATGGACATAACTGTAGTAAATATCCATGCAATCAACTACTGTGTTCCAGAATAAATAAGTAAGTAAATTCTGTGTGGCTGTTGTTATGTGCCATTGAGTCACCTCTGACTCATAGCAATACCATTTCGTCTGCGGTCTTCTCCACAAAAAAAGTAGGAGACATTAACATCACTTTGATTAAGTATAGAAACCCCACAAAAATGTAGTACATCTAGACAACATAATCAAAAAAAGTTGATCTCAGAGATATATACAGAATTTTTGCTCAATGATAGTGTATTACATAGTCTTCACGAGTGCACAAGAATTATTCACAGAACAGAACATGAAATAAGTCTTGATAAATTCCAAAACATCAAAATAATGCAAGACATTTTTTCTAGGCATAATGCTAACAATTAGAAATTAACAGCAGGAAGAATAAAATAAAATAAAAAACCAAAATACAAGGAAATACTGTTGCTATATGCTTTCAAGTCTGTTCAGTGCTTAGTGAGTGGCCTTACACACAACAGAACAAAGCACTGTCCAGTCCTGCGTGGTCCTTATGACCCCGCTATGCTTGGCATCATTATTATCAATCCAATGAACCACTGTGTCAATCCAACTTTTTGAAGATCTGCCTCATTTTCATTACTCTCTACTTTACCAAGCGTGATGACTTTCCCCAGAGATATATGCCTCCTAATAATTTATCTAAAATATGTGAGATAAAAATCTCTCCATCTTCCTTTCTAAGAAGTATTCTGGCTACGCTACTTTCATCAGTAAATGCATGACTTCTTTATGTCAATCCACAGTATATTCTATGTACACACATCATCATTTCAATAGTTCAAAGGCATCAATTATTCTCTAGTCTTTATTCATTGTCCAGATTTCACACGCATATAAAGCAAATGAAAATACCATAAAGTGAACCAGGTGAATCTTAGTCCTCAAAGTGACAGGGCCTTTGCAGCAGATTTGACAAATGAAATATGTTATTCGTTGTCTTGACTGACTGGATGTTTATTGTGGATCCAAGTAAAATGAAACCCCTGACAATATCATTATTTTCTGTTTATTATAATGTTGTTTATTGGTCTAATTGAAAGAATTTTTGTTACACAATGTATATAAACTTTGTAAGCAAACTAGTATAAAATAAAAATAAAATTTAAAAAAGGAAAGGATTTTTGTTTTATGTTGTGTTATAATCTATACTGAAATCTTCACTGGGTTTCAAGCCTTCTTCAGAAAGAAAAGAATCATCTGCATATCACAGGTTATGCATAAGCTCACCTCCAATTCAGGTTATGCATAAGCTCACCTCCAATTCTGATGTCACATGTTTTTATGGTCTAGTTTATCAATTTTTTACTAAACTTAAAAATTAATATGAAGTGTAATAAAGCATACAATATTATTATATAT
>NW_006399812.1:13326652-13328782 GCF_000299155.1 Elephantulus edwardii
TGGCTTCTGTGATTTCAAACACATCAGCTGATGGTAGTTCCTTATGTTGGGATCAATGTCTCTGAAGTTTAGTCATAATGTTTCCCGAGCAAAGGTGATGCACCTTGTAGAACTGGTGTGTAGATAGGCTTTTCTTGGCCGTCTGGGCCACAGGCCCTTGGGCCAGAACAAATGTCCCGCGGTTTTTGCATCTACGATTACCTGGGAAGATGGGCGGGGACTGAGACTGGCCTCTAAGCTGCCCAGCTTTCAGCTAGTCGGACGCCTGTACCCCCTCTCTGAGCAGCCTGCCGAACAAATGTCGCGAGGGTTTTGCGTCTTCGATTACCTGGGAAGATACATACTGTAGGAAATTCTCAGAGAAAGACAACATACTTGATAAAGAGCCAAACTTAATGTCATTAGATTGGTTCCAACTCAAACCAAACCTCCTTCAGATATTGTATTTCTACCTCTGCAAACACTTACCTGAGTGAACTACAAATCTTGTTCCCTCAGAATAGCTGGTGGGTTCAAACGGCTTACATTTTGATTAGCAGCATTTCATGTAAGAGAAAGATTAACATAGTGGTGTCAACAATGAGTTTAAGCATAGTAGAGATTGTGGGAACGACATAAAACCAGACAGGGTTGCTGTAAGTTAACTTGACAGCATTTTTTTAATTTACTTTTAAAATTTTATTAATTTTAATGAACATTTACAGAGATTTTGGATTTACATTCATTCATTGTTGTAGTTTTTTCTCTACCCACCCTCCCCCCAGTTCGCTCCTCTCTTCAAAAAGCAAAAGACTTCTTCATTGGTATACAATAATCGCCCCCCCGCCCCAGATGCACTCCACTAGCAACCTTAATTCTGGATTCCTGTGATAATCATAATACCCTATCATATATCGCTTTTAAACTGTTCTCTCCCTCATCTGTTTCAATTCAACATACATAATCTATCCAGTTTTTCTCAGTCTTACCTCAAGCCTGATGTCAGTCCCATTCTAAAACAGTGGCACTATGCAGTATTTGTCTTTTTGTGACTGAGATATTTTACTCAGCAAAATGTCCTCCAAGGTCACCCATTTTGAATAATATTGCATGAGTTCCTTGTTCCATTGTGTGGATATACCACAGCTTCTCTATCTATTCATTTGTTAATGGGCACTTAGGTTGTTTCCAACTCCTTGCTATTGTGAGCAAAGTTGCGATAAACATGGGTGTGCATATATCTGCTTAGATGGCAGTTACGGTCTCTTTAAGGTATATTCCCAGTAGTGGAATTTGCTGGGTCAAATGGTATCTCTATTTGTAACTTTTTGATAAAGCACCACACCACTTTCCACAGTGGTTGCACCATTTTACACTTTCACCAACAGTGAATAAGGGTTCCAGTTTCTCCACAACCTCACCAGCATTTGTTGCTTGCTGTTCTGTTAAATTTTGTTATTCTGACTGGGATGGGATGATATCTCATAGTTGTTTTGATTTGCATCTCTCTTAGAGCTAGGGATTTTGAACATTTCTTCATGTGCTTGTTGGCCATCTGAATGCCTTCTTCTTTGGTGAAGTGTCTGTTCATATCCTGTGCCCATTTTCCAATTAGATTATTGTACTGTTTTAGTGCTCAAGTATTTTATAAATTCTAGATATAAGTCCCTTATCTAACATGTTATTACCAAATACTTTTTTCCAGTCTCTGGCTTCTCTTTATACCCTGTTTTTGGATATACATAGGGATTTGATTCTTAGTAGATCCCATTAATCTATTGAGTTCTTCCAAGTTTTTCTTAAATGAAGCTTATAGTCCTTGGTTTTAGCCCTAGGTCCATGACCCACCTTGAGTTGGTTTCTGTATATTGAGTGACGTGTGGCTCTTGCTTGAGTCTTCTGCAGATATTTTTCCAGTTTTGCCAACACCATTTGTTAAAAAGACTGTCATTTCTCCACTTAACTGATTTCACCTCCTTGTCAAAAATCAGTTGACCATAGGTTGTTGTTTTTGTTATGTGTCGTCGAGTCATTTGTGACTCATAGTGACCCTATGTACAACAGCCCTAAACCCTGCTCTACCCTATGCCAATCGCATGGCCTCTCACACACCCATCCCGATTACCCCGGTCACTGAATCAATCTACCTCA
>NW_006399812.1:13328882-13335325 GCF_000299155.1 Elephantulus edwardii
GTGTCCTGTCTCCATACCTTTTCAACTTGTAT
The DNA here is from genome assembly GCF_000299155.1 of Elephantulus edwardii. Taxonomy (NCBI): domain Eukaryota; kingdom Metazoa; phylum Chordata; class Mammalia; order Macroscelidea; family Macroscelididae; genus Elephantulus; species Elephantulus edwardii. The sequence continues at coordinate 13,328,915 of NW_006399812.1, forward strand.
GCAGAACAGATTATCCGGGAGGCTGGGCTCTATGAGGAGAAATGTGGGGTCAAGATTGGTGGAACAATCTATCAACAATCTGCGATATGCAGATGATACAACCCTGCTTGCTGAAACTGAGGAGGACCTGAAGTGCTTGCTGCAGAGGGTCAAGGACTGCAGCCTCCATTATGCATTGAGGCTCAATGTCAAGAAGTCAAAAATTCTCACCACTGGACCAATTGGCAGCATCAGGATGCATGGTGAAGAGATTGAGATTGTTCACAGCTTCAGTTTGCTTGGCTCCACAGTCAACACTCTCGGCACCAGTAGTCAGGAAATTAGAAAACCTATTGCCATGGGAAAGTCTGCTGTTAGTGACCTCTCCGAAGTACTGAAGAGATTCTAACATATACAATAGAATATTTTGGGGGCCAGTTATAGAAGCTACTTAGAATTTGAGACTTAACTGCTGGACTTGAACTCTCAGGTGACATTTAGATAATTTGGCAATAGATAGTTCATTCAGTTAATACCCAACATCCTTATATTGTGAGTAGTGTCTACTGTCTTAAAATCTTTCAAGCATCCACTTAAGAAGCAACAACTGGTGTCTTTCCATATGGAAAAGAGGAAAATAAAAGATAAATTAAAAAGAAGGAATTGGTCCAAAGGTCTTATCCTCTTGAAACCTGATATCAGAACAAGTTGGCACCTAGTTACCCAGCCAACTGCTTTAACCAAGATCACAATACCAAAACCCAGTTAGAATTAGATCTGATCTTCAAAAAAAAAACAAACCCCAGGGATACTCCCTTCTGCCTGGGTCAGGGATAGGACTTGAATAAGACTGTTGCCTTGACTTTTCTTACTGGTTTTCAGAGGCAGTAAACCATGTACCAAGGGATTGCACACTTTTATCCCAAGGAACAGCTGGGGGATTCAAACCCCATACTTGCCATAATCCCCTTTAATGGATTGGTTGATCATATCCTGGTGAATAATTATATCGTTTCATAACTGCCAAAACACAGATATTCATGGCCCAGTTAAGTTGACACATATTTTGGAATGACACAATTAAATCCATAACAATAATGCATAACTTAATTCACATATTTTAGGACACATCCATTGAATTAATATTAACCAATTATATAGCATTTCAAGTCAATTAGATTAAAATCCCATTGCCTCAGTGTTGAGATATCTGGAAACTTCTAGAAGAAAAATATTTCTAACACTTTGGGGGGAAAAAAAACAAAAGAAAAGACTAAAGTGCTTTCCTAACCTCTCCATAGTAGCAAAACACAAGCATACACACACACACACACACACACACACACACACACACACACACACACACACACACACACACACACACACACACACACACCAACCCAGGGGAAGGGCCCATGAATCCCTTCTCTAACTTTCCCAGGTTCTTTGTGCACACAAAGAGAGAAGCTTAAAAGATAAGAGTGTAATCCTTAACAAACAACTCTCTTTGGCCTCCATGTATTTTACAGGGTATTTCTTCTTCTGTCTCTTTCGCCAAAAAATAGTTTCAGAAGTTTGGAATCTCTCTCTTGTGGTTGTCTTATGTTTACATAACTCCCCCTTCCTAGGGCTTGTCTCTCAGCAGTGTAGGTGCACAGTGCCCTGTTGTCACAATATACTTGGGAAAGTAAAACAAAACTAAACCCAAAAACAAACCAACAACAAAACACCTTGTGAAGCTTATCTTCCTGGCCAACTTTCTCCTAGGGCCCATCTGTTAAATTTCCCAGTTTTTCTTCTTACTGCTTTAAATTTGGCTTCTTCTCTGCCTTAGGGCATTAGAACCTGTAGGGCATTTTCTGGAACCTTGAAGAGGAAACATCTCCAACTCAAAACCCTCACCCTAGTGGGAAGAAGCTCAGGAAGAGAGATGCAAGAGATGAAAGCAAGAGTTCTACTGCAGATACTGGTCACCAGTCCCTGGTCCCATGTATGAAGTATCCTCTCTTCCACCTCTGAGGACAAGGGTCCCCTAAGGAGGTGTGATCAATGTCCTTATACTTGGCAGCCTTCAACCCATCTGTTGTCCTCTTGGGTCAGATTGAGGGTGCGAGTAGTAGGCTTCCTGGACTTGGAGCCCTACCTACTCTCCCTCATGTGCCTGCCTCCCCAGGTGCGGGCGTGCCAGCCTCCAGGGCCAGTAAGTGGCAACTCAGAGAAGGAAAATGAGAACAGGTAGCCACAATGCCATTGTGCTTTCCCAGAACATGCAATGCTCCCAAATAAATGTGTCTCCAACACTATAGCACCACAATCTTCATAATGCTCATTACTGGTTTTAATTCTGCCTGTTGTTTATTTACTGTTTCCTTCTCCACTTTATTGCCAGGGTGCAAGACTTCCTAATCCATGCCCGGAAAAGACCCCGAAGTAAAATCTCTACAGAAATTACTGGCTCGTTGCCACAGCTCCACGGTGGGCCCCGATCCAAACCAAGGCAGCAGAGAAGGGTCCATTATGCCAAGTCTCCTCTTTTTGTCTCCTTGTCATGCAACCCACTGTCTCTGTGAGTAAAACAGGCTCCTTCCCCTTTCTGTGGATGACAAGTGGGTCAAAGATGTCATGCAGTGACCCCTCCCAAAGTAGGACCAGGATTTTAACCTCATAAAACCTCTTGTTTTAAACAAGCCACTGCCAAGGTGCCCTACAAGCACTGAAGCTCAACCCAAGCTGTGGTGAGTGGGTGACAAATGGCGTCTCTCTATCTCCTTCTCAGTTTTTCCTGTTCTAGAATCAGCACATATCAAACCACCACTGTCATGTCATTGCTGGAGGCTCCAAGAACTTTGTGGAAGGGGAGGGACATTTTCATTATGGAGGCACATCCAAAAGGCCAAAATCTACATGTCCCTACAACTGAAATGAGGAAAAAAGTGACTTTACTAATAATCTTGGTTTTAAGTTATTTTATTTCAGCTGGTTTTTATTTGGGGGGGGGAAGCAAACAAAATCAAAACTTTCTAATTTAAATGTCTTGGAAGCAGGAGTGGCATTGACTTCCAAAATAACTTGCCTCTGGAAACCCTATGAACCTGGAGAAAGGTCGAAAGCTATACATGTGTTCAGGTCTTTTGGGTTGCTATGAGTCGCCTACAACTTGACAGCACTTAAAAACAGCAAAAAATGTAGAAAGCATATCTTAAATATATAAAATACATATTTTATTTATATATGTTGTTGTTGTTAAGTGCCGTTGAGTCACTTGTGACTCCTATTGTACAAAAGCTCTGAAGTTTGCTCTGTCCTGATCCAGTCTCACTGACTTAGACACATCTACCTGCATTGGCCCAGTTATGGTATCAATCCATCTCATCTGAGATCTTCCTCTCCTGTGCTATCCCTCCACCCGTCCATGTAGTCTGTCCTTCCTCAAAGACACACACCCAAAGTATGTGAGACAGAGCTTCAAAATTCTAACCTACAAGGAGTAACTTGGTTTCACTCTCTCCAATACAGACTTATTTGTTTCCTTGTCAGTTCATGGTATGTTCAAGACTCTTCTCCAGTACCACAGCTCAAAGACACCAATTCTTCTTGTCATCCTTAGTCATTCTCTAGCTCTCTGAGGCATAACAATTAACTGCAATCACCATGGCCTGGATCAGGCATATCTTGGTCTCTAAACTGACATTGTTGCTTCTCAGTATGGAGATTTTACCAGTGCAGTTTGTTTTTTTATTTCATGACTGCTGGTGCCAAAAGTGATGATTGTGGAGTGAAGAAAGCTGTGATTGTTAACAACCTCAATCTCTTCTCCATCTATCACAGCACTGTCAATTGGCCCAGTGGTGAGAATCTTTATCTTCTTCATGCTGAGCTTCAATTCATATTGAAGACTACAGTCCTTGACCTTCTGCAGCAAGCGCTTCAGATTCTCCTCAGTTTCAGCAAGCAAGATTGTGTCATCTGCATAACGTAGGTTGTTGATGAGTCTAACTCCAATTCTGATGTCACATTCCTCCTCATAAAGCCCAGCCTCCCTCCCAAATGATCTGTTCTGCACATAGATTGAAAATGTATGGAGACAGGATGCATCCCTGACACACTACTTCTCTGATTTTGAGTCATGCAAGGAAACATGACCATAATCAAGTGTCCTGGGATTCCCTAGGAGGGCATTATTTCACTTCCACATGGGTGGCTTTATAAGCTTTATCCTCTTGTGGTTAATTTCTAGTTTTATAGCATTGTGGTCTGAGAAGATACTTTAGATTATTTTAATGTTTTTGAATTTGTAGATGCAGAGCTTGCTTTGTAGCCTAGTATATGACCAATTCTGAAGAATGCACCAAGTGTACTTGAAAAGAAAGTAAATTCACTTTTAGTTGGGGGTAGTACCCTGAATTCAACCACAAAGTTGAGTTGTCTAACCTTGAGTTTAGATTTTTTGCATCTTTATTTAGTTTCTTTTGAGTTGACTTGTCCTTTGTTGTGAGTGGTGTGTTAAAGTCTCCTACCACTAATGCTGTCTATTTCTTTCTTTGATTCTGTTATTCTTTGTTTTATGTATTTTGCCGGCCTATCATTTGATGCCTAAATGTTGACCAAGGTGTGTCTTCTTGATCTATTTTGCCTTTAATCATCATATAGTGTCCTTCCTTATATTTTATAGTGGTATTCATCCTGAAGTATATTTTATTAGAGATAATACTGGCATTCCTACTTTTATGTGGATATTATTTGCTTGGTATATTTAACCCAGCCTTAAATTTTTAGTTTACTTTTATCTTCATTTCTTAGATGTGTCTCTTGTAGGCAATATATGGATAGGCTTTGTTTTTATTATGTAATCTTCTACTCTTTTTATCTTAATTGGATCATTTAGTCCATTCACATTAAGTGTGATTATTGACAGGCATGGGGTTTTGTTGCCATTTTGCTATATTTATTATTCTGTTGTTTCTGGTTACCATGCTTTACCTATTTTCATTTGGTGTCTCTGTGTAAAGGGCTTCCCTAAAATTTCTTGGTTTTGGTCTTACTTTACAAATTCTTTAAGTTCCTTTTTTTTCTATAAATGATTTAATTTCTCTTTCATATTTGATTGACAATTTTGCTGGGTATAGGATCTTAAGTTGGCATTTGTTTTCTTTCTACTTTCTGTATATTTGCATTACATTATTTTCTTGCTTGCATGGTTTCTAGTGAGAAATCAGAACTTAATAGTGGTTGAGGTTTTTTTTAACTTTGTAGGTGATGCTATAATTGATTTTGTAGTTAATTACTGTGTCTCATCAAATCCTATCTTGTATTTCCTTACCTTTTACACAGCTTACCTATTTCCTAATTTTTGCTCCCTTTCCCCTTCCATCTTATCTTTATCAATTGTCCAAAACTGATTTTGTGTTTAAACTGTTTCTAAACATTTGAAATTAATATGCTTATAACAATTATTGTCCTTTTGTAACAGACTCATGCACTCAGCATAAATTGCTTTCGAATCATCCGTATTGTGAAGTATTTCACATTTTCTTAATTCATTTTTGATGTTGCATAATTCCTCATTGTGTGAGTGTACCACCGTTTCTTTTACCATTTACCTTTTGATGGACAATTGCATTGTTTCCAACTCTTCATTGTTGTAATGCTTCAGTAAGCATGGATGTGAGCATGGCAGTTTATGTTGCAGCTCTTTTTTCTTTGGGTTGCAAATCTAATGGTGAGATTGCTATTCAAATAATATTTCTAGTTCCATCTTACTAAGGAATAGTCAAATTGCTTTCTATAATTGTTGCACCATTATATATTCTCACCAGCAGTATATGAGAGTTCTTCTGAAGTTTTTTCTTTTTATATTTACTGTGATTTTCTTTTTTAAAAGTACATTTTATGTACTTTGTCCTAGACCCTCTTTTAGTAAATCCCTTTTCCAAAATGAAAAAAATAATTTTGTACTTTCTATTTCTTGAAACCAGTAATGAAAACAAGGACACTCAACATAAGAATTTAATAATCTCTCCCATTGCTTCCAACACTACACATCTTCATTAAACTTCAAAAACATCAAATCTCCTTCTGTCTTCCTTAGTCATTGTCCAACTTGCCAATGGACATATAAAGTGATTGCATATACCATAGCTTTGGTCAGGCATTTAATGCGTATCATGGACTGCTGAAAAAAATAACAAAATCTGTCTTGGAAGAAATGTAGCGAGAATCTTCCTTAGAAGCAAGGATGGTGAGATTTCATCTCACATGTTGTTGTTGTTGTTGTTATGTGCTGTCGAGTCACTTGCAACTCATAGCGACCCTATGTACAACAGTCCTAAACTCTGCTCTGTCCTGTGCCAATCGCACTGTCTCTAACACTCCCATCCCAATTATCCCAGTCACTGAATCAATCCACCTCATAGAGAGCCTTCCTCTCCTGCG
>NW_006399812.1:13341125-13361630 GCF_000299155.1 Elephantulus edwardii
CAGCAAGTGCATGAGGTCCTCCTTAGTTTTGGCAAGCAGGGTTGTGTCATCTGCATAACGCAGATTGTTAATAGATCTTCCACCAATCCTGACACCACACTTCTCCTCATAGAGCCCAGCCTCTCAGATAATCTGTTCTGCATACAGGTTGAAAAGGGTAGATGGGCTGATTTCTGCATTCTCAATTCTATTCCATTGAGCTATGTGTCCCTCATTGTACCAGTATCATGCTGAACTTGACAGCATTCAACAACAATAAACCATTGTCTCCACTGTCCCTCTTCATCTTCATATAATTACCAATGCATATGTCATTTCTATTACTATATTCTTATCTATCTATCCATCTTGCAGATGACACAACCTTGTTTGCCAAAACTGATAAATACTTGAGACATTTGTTGCAGAAGGTCAAGGTCTAAGTCTTCGATATGGATTGAAGCACAACATCAAGAAAACAAAGATTCTCACCTATGGGCCAATTGGCAGCTCCATAATAGATAGAGAAAAGATTGAGAAAGATGAAGAAGAGACACTGAATGAGACATATTAACACACAGTAACTGTGATAACGGGAGTAGATTTGTCAGAGGCAGGGAGATTGGCTCAAGATAAGGTAGAGTTCAGAGCTATTGTACATAAAGTCACTGAGTTGTAGTTGACTCAATGGCACATAACAACAACATATGTGTGGTAGAGGAGGGAAGAAAGAAGGTAAGGAAAAATAAAGAGGGAAGGGAAAAAGTAATTTAGGCTTATTGTATGGCTTACATTTTTATTTTCTGCAATTTATTTTCTTTTCTTTGCAAAGTACATTGTCTATCCCCATGGAAAAAATAAATATGAGCAATTGCTCTCATTCTATCACTCCACGATATATCCTGATACACAATTCAATCATTTATGTATTAATAGATGATTTCATCTCTCCCTTCATTTAAAAATTATGCTTTAAGTTAGAGTCAGTAAGTAGACTTGTGGGTCACAGGATATGTATATTTTAATTTTTATAGGTACTCTAAGAGTATTTTCCTAAAAGGCTTGAGCAAGTCACATTCCCATTGGAAATATATGACATATATTTGGAGAAATATAAGGCCCTAAGAATTGAAGGAATATAAATTGACATATTTCCACAAACAGATGCAGCCCTACACGTGCTCATCAGGTTGTGCCAAGAAATCTGAAGTCTGGCAATCTGGCTGAATGACTGGAAGAGGTCTTCATTTATTCCCATTCCCAAAAAAGTGCTCAGGTTGTGGAAATTATCGGATAAAATCACTAATATACAAGCAAAATCCTGCTGGAGAGCACCCCAAAATAAAAGAAACTGAAGGTTCAAAATAAGAAAGGAGTAGTCAGAGACATAACTTTTTCATATTTTTTCAATCTGTATGCAGAACCAATCATTTGGGAGGCTGGATTCTATGAAGCCGAATATGGCATCAGGATTGGAGGAAAATTCATCAACAAATTGCATTTTGCAAGTGACACAACCTTGTTTGCTGAAACTGAGTAGGGCCTGAAGCATTTGCTGCAGAGGGTCAAGGACTGAAGTCTTCAATATGAGTTGCATCTCAACATCAAGAAAAACAGAAATTCCTATCACCAGACCAGCATCATGATAGATAGAGAAGAGATCAAGACTGTTAAGAATTTCAACTCTCCCAGATTCATAATCAACACTTTTGGCACCAGTAGTCAGGAAATCAAAAGACAAATTGCATTAGTAAAGTCTGCTGTAAGGGACTTCTCCAAAGTGCTAACGAGCAAAAATGTCAGTCTAGAAACTAAAGTATACCTGATCCAAGCCATGGTCTTAGTTCCTTGCTATGCATCCGAGAGCTGGACAATGAATAAACATGACAGATGAACTGATGTTTTTCAGTTGTGGTGCTTGGGAAGAGTATTAAACATACCATAGATTGCCAAGAGAACAAACAAGTCTGCCCTGGAGAGGGTAAAATCAGGTTGTTCATTGAAGATAAGGATTGTAAAGCTCCATCTCACATACTTTGGGCATGTTTCCAGTGTTTGGAGAAGAATATCATGCTTGGAAGTGTAGAAGTACAGTGCAGGAGAAGACCTGAATGAGATGGATTGATGCAGTGCTTCCAGCAATGAGGGTAGGTGTGCCAGAAACAGTAAGACTGGCTCAAGATAGGGCAGGGTCCGGAGATATTGTTCATAGGGTCACTATGAGTCATAGTTGACTTGACAGTATATGACAACAATAACAACATATGTCACTTCATTTTTGCCAATACTTAATGTTATCCCCTTAAATTCTTGTCAGCCTGATGGGCACAAGATAGTATTTCACATTTGCCTTAATTTTCACTTCTTAGTTTTCCAGAGGTTGAATACGTTCTCCTAAGTTTATTTGCTATTTGGGATTTTTGTTTGTTTGCTTTTCCTCTGCATTGTCTATTGATAGCCTTTGCCATGATTTTAACTAGGTCATTTGTCTTTTCATTTTTCAATTGGAGAGATTCTTTGCACAATGTGCATATTAGCCCTTCTTTTGCTATGTGTTGTAAAATGCATTTCTCAGTCTATTGTTTGCCTGAGAACTGTCAGCACAGTTCTCTGTATCTTTCAACCCATTTTGTACATTTTTGATGCCTCCTTAATATCCTAGACTATGAAACTATTTACTTTACCGTTCCCTATGATAACTGGACATCGAAATTCCTCCCTCCTTCTTTAGACTTTCAAGGATGTTGTGGGAACCTCACTGCATAAATCTTTGTGCATCTTTTGTGCTGTCTCTGTGAGGTAATTTGGTAAATTTTCCATATAAAAGTTTTGGTTTTTTTTAAATAAATGTTAGAACAGAAATATAGACAATTTAGAAGTTATTGCTGCATAATGTTGAATTGTCTCCATAATGGTTATAATGCTTTATTCTTCCATCAATCAATCAATGTTTTATTCCTACATTCTCTCTTATCAAGAGCTTCCTACTACTGAATTTTATAATTCTGTTTTAATCTGTACATTTAATGGTTTAAAATTATATCATTGTTTGAATTATTAATTAAATTACTAATGAAACTGATAATTTTATCTACTCTTTAGTTTTCCATCTACCTTCGTTCTATTTATATTCTTTTGTGTCCTTTATGTGTTTTTTCTTCTGAGATCTTGTTTATTTAGGTGCATTTTATATCTATCAATGGTTTTGTTTTTTTTCTTCAAATGCAGTTTCCTCAACTCAGCAAGTCTCTTACTGAATATTACAATTTTTAATTGATGATTGTTATTCAGTTAAAAGTACTTTTTGTATGTTTATTAATATCAGTCACAATTATAATATTAAAAGCAATATGGCACTACAAAACAGAGCAAGGGAACATGGTATGATTTAAAATCAAGAAATGAGTAATCAAGTGGGTGTCTTATCTCCATACTTTTTAAATTTATATATGGAACAGATCATTCAAGAGGCTGGATTTTATGAAGAAGAATTTGGTGCCAGGATTGGAGGAAGACATATCAACAATCAGCATTATACAGGTGATTTAACCTTGCTCACTGAATCTGAGGAGAGCTTGAAGCATTTGCTGTAGATCAAGGACTATAGTCTGTAATATGGATTGCATCTCAGCATCTAGAAAACAAAGATTCCCCTACTAGGCCAATTGACAGGATCACAATAGATGGAGAAGGGGCTAAGATTTTTACAAAAATTGTTGACAATTTTATCTGGCTTTAGTCTACAATAATCTTGGTACCAGCAGTTGGTAAATCAAAAGACGAGTTGCTCTAGGAAAATATGCTGTCAGGAACCTCACCAAAGTGCTAAAGAGCAATGATATTAGTCTAGCAATTAAGATATGCCTGATCGAGTCCATGGTATCCTCAGTTACTTGCTATGCATGTGAGAGCTGGACAGTAACTAAAGATTACAGAAGAAGAGTCAATGTCTTTGAGTTGTAGTCTGGAGAAGAGTTTTGAACACGTCATGGACTACCAAGAGAACAAACAGATCTGTCCTAGCAATGGTTGCTCTTTGGAGGCAAGAATTGTGAAGCTCTGTCTCTCATACTTTGAGAATGTTGCCAAGAGGTACCAATCTTTGGAAAAGGACATCATACTTCAAAGAGTAGAAAGTCAGCACAGAAGAGGAGGACCTTGGACCAGATGGATTTGCACAGTGCCTGGGGAAGGGAGGTGCAGATGTGTCAGAGACAGAGAGGATGGTTCAAGGTAGGGCAGTGTTCAAAACTATCATAGGATTGCTTTGAATAGTAGCCAACCAGCTGGATTATAGACAAACAGTAACAATTTATGATATTATTGTTGTTATGTTCCATTGAATCAGAACAGAACCATTGCTGATGTTCTAGTGTCTTTTCAGTCAGTAAACTGCATGTGAGTTGATTTTCCATCTTTCTCCCATGGAACAGCTGGTAGATTCTAACTAAGGTTTGTTCTGGAGAGGGTGAAACCAGGCTGCTCCTTGGAGGCAAGGATTCTGAAGCTTTGTCTGGCATACTTTGGGCATGTTGCAAGGAGAGACCAGTCATTGGAGAGAAACATCATGTTTGGGAGGGACAGCACAAGAGAGGAAGGCCCTCGATGAGATGGATCAATTCAGTAATGGGAGTAATGGGAGTAGGTGTGTCGGAGACAGTGAGATTGCACAGGATAGAGCAGAGTTTAGGGCTCTTGTACATAGATAGGGTCGCTATGGGTCATAAGCGATTCAATGGCACATAACAACAACACAAATATCAGTAGGAAAACATTTCTTTTTCTAGTAAAAGTGCATATTAGAATAGGAATGGCATCCACTTCCCAAACAACAAGCCTCCAGAAACTCTATGAACTTTGATAAATGTCAATAGTTTTAGAAAGGCTTTGGGCCTTTTGTTCATAAGGTCACTATGAGTCATGCTCAACTTCATGACAATCAAAAGCAAAAAGACTAATTAATAGCTAATGATAATAAAATTATTCATTACACCCAAGCCTTTAAAGACCAAGAAGCTTGCTTTTTATAACAAGACTAATAGAGAGAGAGAGAGAGAGAGAGAGATTTTTATTTAAATAGCCTTTATTGTTTGTTCACTACATGACAAATCGCGTGTCAAGACTTTCCAAGAGGAAAAATTCAAATTAAAGACGAAATTTTGCCTAAAATGATAGAAATTTCTAGGAAATTTTAGTTGTCTCAGAAAGAGATTTCTTGTGATCGTTGCTAACGGAGATTGTCACTTTCTGATTTTGTTGGTGGAACTATAGAAGGATGTACTACTTTATGATTTGTTTAGATTCTATGTACAAATTTCAGCAAGAGACATTTGAAGGTATTGTGTTTGTTGGCAATCAGAATAGGCTGCATGGAAAGGGATGACTGGTGTGAAGCCCTTTAAGTGAGTAGATTTGGTAAAGAGCCCCTTTTAGTTGTATAAGAGGTAGCATTATTATAATTAAATTATAAGGAAGATACTTAAGAACTTACTGTGGTAAAGCAGAGTTCTAAGCACTTCATATGCATTATCTCATATAAGCTTTACAACAGCTCTGTAAGGGCAGACATTGTTCGGAGAAGAACTTAAGACTTACCAGACTTTTCAGTGTTTTATTTAAGAACACATAGCCATTAAGAGACGGTTCTCTTCTTTCAGCAAATAAGACTTGACAGCTACTCTGATGTTTCTCTTAAAGGACTCATTGTCCTGATCAGTTCTTAGTAAGTATTAGATGGCTCTCTGGGAGATATCCTGGTTTTTGGTTGACCTCTTCACTTCGTCTCCACTTTTCTTCATCAGTATTGCAAAGTCTACACAGGGAAAGTCGTGATAAAGGTGAAACAAATCAAGATTATGGGTGTAGCATACTACAGAGGTGCACTTTTGAGCACTAAACTTTGTAAAAAGCTTAGTGAGATCATGAAACCAAGCAAGACATTGCTTCTCATCTAGTACAAAAGATAGACTTCAGCTTTCCTTAAATATTGCTACAAATTCAATGTAATCTCAATTAAAATATTTGAATGATATTTTTAAAGTACTATATATTGATTAAAAATTATTTGGAAAATCACGTTGTAGGATTTGAAAAAGTTTGGAAGTCTCACAATACTTGAGTTCAAGTGTTAATGCAAAACAACTAAAGTCATAATAGTATGACATTAGCATAAGAATAGAAATATAAATCTATATTGGAGAATAGAGTATTCTGAAATAGAACCAGGTAATCTTGGTCGATTGAATTTTGAGAAAAGGATCAAAGTGACTTCATATGGGAAGGAGAGTCTCTCACTTAAAGGAGATTAAACAATCAGATATTTCTATAGGGAAAATATTATAACCTTTAAATTAACTTGAAAAGAAATCTTTACTTAAATGTAAATACAAATCTACTTTTTCCCCCCAAGAAAAAGAACATAGGATAAAACTACTGCTATCTTGGTTGATGCAAAGAAAAATTGAGTACCATAATGCATATTAACAGAGTCTGAAATTGATAGAACACGTAGTTGAGATGCATTAATAATAATTGATAACTAGAATGCAAAAGTTGGAAACAAACAAGGGTTGATAATTGGAAAACATGGCCTAGGTGATAAAAATAAGAATGAAAATCAAATAATGGAATTTAGTACAACTGCTTCATTCATTGCTAATACTTTTAAAGAACATAAATAGCAATTATACATTTGAACTCCCCCTGGTATACCACACAAGAATCAGGTTTATTATATTTGTGCAAAGGATTGATGGGTAAACAGTATCAATGGTCAAAAGTAAGGCAGGGAGCTAAGTGTGGAACATATCAATTACTCATATTCAGGTTCAATTTGAAGTTGAAGAAAATTAACCCAAGTTCACAAGAACCAAAATATGATCTTAAGTCTATCACACTTGAATTTAAAAATGACCTCAAAATAGACTGAGTTCGCGGAACAGTAATGATAGAAGACTACATGTGTTATATGATGATATCAAGGATACCATCCATGAAGAAAGGAAAAGGTCATTACAAAGACAGATGGGGGAAATAAGATCAAAATGGAGGTCAGAAGAGACTCTGAAAATTGCACTAGAAGGTAGAGAGGCCAACACAAAGAAATACTCAAGCAAGAAAGATGAACAGAAGATTTCAAAGACCAGCTCTGGAGGACAAAGCAAAATACTATAATGAACTATATTTTAAAAATAGAAGCTAGAAAAATAAAAAAAGAAGAACTTGTTTGGCATTTTTCAAGCTGAAAGAACTGAAGAACAAATTCAAACCTTGAGTTGCAATAATGAAGGATACAATGGGCAGAATATTGAATATTGCAGGAAGAAGAAAAAAAGAAAGATGAAACCAAAAAGAGCTGGTCAATACTGAAACATTTCAGGACATGGCATATAATCAAGAACCAGTAGTAATGAAGGAAGAAGTTCAGGATGCACTGAAGATATTGGAAAAAAATAAGGTCTGAGATATTGATAGAATAGCAATTGGCATATCAACAGGGAGATGCAGTCCCCAACATGCTCACCCATCTATACCAAAAAATTTGGAAGACAGATATCTGGCCAACTAACTGAAAGAGACCCATATATGTTCCAATTCCAGAAAAAGCTGATACAACAAGGAGCGCCAGTAGCCTAGTGGTAAGAAACTGTGCTGCGATTTCAAAGGTGCAAGGTTCTAATGCACCAGCTACTACATAGGAGACAGAAAGGCAATCTCTACCTGTGCAATTTACTACCTCTGAAAATCTGCTGCAGAGTAAGCTATGGATTAATTCCAGTTCAATATTGTACAACAAAAACAGTAGAATATGGAAATTAACAAACAGCATTATTAATTTTACATGCAAGAAAAATCTTGCTGAGCTTTAATTTTAAAATGGTAGGACAGTATATCATCAAAGAACTTTTAGAAATTCAAAATGGATTGAGAAGAGGCTATGTAATGAAGGTTACCCTTGTTGATGTTAGATGGCTCTTGACTGAAGTTAGAGAACACCAGAAAGATGTTTACTTGTGTTTTATTAATTATACAAAGGTGTTTTACTGTGTGTATCCTAACAAATTATGAGAAACATTGAGAAAATGTGAATCTCAAAACATTTAATTATGCTCGTGGGAAACCTATACATAGACGAAGAAGCAATTGTCCAAATAAAACAAAGAAACACAGGGAAGGTGTGCATTAGGATTGGATCTTTTCTCCACAGTGTTTAAATCTGTATGCTGGACAAAGAATTCAAGATGTTGGGCAATATTAAGAAGAAACAAGGAACTCATGCAATATTATTCAAAATGGTTGACTCTGGAGAACATTATGCTGAGTGAAATATCCCAGTCACAAAAGGACAAATATTACATGATGTAGAATGGGACTGTCCTTGGGGTTGGGGAGAGACTGAGTAAGATGGGTTCAATAATGTATACTGCACTGAAACAGAGGAGGGAGAGAACCGTTTAAAAGAGAGATATAACTGGGTATTTCTGTCATCACAGGAGACTAGAGTGAGGGCTACATGGTGGAGGGGGCCTGGGGGAGGGTTTGTAAAACAATGAAAGAATCTTTTCTTTTACTTTTCCATAATTTTTGGACTCATGTACTTATAACTTGTTAGTCAAATTTGTGTCTTCTAGGTTGCAACACCCCCATGATACATCTTCAAGGATATGAACATGTACGGCCAAGCACAATCAATAAGAGTGCATCTAAATTCCAAAATCAATCTCCATAATAGTCTATGTGTTTCCTACTGCCAAAGGGGCCCTTTAGAGTAGTGAGAGAAGATCTTCACCCTGAAACCCACAGCGTCCCTTTTCAGCAGGAAGTAGCTAAGAGAATACGCCATCCCCTTTTCCTTATGACTCAGGGTGAAGTCTCTCTCAGGGAGGAGTGATAGGGAATGGCAAAGGACACACTGACAAAGAAGATTAATCAGAACTGGCTTTGACAAGCACTGTGGCATTTGGACAAGAACAAACTGGGAGGAGGGTAGAGAGAATAGTGCAACAATGAATGAGTGGAAGCCCAAAATCTCTGTAAATGTTTATGAAAATTGATAAAATATAATTATAGAAAAAAAAAAGAACATGACATTAGAATTGGAGGAAACACAAACTGCTTTTTTGCAAATGACACAACCTTCAAAAGTGAAAGAAGACTTGAAGCACTTTCTTCAGAAGATTATGGTTTATAGAAGACAATGGATTACATCCCAACATCAAAAAACAAAAATCCTCACCAGTGGAACAATAGGCAACATCATGATAGATGGAGAAAAAAGATATTTTAGTTGTCAATGACGTTAATTTTAATAGATTCAGAGTCAACAGCCATGGTAGCAGCAGTGAAGAAATCAAGACATGTTGAATTGGGAAAAGCTGCTGTTAAGGACCTCACCAAAGTGCTAAACAGAAAAAGAAAAGAAAAAAAATCAGTTCAAAGACTGAAGTACATCTGATATAACCCATGGTGTTTAAGTTGTTAAGTATGCATTGCAAAGTTGGACATTAAATAAGTAAGATCAAAAAAGAATACATGCCTTTGAATTGTGAACTTGGAGAAGAGTACTGAATATTCCATGGGTAGCCAAAAGAACAAACATGTCTGTCTTTGAAGAGTGTAACCAAAGTGCTCTTCAGAGGCAAGGATGTTAAAATATCATCTCTTATACTTTGGACATGTTGTTAGAAAGGGCCAAATCTTAGGAAAAAGATACCATGCTGGAAAAGGTGGAACATAAGAGAAAAAGAGGACGACCTTCAACAAGGTGTACAAGACACAGTGAGTATAGCAATGAATCTGACCATATGAGAGATGATAAGAATGGCAAATGTTAAAACAAGGCTTGTATCTGTTGTTCATAGGGTCACTATGACTTGTAATTTACTCAGTGACACTCAAGAATAACAACATAATGCATAATCAAAGACTATCAGGATCAATGCTAAGCTAGTTTCTATGTTGTGGAAGTAACATATACCTCTACTGTCCAACTTCATTACAGTTTCTGACACCAGCTATCCCCCACTGCAACACTCTATACTTCTTTGCTACATTTGACAATTTGTTGCAAAGTTCACACAGAACACACTCACACTGTTGTTGTGTACCGTTGACTTGGAATCGACCCATAGCTGACTTTCCAGCGGGTTTTCAGAGGCAGTTAATTGCACAGGAGGAGATTGTTCATCCTTCTCTCATGGTGCAGCTGATGGATTAGAACCACATGCCATCAAGATTGTAGCACAGCTTCTTGCCAGTAGGCCACCAGAGCTCTCTGATTGTACTCATAGTTATATAGTTTATTATACACAGAAATATTATCTTATCTTATCTTATCTTATAAATATCTGTTAAATCAGAAAAGCTTTCTCTTGGTAAGGTGTACATAATTATCAGCCTTGCATAGTTTTCTACTTTTAATTACTATCAAAGTATGTCTGACTTCTGAGACTTCTTCTCTGCTACTTGAATTTGCTGGACCTTCCCTTGGCAGCAGGAAGGAAGATTTTTGTGCAGGATTTCCCAAGCCTCTATTACCAGACTTTTCCTAGCATTCTGCTATTGAGTCCTCTAGGTTTCTTCTATTTTTGCGTGATATGCATTACACCACTTTTTTTCCCTCCAACAGCAAATGCCTAGAGACATATCATCAGCAAACCTCCTATCGAAATGAGTGTAAGAGCTCTTCCATGACATGGGTTGACAGGCTCCCATGTTGGCCAGAACCACTGGCCACATGTTGGTTTCCACTATGGTTGGTTCCCATTGTGGAATAACTGTGGTCTCCACCACTCCTACTGTTTCCATTGATTTGTGCCTTTTCATGTTGTCTCAGTGTTAACAGACCTCGACCAATATTACAACTCTTTTTTTTGAGATCGCCCTCTCCTCCCCATCACATAGTCTCTTTCCAAACTTGTGTCAGGTTGGCTGTTTCTATAAACAAGTTCCTTATTCATTTTAAGTCATGGCTTTCTCAGCAGGCCCACAAACAGATCAATTCCCACAGGCCACTAAACTTTATTGGGTGGTTTTATGGATCTTATTTACATAAGAGAGTACCAAGTCCCTACAATATATGCAAAATATATCAATCACGGGTCACATTGTCACCCAATCATTCATTTTTGGCAGAATTAGAAATCCAAGGAAAGAAAAGCTGTATATGAAGAGGACCCTGTTACACTGTAGAAACAAAAAGTGCAAACTATAAAATGAAATATTGATAAAATAGGCTTATTAAAATTTAAAAACTTCTCTTCAAGAGACATCATTAAGAAAATAAAAAGGCAAGCCACTGACTGAGAGAAAATTTCCCAAATCTACAAAAAAGGATTTCTATCTAGAACATAGAACTCTTTTCCAGTTCAAAGATAAAAAGGCAAATACTTCAATAGAATAATGGGTGAAATTGAAGAGATTATTTCTCAAAGAATGATCAATAATCACATGATGAAAGACCCAATATCATTATATAACTATGAAATTTAAATGAAAATTGCAATAATGTATTCCTTCACATCCAGTTGAATGACTAACACTGAAAAATCTGGAAATAATGGATGTTGAGTAAAGAGAGTAATTAGAATGCTTAGTTTTGGATGGTGAAAATGTACAATGGTGTAATATCTTTGGAAAACACTATTTTGAAAATATTTTACTCAGTAAATTTTACCAAATACATTAAAATAAATACCTAAGTTTTGTGTCATTTAACTCCTTAGTATTTACCTAACAGAAATAAAAATATATCCACACAAATATTTGCACATAAATATTAATAGAAGCATTATATTTAGTAAGAAAGTTGAAACAATATGCATGTCAATCAACAGGTAAATAGATATCAAATTGTAGTATATGCAAGCAATAAAATACTACTCAATTACTAAAAATTAATGAATTCCTAGTACATATAATAATGTGAATTAATCTCAAGAACATTACATAAAGTGAAATAAATCTGACCCAAAGAAAGGCTGAATTGTAATACTTCATTTATACAACAGCCTAGGGGGACAATGTCTGGGTATATCAAAAGGCGAATTGGACTGGGAAAATCTGTGATGAAGGACCTCTCCAGAGTACTGAAAAGCAAAGGTATAAGACTAGTGACTAAGATGTGCATGATTCAGGCAGTGGTCTTTTAGGTCACTTGCTATGCATCAGAGAGCTGGACAATTTCTAAGTATGACAGAATTGATTCTTTGAGTTGTGGTTCTGGAGAAGAGTCTTGAACATACTATGGAAGGCCAAGAGAACAAACAGGTCTGTCTTGGAGACAGTGAAACCACGTTTCTCCTTGGAGGCTAGGATTTTGAAGCTTCACTGCACATTCTTTGGGCACGTGCCCACAAGGGACTGGTCTTTGGAGAAGGACATTATGCTCAGAAGGGTCAAGAGACAACACAGGAGAAGAAGACCCTGGGTGAGATGTATACACACAGTAACTGGGGTAATGAAGTGTGTCAGAGTCAGTAAGACTAGCTCAGGACAGGGCATGCTTCAGAGCTGTTGTATAGAGGGTCACTATGAGTCACAGGCAACTCGACAGCATATGAAAACAATAACATAATTATTATTATTAGAATTGCTCTTAAGAAATACAAGGGAATTTTTGGGTTTGTATTGCTTTGAGACAGTGGTATAAACACTCTATTATTATTATGACTATGATTATAGTTATGCAACCTATAAAAGTTATACAATTATCAAAGGTCACATGCAAACCTAAAATTATTATTTCTGATATTTGCAAAGGATACCTTAAAAACGCTTGGTAGTGCAATGGTTAAGTCCTTACCTACTTGACCAAACAGCTGATGACTTGAGCCCATTCAGTGGTTCCACAGCATAAAGACCTGGAGATCTGCCTCTGCAAAAACTGCAGTACAAACTCCATGGAATAGTTGTACAATGTCTCATAGATCTTATGAGAAAAAAAATCAGTTCTGCACAGGATCTGCTGTTCTTACACCCCATGAAGTCTGATGTAACTCATAACCGCCATATACACAAGATAAGGAACCGCTGCTCCGTGCTTTGTCATCCTATCACTGCTGTCCTCGAGCCCGTTAAGAAAACTGCTGCATCAGTTCGGCTCATTAAGGGCTTTCTTCCTTTACACCGATTCTCTACATTACCAACCATGAAATTGCCCAGAAATTGGCCTCTCCTTATAACATGTTCAAAATATGTGAGATGGTTGTACTTCTTCCAGGGCAGAACAAGAAATAAATAAATCTGAATTTTAAAAAATAATCTTGAGAGCTCTGGTGGCCTAATGGCAAAAAGCTGCACTGCAATCCTAGAGATGAGTGGTTCAAGCCCACCAGATGCTCTGCTGGAGAAGGAGGGGCAATGACCTCCTCCTGTACCAGTCAGATCTGATTTGATGTCACACACACACAAAATAATAAAATAAAAAACATAATAATCTTAAAAGATACACTTAAAGAAAATGTCAAAGCTTTTTTATAAGGAAAATATGTATATAGCATGAAATATCTATGCATATTTAGCTCATGAAAGGCTTTGAAGATTTCTTTATAGGATGATTTTGAGAGTCTTTCTTAGGAATGTCAGAAGACATACTAAAGCTTGCTCTTCAATGTAGTAACTAGAGCGAACAAAAGAAATAACTTAAAAGAACTGAAGAGAAGATTTCAAAGTACCGGTCAGGAAGATAAAGTATAATGAAATGTACAGAAACCTGGAGTTAGAAAACTGTAAGAGAGTAACACACTTGGAATTTCTCTTGATGAAAGAACTGATGAAAAATTCAAGCCTCAGGTTGCAAGACTGAAGTTTTCTTTGGGCAAGATATTGAACAACAAAGGAAGGATCGGGGAAGAATACACAAGTCACTGTACCAAAAAGAATTTAACCCTCAACTATTTAATTGTTAATAAATTTTTTAATTAATAAATCTTTTTAAAGATTTCTTTTAAAGAAAACCATCTAAGCTGTATTTATGGCATCAATGAAAAACAAGTCTTCTTTGAGTTGTTTTAACAAATGAGTACAACACTAGAAGTACTCATTTGTCTATGTTAAGATGTTTGGAGAGCAGCTGCCTGATCAATCAACCAGGAGAAATCCATATGTGTGCCCATTGTAAAGAAATATGATCCAGCAGAAGGTGGAATAATTGACCAAAATCCAGAGCAGCCCATGCAAGTTAAGTTTTGCAGACAATAAGTGAAAAACAGTTACCACAGTCCATTTACAAAGAACTTTCAGAATCAAAGTCAGATTGAGAAAAGAATGTGGAATAAGGGCTTGTAGTGCCAGAATAGGGGAGCTATAGTTTGTTGTTGTTGTTGATTGCCTTCAAGTCTAGCACAACTCATAGCAACCCTATGAACAAAAGGCCTGAAGCCTTTCTATAACTATTGACATTATAACGTTCATACAGTTTCTGGAGACATGATGTTTAGGAAGTGGATGCCACCCCAGACTGTACTAAATCCTTCTGCTAATCTGAAGACTGGTCCTATCTGACAGTGCCAATTCACCAGTGACTCCTTGAGACAAGGAAAAACAGTCTCCTTCCACACAAATTCTTGCAAATTCTGTACATGGACCACAAAGCTGTGGTTCAAACGGGACAGAGGTTATTGCATTATTTAAAATCAGAAAAAAATTGTGCATCAGTGTTTTACTTTTTCACACATATATTCAATCTATATGTGAGCAAATGATGTGAGAAACTGGATTATATGAACGAAGAAGAAGGCCACAGCAGAATTGAAGGAAAAGTCATTAACAAACACCTTCACTTGCTTAATATGAAGGATTTCTTGAAGGACTCCTGGTGAAGATCAAAGGTTAAACCTTTTAGTATGGAATGCACTTTAACATAAAATAAAAAAGTTCATAAAATGATCAACAAGTATAATCCTGATAAATGAAGAAAAGATTAAAGTTGTCAGGGATTTAATTTTGCTTGAATCTATAATCAATACCCATGGAAGCAATTTCTTGCATTTGGTAAATCTGCTGTGAAAGAAATCTTGAAACTGCTAAAAAGCACAGTTGTCACTTAGAAAACTAAGGTGTGCCTGACCTGTGGCACCATAGTTTCAGTCTTCTTATCCATGCAAAACCTTAGCCCTGCACAAGAAGACCAAACAAGAATTTCTGTCTTTAAATGATGGTGTTGGTGGAGACTACAGAGTGCATTCTAGACTTCCAGAAGAATCAAGAAACCTTTCTTGGAAGAAATAGAGCCAACATGCTTTTTGGAAATGATGATGATGAGATTTCATCTCATATGCTTTGGGTGTGTTACCAGGTTAGACTAATTCTTAGAGAAGAACATTGTAAAGGCTTAGTTTGTTTTTTGTCATCCTTATGCGGTATTTTATAAAGTATAGGATAAAAAAAAAAAAGAATAGTTGGCCCTCAGTGACACGCACTGACACAGTGGCTGCCAAAATGGGCTCAAACAGCAATGATTGTGATGAAGCCACAAGAAGCGATGTTTTCTTCTGAGAGTTGGACAATGAATAAAGATGACAGAAGAGAAATTGATGCCTTTTTGTTATGATGTTGAAGGTAATTACTGAATATACCATGGACTTTCAAGAGAATAAACAGATACGTCTTGGAGAAGGTTAAGCCAGATGGTTTCTCAGAAGCAAGGATGGTGAAGCTTCATCTTGTAAACTTTGGGCATGTTGCTAAGAGAGGCTATTCCTTGGAGAAGGACATCACGTTAGGAAAGGTGGAGGGATGGAAAAGAAGAGGAAGAGCGTCAACCAGCAATGGACTCAAGTGTTTCAGAGACTGTGAGGTTGGCACAAGAAAGAACAGGGTTCAGATCTATTGTTTTTAGGGTCTCCGTGAGTCTTACTTAACTCACTGGCAAATAATTAAAAATATGGAATTGTTATCAATTGGAACCTGTTTAATGACCCCAAACAAATTCTGGGCTTTCCTGTATTACTATAGCTGCCCATAGTCCTCTAGGGTTTTCAGCGCCCTGTTATTTCAGAAGTAGATGGCCAATCCTGCCTCCTAAACTGTCTAAATCTGGGAACTTTGCTGAAACCTGTTCACCAGGAGTAAACCTCTGGCATTAATAACACCCACCACGTCATAGCTTCCAGTATCACAGAAACCACAAGCTACTGCAGTACTCACAAATAAGTGATGTACTAATAAGAACAAATAATAAACAAGCAAGTACATACACACCTAAGCTATAAAGTAATTAGCAACATACAAATCATCTCCAAATACAAAGAAGTGACAGATAAGTGTTGTACCTCTAACAGCAAGCCATAAAGACAATCATGCATATGAATATGATGGCACATGACAGCCTTCTCTGGCCCAGCCTGTGGTGGTGCAGCAGTGCCAGATGTGGCACCTATGATGGTCCAATTGTATCCTTGATACTGGTGGTTGGCACAAGTGGCCCAAGGGCTCAAATCCAGAAGGGAGAAGATTCAAACTTCTTCCTCATTGCTGAAGTTCTTCCCAAGGACCAAAAGCTGAGAGGGAGGCAATTTAGACATTTTTTAATATAGTATAAGATGTAAAGCCCAGATTGGATCAAAAGGAGGAGAAACACCTCCAAGCTGGGCTAATTTGAATCAGAAAATCATATGATCTGTTATTCTGGAAATGAAAAACTGAGGAAGAATGGCATTGCATTTACAGGGAAAAAGATTTTAAAATCTATCCAATGTTGTAAGTGATAAGATACTATCCATACACATACAAAGATCTGTTAATATGACTATTGTTTAAATATATACACCAAAAACTAAAGCCAAAGAGGAGGAAATTGAAGATTTTTACAAACATATGTAGGCCAAAATTGACCAAGTATGCAATCAATATTAATTAATTAATATTCCAAGGAATTGGTATCTGTATTGAGATGTCACTGAAGTTGTATATCTACTTTTGGTAGAATTATCATTTCTATGTCACGGTATTGAGCCTTCCATTTCTCTAGGTTTATTTTTTTGTTTCTTGAAGTATTGTTTTGTAACTTTCTTTGTATAGCTCTTTTGGGTCTCTAGTAAGATTTGCTCCTAAGTATTTTATGTTGTGATTAGCTATTATAATTGCTATAATTTTTCTTAGTTCCTTTTCTATGTTCTCTTTGTTAATGTAGAGAAATTCAACCGATTTTTCTACGTTGATCTTGTATCCTGAATTAGTCTTATGCTGGTTTGGGTCAACTATATCCAACAATTTTCTTTTGAATCTTTAGTGTTTTCTAAGTATACTATCATATCATCTGCATATAGAGATAGTTTTACCTCCTCTTTGCCAAGTTGGATACTTCTTATTTCCTTCTCTCGCCTTATTGCTCTCACTAAGACTTCTCACTGATACAATATTGATTCAGAGTGGTGATGGTGGGCATCCTTATCTAGTTGCTATTCTCAAGGGAAAGGCCTTTAATCTCACATCTCTGCAAGAAAAAGGCAAACATCCAAATCATAGGCACAAGATATTAATAAACAGTTCACTAAAGTAGAAGTTCAAATGGCCAACAAACACGTGAAAAAAGAAGAGGCATCCAAATTAGGAAAGAGGAGGTAAAACTAGTTCTCCGTGCAGATGATAGGACGGTATATTTAGAAAACTCCAGAGATTCAACAAGAAAATTGTTGGACATAGTTTACCAATTCAGCATTAAAACCAATTTAATATACAAGAACAATACATAGAATTCCTTTTCATTTATTTACAGTAACAAAGAGACTGTATAAAAGGAACTAAGGAAAATGATACCAAAACCTAGCTATCCGATAGATGGAAATAAAAACAATGAGATATCATCTCATCTCAGCAACAAGATCAAAGTTTAATAGGATGGCAAACAACAAAGGATAGCAAGAATGTAGAGGGATTGGTGGGAATGTGAAATGGTACACGTGGATTGACTCAGTGATTGTGGTAATGAGGGTGGGTGTATCAGCGATAATAAGTTTGGCACAGGATAAAGCAGGATTCAGAGCTGTTGTATAGGGTTGTTATGAGTTGCAAGCGACTACATGGCACATAGCAACAACAACAACTATTGAAAGTGATCTGGCACTTTCTCAAAAAGTTGGAAACAGAAATACCATTTGACCCAGCTATTCCACTACTGGTAATACACCGTAAACTAGAGCCATGATGCAAAACAAATGTGTGCACACCAATGTTTTTTGCAGCATTATTTACAATAGCAAAGAGATAGAAGCAATCCAACTACCTGCTTTGATTAAAATAAACAGAGAGAAAGACTGTGGTACACTCACACAAAGGAGCATTACCAAACGTTGAAAACCGATGAACTTGTAAAACACTACACAATATGCATGAGTCTGGAAGATATCATGCTGAGAAAAATATCTCAGTCACAAAAGGACAAATGCTGCATGAGACTATTGTTATAAAATAGGATTAGCACAACAGGTGTGGACTGGTGGGGGAAAACAGGAAAGGAGTAAATAGGTAATGAACGCTGCATTGGAACAGATGAAGAGAAAGACTGTAAAGGAAACACCATATGAGTAGGCATTGTTTGTATGACAATTACAATCTGGAACAAGAAGTGCATTACAAAGTGAACTGAGAGAAGGATAAGAGAGAGGGACAGAAGAGAATGTGCATCAATGAGTGAATAAAAACCCAACATTTCTGTACATTTTAGTTAAAATCCTAATTTAGAAAAAGAAGTAGAGAAACAAAAAAAGACAGCAACTACCCAGCACAAGCAGGAAAAGATCGGTAACTTCATTTCTTTTTTTTTTTTTCTTTATGTGAAGTTTACGTTCCAGGGGTATCAGCAGTAGCTGGTTTAGTAAGTTTCATGTGTCTTTGTTGTCGAGGGTCTTGGACAATCTGACTGGAATTGTGCCAGTTTGGTTTAAACTGAACATTTCATATGATGTTTTTTCTTCTGCTCTTAGCATATCAAATATATTTCTGTGTTTTTTTAGTGACTTCCCTAGTGTATCAAGCATAACATATGTAATTAATCTAAGTCCACTTTCAAATATCGTTAAGTCATTTCATGAGTAATGCAGGTGTCTTATGAGAACTCGTTTTCAATGTTCCCCTTCCATTCTCTGACACATTATTAGCAGTAATTTTAACTTACCCATGAGCTTTACCCTTATTGTTGTCATTATTTTGAACAAGCACCTCTTAGACAATTAAGAACAATTTAAGGAAAAAAAAAACAACTAAGAAAAATTAAATAAGATTTTTTTATCTGTATTTATTCTTGTTGTTATTGTTGTTGTTATATATCGTTGAGTTTGAATGGACCCATAGCAGACCCGCTAGTGGGTTTTCAGAGGCAGCAAATCATGTGGAAGAAGAGAGCTTCTCTTCCTCCCGCAGAACAGCTGGTGAATTTGAACCAGGTGCCACTGGGTAGGCTGCACAGCATTCTTCTCTCTGAAGAACTTCTTTTAACATTTACTGCTAAATCACTTTACCGGCAATAAACTTCTTCAATTTTTGTTTGCCTGAATATGTCTTTATCTTTCACCCTTAAAGAATATAGAATCCTAATCTGGTAAGTATTTATAGTTTGACATTTTAAACATTTTCTTTAAATATTTTCTTCAATATTTTCTTCCTTGACTTTAATCTGTGGCACTCAGGCCTGGTTTTAATTGTTATTGGCCAAACATTCTTCTAAGTGGTATAGCACCGGTCTGTTCATTTGCTATACCAAGGTACCTTGTGGTTGTTGTAATGCTAAACACTGCGACACTGATGTGTCGAATATGATACAGGTTACCCATGGTGGACAGTGTTTGGTGGAACTGCCAGATTAAAATAAGCTTGGAAGCACAAGTAGCATTCATTTCCGAAATAGTTTGCCTCCAGAAACTCTATGAACTTGGAGGAATGATGAAAGTTATACTAGTGCTCAGATCTTTCGAATGTTGACACAATGCAAAAAAGTAATCAATTGTCACTGAATATTATGAGTCATCTATGACTTGACAGCACTTACCAACAACAACATATTATTGCTAAAGAGAAACTTGACACAACGATCTTTTTTCCCTTCCTAAATATGGTATTTTATCATGGCTTTTGTCAGAATTTGCATAGCATGTGTTATTAACTGAAAGGGTGACAGTTTGAATCCACCAGTTGTTCTGTGGGAAAAAGATGTGTTCTCCTATCAAGATATGCAGTCTTGGAGACAAAATGGAGAGTAGCTATGAGTTAAAATAAATTCCATTAAAAGAGTTGAATGTTGGGAGTTTTTTAAATTTAAAAATAATGTTTATTTTTCTGTAGTTTTTGTATAACATTATACAAAAATAAAGAACTACAGAGTGAATTATTTTCATGACTAAAGTCACCTATACCTTGCACCTAGAAGAGCTAGCTATATCCTTAAAGAAAGGAATAAAAATGTGGAACTGAAATTCAAATTCTTATAGCTAGAGTAACCCCCAAGATACTTTGTAAACCTTTAACCAAAACTATCCCCCAAAGTGACTTTTAAACTAAGTAACAAGTTAGCAAAAAATTTTATATACATAC
>NW_006399812.1:13361730-13401249 GCF_000299155.1 Elephantulus edwardii
TCTTTCTTTAAATATTTGCTTTTTTAAAAAGTCACTTATATGAGATTAAATGGACAGTAGTTACTCCAAAGAATAGATGAGAAGTTTGGGGATGAAGTCAGTGAATGGCAGTAATAGGAACAAAACTGCCAGAAGTAAAGAGAATGTTGACACAATGCGAAAAAAAAGTAATCAATTGTCACTGAATATTATGTGTAGAAATTGTTAAATGAGAACATGTTTTGCTATGTATATTTTCATTCAAAATAAAATATAATTTAAGCATTTCTCCATTCTTTTTTTCCTCTGTTTCATTCTTCTGATATCCCTTATATGCATGATTGATTCCCAATATCAGGCATTAAACACTAGGCAACCAGGCACAAAATTGATAGGTGGGACTCATCCAGAGGTAGCTCAGAAGACAGGTCTGGCAATTTGCTTCTGAAAGGTCACAGTCTTGATAAGAATATGGAGTAGTTCTATTCTGCACACACAAGGCCATCATGAGTTGTTGTTGCCATTGACCTAATGACAATTAACAACATTCATTATAATTGTCTCACAGTTCTTTGATGTTCTTTAATTTTGTTTTAAAATTTGGGTTTTTTTTCCATTTGCTTTTGCATTTTTTAAAATTTCTATTTGATGTAGCTTCAAACTCACTGATTGTTCCCTTTGCCTTGTCTAGGCTACTGACTAGTTTAGCCCTTCCAAAGCATCTTTCATTGGCATTAGTGTTTTGATTCCTAGCATTTACTTTCACATTTTTTTTCTTAGAGTTTTTTTCTCTCCACTTAAAATACCAACCTGTGTTTGTATGTTGTCCATTAGATCCCTTCGCTATTTTGAAGAATCAATGTCTTTGAGTCGTGGTGCTGGAGAAGAGTATTGAATACACTATGAACTGCTAAGAGAACAACAGGTTCATCCTTGAGAGAGTGAAACCAGGCTGCTCATTGGAGGCAAGGATTTTGAAGCTCTGTCTCACATACTTTTGGCCTGTTTCCAGGAGGGACCAGTCCTTGGAGAGGGATGTCATGCTTGGGAGGAGGGAGTGACAGCACAAGAGAGAAAGACCCTGGATGAGATTAATTGATTCAGTGACTGGGGTAATCTGGGTAGGTGTGTTGGAGACAATGACATTGACTCAGGATGGAGCAGGGCTCAGAGTTGTACAGAGGCTTGCTATGAGTCACAGGATGGCACATAAGAACAACATTTTGAATTTTCCGTTTCATAATTCCAAAATTTTTGTCATGTCCGAATCTGTTTCCATTGCCTCTTCAGATTATACTTTTTACCTTGCTAACAAAAAATTTTTGTGTTGTTGAAAACTAGTCAGAGCGTAGGTGGTAAAAAAAGTAAATAAGGTAAATAAGCCTTTGTTTTATTGTCAGATTTTATGTATTATGTGTCTGTGTATCAGATGTCTTTGTTTCCTCCAGTGTTCCTGTTTCTGTATTCCTTGTTGCCTTTTTATTTTCTTAGAGACTCCTTAAGTATGGTCTGAGCTTGCAGGTCTTCCAGCCAGCATCTGTTACTGTAAATGAGCTCTACTTACATGATACTAAGAGATGTGCAGAGGGAGTATGTTCTATGATCCTTTTATTAGTTCTCAGACTTTTAATGAATTTGTACATTGTGTGTCACATTCACAAGTCTAACATATTTTTAAATTAATTTTAATGAACGTTTACACAGACTTGGGGTTTCCAGTCATTCATTATTGCACTTTTCTCCCTACCCACCCTTTCCCCCCACCCCAATTCACTCTTCTCCTTGAAAAGAAGGAAAAACTCTTTCATTATTATGCAATCCCTCCCTCCCAAGTCCACTGCACTATGCAGCCTTCACTCTGGACTTCTGTAATAACAAGAATACCCATTCATAATCCTTTTCAGTTCTCTCCCTCATCTGTTTCAATGAAATATAGATCATTCTTCCTCTGCTTTTCTGTCTTCCCTCAACCCTGATGTCATTTGTAAGCCCATTAGATAAAATAGGAAGACTCAGATTGCTGGAGTTGAATATTTTCCCTCCCAAGTAAATTATTAACACCAGTTGCCATCAAGTTGTTTGACGGAAAACACTAACTTTTAAACTTACAGACCATTATCTAACACACAATGCCATTAGATCTCCTTAGCAATGAAATGGCATTTGAATTTTTTAATGTTTTAGGGAAGCTCAAACATAATGAAATAGCTGATTGTATTTCTCTATGAACTCCCATTCTGGACATGGTCATGAGATTTAGAAGTAAGGAAGGGCTTGTGGGGAATTGAAGAGATTGCTTGACCAATGAAATAATGATGACAGGAAAAGAAAACCTCAAAGATAAATATTACTTGGCAAATAATCCCATCTCAGTGCAACTGTTTCTAAGGTCTTGGGCTAAAAATTTGAATTAGAACTGATGCTCCTGATAAGGTGCTGAAAGTCTACACTCTGGATCCTTTCTTTAGCAGCAAACATATTGTCTCTACTTTCTCATTTCCAAGATTTTTCAGGGAATAAATTACCAATCCCTTTGATTGGGCATTTAAAGTTCCAACTTTAAAGTACCAACAATAAGAAATGGGGCTTCTCTTTTGTCAAGCACACATTCTGGCTGAGTTAAGAGTAGAGAAGGATGTCATTCTCCTGAGCTCGAGCACATTGTAAGCATATGAAGACTTGGTTGGATTGCAACAGGACCAAGGCATGGACAGGGAATGGCAGGGACCTGAGTGGGTTTGTTGTTCTAGCTCCACCAGGCTGCAAGTCAGATTTGTCATCAAAGACTGTCTCCTCCCCGCATCGAGGGAGACTGACAGGCCTCACAATACTGCTTGCTGGGCCAAGGGAAAGTGAGTGACAGCCTTGCTCTGAGAGACAATTAGTTCAGCTCTGAGGTGATGTTCACTCCTGATTCTGCCACTCATCACTCTCCACCGCCACCATCGACTGACAGCACATGTTGTTACCAACCTTACACATCATTGGGCATAATTGCCAGGGGCTTATTAATTATTATCATTAATGCCTTATGCACACACACACGGAAGTGCCTTTCACCTCAATGTACTCTTCCCAACAAAGGGTGCACTTGTGGGTTGGTGGCCAAAATCTTTGCAATTCTGGACTGGTTGTTACTTTAAATTGTGAAGGACCTGGGGTCACCCTTCTGGCTGTGCTTGTCCGCAATGCACAGTATCTGCATGATAGCAGAAAAGTAAGACTAGGGAATCACAATTTGGAAATGTTCACTTCATTGCCCAGAGTCCCCACATAGGAGTCTAAGAAGTCTCACCTTGGCACTGCAAACACTGTCCTACCAAAGACTAACCCAGAGTCAGCATGCAGGACAATGATGTCACTTTAACAACTCACAAACGGGCACATGGATACTTGAAAAAGTCAGCTTTGCGCAGTGGCAATATCGTAGCCAGTGAGGTTTATCCGGGGCGTGATTATTGCTAGTTGAAAAAGTAAGGCTATTGTGGAAAATGCAGTGATAAACATAGAGGTGCATACATCTCTACGAGTTCCAGTACTGGTTTCTTTAGGGTATATTCTGCAAAGTAGGATTGTTGGATCAAACAGTATTTCTATTTTCAACTTTTTGAGAAAGTGTCAGAGTGGCTTCCATAATGGCTTCCAACATTCTCCCCAGTAATGAACAAGAATTCCAATCTCTCCACAACCTTGCCAGCATTTGTTGTTTGCTGGCCTATTGAACTTTGCTATTGTTGCTGGGATACATCTCTCTGATAGCTAGGAATTTTGAACATTTCTTCACAGGTTTGCTTGCTATCTGAATGTCATCTTTGGTGAAGTGTCTCTTCATATCTTGTGCCCATTTTGCAATTGGATTGTTTACCTTTTCCGTGTTGAGGTGCTGGAGTATTCTAAATTTTAGATGTGAGTCCTTTAGATATGTCATGTCATATTAGATATGTCATGGCCAAATGTTTTTCCCAGTCTGTAGATTTCTTTTTTTATCCCATTGGAGAAGTTTTTGATGTGCATAGGTCCCATTTTGAAGGTCGAATTCATCTATTTTATTCTCTCCTGGTTGTAGATTTTCCATTATCCTTCGAAGTTTGTTCACGCTGTAGACTAGAGTTTTTGGTTTTACCCCTAACTCCCTGGCAGAGTTGGGTTTTTTGTGTACGGTGTGAGGTGTGGACCTTGTTTCGGTTTTCTGAAGATTTTTTTTCTCTCAGAGTAGCAAAGAGATGGGAGCAGCCCAATTGTTCATCATCAAGCAAATGGATAGAAAAACTATGCTATGTTCACACAATGGAATATTATAAAGCATTGAAAAACAATGAACTTGTAAAACACTACACAACATCAGTGAGCCAGGAAGACATTATACTGAGTGAAATATGTCAGTCACAAAAGGACAAATACTACATTGCGCCACTGTAATGGGAGACTGGGGGAAGACTAGGATAAGAGTAGATAGATAAAGAATACTGCATTGGAGTAGATGAGGGAAAGAATGATCTGAAAGCCTTTATATATAAGATAACAGTCTGGAACAAGAGGTGCATTGCAAAATGGAAAAGGGGAGGAGAAAAGGAGAGGGAGGGAGGAAAATATGCAACAATGAATGAATAAAACCCTTACTTTTCCATAAACTTTTGTTAAAAATCACACTGTTACAAAATGTAAAAAAAAAATAAAGTAAGACTAGGGAATCACAAGAGGGATGATCTAGTACAAAGTCTTATTTTTCCAGATAAAGACTAACTCTAGAGAAGATTCTGGACCAGCGAAAGGCCACTAAATCAGTTACTAGTGATATAAAGAAGGCAGGGGGTTGGGGGGAGTCCTTCATGAATGTTTAACTATAATTTGAGATATCCCAGAGGTACTCCTGGCACTGACATTTTTCAAGGCAGAAATGACATATATTGAGTGATTATGATGATACAGTTTTCTTTGAATATTGTGGTTGGTTTTGTTTGTTCCTTACTTTTGTTTTCTAAAAAATAAATAAATAAATAAATCTTGTATTTCTTCAGATATTCTTAAATACATGCAGATGCCTGACACTATTTTATATACATGCCATTTTTAGCTCCTTTAATCCATTGATAATGGCAATTCTATAGGTTACATACAATTCTCACTGCACAGGTAGATATAGACTTAAAATGAGTTCCAGACTTAAAAAGTAACTTGCTCAAGGTCATGTAAGTTCTACCAGCATTTACATGCAGAGAATTCAACTCAGGTATACTGGCTGCAAAGGCTGCAGATTTAACCACAAGCTTCGCCTGTCAGAATGTAACTCCATTAATTGAATTAATATTTTTATCTGTTTCATTCTATTTGTCAGAACTGGTTTGGATGTTTGTAATATAAATGACAAAATAAGATACACCAAGTTACTGGCTTTAAGGAATTTCAATTTGGCTCAGGAATAATTAAAATCAGTAGGTGAATAAAAAGAAATAAGATTTTGAGAGAAGAAGTAGTTAAAGAAAATGAACCAGAGTAGTTTGATCATGACCTAGGGGGTTAAGGGAAGTTCTTTAGGTGGTGGTTAGGAAAGACTTTCTTGAAGTAACACTAATAAAGAGCCAAAAAAAGCACCTTCTAGGAAGATGAAGCAAAATGAAAATCCCCTAGAGTAGTAATGAATTTTGAATGGAAAACCAAGAGCAGATAGAAAAATAGATGGATCAGTTTGTGCATAAATGGGTCAATGAGAAGATAGATGGATAATAGACATGATCAAGGTATCAACTCTGTGTCCCAAGCAACAGGCTTCTTCTCTTACTCATCATTTGAATAGCTTTAATAACCTATAAGGCAAAAAACTATTCAGACAAAAACAATAACCAAGAATATTATCCTCTCAAAACCAAATCAAATCAAACCAGAGTCAGAGGTAATTATTTAAATTTTATAGCCTAAATAAATTCTTTTCAGTCAAGATTAGTACACACACACACACACACACACACACACACACACACACAGAGTTGTTATATTATCCGGTGCTGTCTAGTGTAGTATGATTCATAGGGATCCTATGAACAACAGAGCTGAACCCTGTCCTATCTTACGTCATCTTCACAATCTCTGACACACTTGAGGCCATTGCTAGCAAAATTGTCAAAAACGGAAACTACATATTAGTTAATAATTATCTGTTTTGTGTATGGACATAGTTCAAATGTTCAGATCTTCAAGGCATGGCCTAAGGAACAGCACATTCTCCCAGCTCGCACCATCCATAACACACAAGAAGATACATTTTCAGCACTTTATGTCAACATGACGAGATTTAGAACAGGAGAGACAATGATA
The DNA here is from genome assembly GCF_000299155.1 of Elephantulus edwardii. Taxonomy (NCBI): domain Eukaryota; kingdom Metazoa; phylum Chordata; class Mammalia; order Macroscelidea; family Macroscelididae; genus Elephantulus; species Elephantulus edwardii. Next base: position 13,368,022 of record NW_006399812.1, read on the forward strand.
CAGTGAGTGAAGATATCTTAGAGCTGTGGGCCCAGGGAGATACTGCACATCAGTATAGAGTGAAGTGCTCCTGCAAATTATGATGAGGAATGTGTTGAACAAAAGAATGACTTAATGAGAAGACTCATTAGTGCTCCTAATTAAGAGATTTCTACAGAGTGAAGGGGGTAAATGTTTTCCTTACGTTTCTCTCATAGGTGTTCCTCTATTCCTCTAGATTTCCTAAGGGTGTGTAAAATCCTTGAAATCAGCGTGGAGACTCATATCCCATTGCCTGCTCAGAATCCCATTTGGCAATTTTATATTTTAAGAAGTCAATATATTTTCCTTTCCACTCCATCTTCACCCCACTTTTCCAACGAGACTTCTTTTATGGTGGCCTAGTCTCAAACGAAGATTCCATGACAACTGGTTGTTATGCTTTTTAACACTTTAGATGACAGGTTAAGTAATTCAGCATAATTTTAAAAGCAGGAGACAAAAAAAATTCTAGGTCAGCTAAAGATTTAGTTTGCCAGATAGTTTGGATATTTTTGATATGGTATGCCTTCCAGAACCAGACATATGCCCTATTTAAGATTGAAGCCGGAAAAAAGGTAGGAGTTACAAAGTGCACACCATTCCTTTCTCCTTCACAAATGAGCTCTCTGTCTAATTCCACTTCTGGCCAAGACAAGGAAGCAAGGACTCTAGCAAGGACAACATTCTGTTATATCAAACAGGTGGAGAATTGGCAAATAATATAGATAAGACAGTGGTTTTTAGATACTGATAGTGTACCATGTGTACCTGAGAAGAAATTGAATTTTAGTTGGGTGCAGTACCCTGAATTATATATCAACAAGATCAATTGGTTAATTGTATAATTTAAGTCTTCTGCATTTTTGTTAAGTTTCATACAAGTTGACCCATCGTTTGGTGAGAATGGTGTGTTCAAGTCTGCTATCACTATTGTGGTGCTGCCTGTTTTCTTTATCAAAGTCTGTTAATCACTGTTTTATGTATTTTTTTTTTCAGGTCTATCCAAAGTGCTGAAGAGCAATGATGTCAGTCTGGAGACTAAGGTGTGTCTGATATAGCCCATGGACTTTGGAATAACTTGTTAAGTGTCTGAGAGCTGGACAACGGTTAGGGATGATAGGAGAATTGATGTCTTTGAACTATGGTGCTGGAGAAGAGTATTGAATATACCAGGGACTGCTAAGAGAATGAACAGGTTTGTCCTGGAGAGGGTTAAACAAGGCTGCTGTTTGGAGACAAGGATTCTGAAGCTTCATCTGACATAATTTGGACATGTTGCAAGGAAGGACTAATCCTTGAATTGAGACATCATGCTTAGGAGAGTGGAGAAACAGCGCAGAAGAGGAAGACCCGTGATGAGATGGATTGATTCAATCACTGTGGTAATGGGGATAGATATGTCAGAGACAATAAGAATGGCACAGGATAGAGCAGGGTTTAGGGCTATTATACATAGGGTTGCTGTGAGTCATAGGTGACTCGATGGCACATAATAACTACTACATCATTTAATGCATAGATGTTGACCAAGGTTGTGTTATCTTTAATGGTGATTTTCATCTTGAGGTCTATTTTATCAGAGGTTAGTATTACCACTCCTGCTTTTTTGTGGATGCCCTTCGCTTGATGAATTTTTTCAAGCCTTTCATTTTTTATCCTTTCTTTTCCCTCATTTCTTAGTTCTGTCTGTTGATGTCATATTGATGGTATTTGGATGTTTTGGTTTTGTGTTTTGGTTTGTTGTTTTTATAACCCATTTTGCTACTTTTCCCCCCCTCTCACTTGGTACAGTTAAGCCATTCACATTAAATGTGGTCATTAACAGGTTAGGTTTTATTGTTGTCACATGCTGTGTTTCTTTTCCTGGTGTTTCTAGTTACTTGGCCCATCCACTTTCCTTTGATGTCTCTGTATGAAGAATTCCTTTAGTATTTCTCAGTACAGTTGGTCTTGTTTTCACAAATTCCTTAAGTTCTTAATTTCCTGCAAATGACCTAGTTTCTCCTTCATATTTGATGGACAGAAAGCTTTGCTGAGTACAGGATCCTTGGCTGACAATTGTTTTCCTTCTATCTTCTGTATATGGCATCTCATTGCCTTTTTGCTTGTATGGTTTCTGCTGAGGAATCAGAACTTAAACTAAGTAGTTTTCCTTTGTAGGTGATTCTTTCCCCCCTCCCCCACTCTGTTTTTGTATTCTAACCTTATCTTTGATTTTAGATTATTTGACTATATTGTACTTTGATTTTTTAAAATTTTTATTTATTTTATTTTGGGATCTAGTCTGTTTGAGATTCTCTGAGCTTTCTGAATGTGGATTTTCTCTTTTTTCATGATACTTGGGAACTTTCTTCTAGTACCTCTTCTAGTACCTCTTCCACAATTTTCTCAGTGCCTTTTCTCAGTGCCCCCTCCTATTCTGAATTCCTTTATAATGTTCCTTTTTATGTCATTCCATATGCTTCTAATGTTTTCTACATCTCATCTCTGTTTTTTCATCTTGAATGTTCCACTGAGGTTCTTTTCAGCTTGCTATGTTCCATTTCTTCTGTTCTGCTTTTTTGTCCCTCCAGCTCATTGAGAACTTTTGCCATTTCAGTCTTAATATTCTGGATTGCATTTTCATGCATTTCTAGTTTTTTCCAGTGTTGTGTTGATTATAACATCTCTGTCTTATGATTATTTTTTTAAAATTCTTATACTTCTTTATTTATGGTTTCAACTCTTTCTTACATCTTTTGCAATTTCTAGAGTAGTTGTTCATATTTCAATACATCAATGTATTTCTTCTGGTTCCCTATGTCTGGGGTATTCACTTTATTTTTTTACTTCAATTCTTTCTTCTATCATTTTCATCTTTTTCAGTAGCTGTTCATATAACTCCATGTCAATATACTTCTTTTGCCTTCTTGTCTCTGTGATATTCATTGAGTCAGCTATATATTCCATTTCTGGTTGGCTTTTCTTGTTTGTTTAGGAGAAGGCTTGTTTTGCTTTTTCACAATGTTTGTGACTGCCTGCTACTTTCTCGACTTATTTGAAGTGGCTGTATGTGTATATATATAAATTAGGTCAATACAATATATATATATTGCCATTTCTGTTGTGTCTCCCTAGATTGTTGACAGTTCTTTATCTTTATGATGCTATTAATTAAATGTAGAATTAAAAATGTTCCTTTTATGGAAGAGGACAACTCACTGTACCAGAGGGCCTTTCTAGTCCCATGCAGTGGGAAATTTTGCCCTTTCTAAAGCCAGTCCTTAGAAAGAGACAGCATGTGTGGAAGAGTGGAGGGACAGCATAAGAGAGGAAGACCCGTGAGATGGATTGACTCAGTAACTGGAGAAATGGAATTAGGTCTGTTGGAGATAATGAGGTTGGCTCAGGATAGGGCAGGATTCAGAGCTATTGTACGTAGGGACATTATGAGTTGCAGGTAACTCGATGGCACACAGTCCTTCAAGTCCTCTCTGGTCTGCATTGCAGTCCTGTGGGAATCTCACCTGTGTGTAGCCCACCTCTCCTAAAGATCTTAGTGGTTGGCTGTGCAGTCTGTGACCAGGTTCTGCAACTGATGTAGTTTATTTTCAGGGGAGGTGTGAGCAGTTCCCTCCCAGCACTTTAATGCACCCTGTCGAGTCAATATGGTTATTACTAGAACAACAGATGGGGTGTGTTTGTGCTGTTGAATAGAATATATTGAACACACTCCTCTGCCTGGGGGGAGCCTATCATATGAATGCAGCTTACCACTCCTAAAGTCTATTATTGTCCTCAGTTATGCTGTCATGGCCTATGACCAAGTTCCCCAGCTCATGCTGTTTCTCTCCGGACGAGGGGCAGGCAACTCCATTCCAACACCTTAATGTGCCCTTATTATTGTATATTAGTTATTACAGGGGCAACAAATGAGGTGAGTTTATGTGCTTTTGAATAGACTATATAGAAATGTAACAAAATAGTTGAAATAAAAAATAAAAAAATACTGAATCAGATTAAGAGCAGATTTAATAATGCAGAAAAGAGTAGGAATTTTGACATAGTAATAGAAACATTTAAAATGAAGCAAAGAGAGAATGATACTTTTAATATATATGAACATGCCACAAGTGATTTGTGGGACAAGGAGAAAGGGAGGAAAAGGCGGGAAAAGAAAAAAGCAGAAAATAGATTTAAAGGTATAATGTTGTATTCCTTTTTTGTGAGATGGCTAGAACTTGTCTTTAGGCCTTGTCTTTAGGGTTGCTATGACTCGTGCTTGACTCGATGGCAATCAACAACAATAACAACGTAGAAATCCTATACAACCTCATAATCATTTCTGGATTTGAGCTCCTTACTATGGCTAATGGCTAATGTATCAATCCATCTCCTTGCAGTTCCTTTTCTTCTTTACTATACACTTCACCAAGCATGATGCACGCCAAAGTACATGAGATAAAATCTTGCCATCCTTACATTGAAAGAACTGTATTTCTTCCAAGACTTATTAGTCCAATTTTCTGTCAGCGTGGGGTCAATTATGAGAATTCTGGTGCCCTGGTGGTAAGGAGATGTGATGCACACTCAAAGGCATGTGATTCAAAGTCACTGGCTGTTCCTATGGAAAAAGATGGACAGTCTCCTTCCATAAGATTGACAGCCTCGGAATACCTGCTGGAGGGTCAGCTATGAGTCACTTCTGACTCTGTCCTGCAGAATAATAACAGCAATGATCAATTCCAAATTCTTTAAAAACATCATAATTCAAAGACATCAGTTTTTTGGTCTTCTTTTTCATTATTTGGGTTTCACTTGCATATAAAACAATTGAAAAACACCTTAAGCCAGGCATACTTTATTCCACAAAGTGACACATTTGTTTTTAAATATTTTTAAGAAGTCTTTTGCAGAAAATTTGTCCAAGGCAATATGTCATTTGATGTATTGACTGATGATGCTTTCATGGATATGGTGATTATGAGTTCAAGTAAGTGAAATCCTTGACAATCTCATTATTTCTATAATTAATCATTATGTTGTTTATTGGTCCAGTTGTGAGATTATTTTGCTTCCTTATGTTAAGATTTAATCCACACTTTTGATCAATATCATCAGTGCTTTACCTCTTTTTAACTTTCAATAAGAAAGGTTTTTGTCTGCGTATCACACACAGATTTTTAATATTTTCCTTCAATTCTGATGCCATGTTATTCTTAGAATTATTTGCTCATCATATAAGTTGAATAAAATATGATAAAAGAATACAATTCTGATGCACATCTTTCCTGATTTTAAGCCATGCATATTTCCTTTTTTCTCTTCTAATTACTAACTTTTGGCTCACTTATAAGTTTTACAAGGACACCATTAAGTGTATTTTGGTATGTTATTATTTCTACCAAGATCCATATGGTATCATCAGTTACATTCTAATTCCATATCCTCTTCTGAATCCAGCTTGAATCTGACAATTCCCTGTCAATATGCCCTGCAACTATTTTTAAATTATCCTCAGTGAAATTTTACTTGTGTGTGGTAGTAATGATATTGCTAGATGATTTTTGTATTCTACTGAATAATCTTTCTTTGAAATGGGTACAAACAACTTTTTCATTCAGTTGGAGCTCTGGTGGCAGAGCCTGTAGGGAGCTGTGCTGCTAATCCAAAAGGTGACACGTCTCTGATGATTCTAACCAACCAGTGGTTCTACAGGAGAAAGATGAGCAGTCTCCTCTCATATGAGTTATGTTATTACTGTTGTGTACCTTTTGGATCCATACTCCTGCTCCTTTAAAACTCCGTACGTGAGGGGTTGAGTCCACCACTGGCCTGGAAACTCTTGAGCAGTGGTTCCATTCTGGAAGCTGGCTTCTCATGTATTGACGGGGGTCATGTAAGAAAAGTTTGGGATCATGTTTCATTTATGATATTGTGTTTTTTCCCTCCACAAGGGGCTGTCAGTTGCCCTTTGGCCAGTTTTGGCCAACAAGGGATCAAGGCCAGAAGCCTGTTTAGGAGTATGTCTTTAAGACAGATTTATTAATTTTAGGACAAAAATTCTTTAAGTAGTACAGCAGTTGTTTTCTATTTGCTGTATTGGATAATTTGGAGTTGCTGTGATGCTGACCACTCTGCCATAGTTGTCTTACCCGTCATGGACGGTGTTTTAAGGAGCTTCCAGATTAAGTTTTGGAAGCAGGAGTAGCATCCATTTCCTATTTATTCCTGATTATATTTTACTTCTTGAAATGTTTGGATATCCACCAATCCTTTTTAGAACAGTGATTTTGGGTATTCCTTCCACCTTCTTGTGATGCTTTCCATTTCATTCACTATTTTGCCCTTAGAATCCTTCATTTGCAATTGAAGGCTTGAATCTTTCATGCCAATGGAAGGCGCGCGCGTGTGTGTGTGTGTGTGTGGGTGGGTGTTTTCAGTTCTTGCAGCTGGATGAATACTGAGCATGTTCTTCCTTTTTGTTTTCTAACTGCATAAATAGCCACCTTGTGAAATACTGTTTTGTACTTTTTTTCATTTCTTCTGCTCAACTTTTTTTCTTTAGTAACTCTATGTTGATACAAGTGTCAGACTCTCTTCTGGTATTTATTTTGGTGTTTTTTTTTGTTATCTTTTCATCAACTATTTGCTTTTTGTATGATTGATGTCATCATACAACTCATGTAGTTTTCAGTCATTAGTATTCAATGTATCAATTCTGTTCTTGAAATGTTTCCTAAATTAATTTGGAGTACTACCAAAATCTAACTTTGACTGTTGTGGACTTTGTTTCCATTTTCTTTACCTTAAACTGGAACTTGCACATGGACAGTTGCTGATCTTCCGAACAGCTGAACATAGTCCTATTCAGACTGTAACTGAGCTTTTCCATTGTCTCTTTCTACAGTTATAAATTTTATTCCAAGCATTACAAAGACAAAACTTATCTTCTTAATAAAGAGATCTTTCCAATGACTACCTAATGAGCCTTGTAAAATTCTTCCATGCAAAACTAGTGTTCTTTCAATAATCAACATCTTATTTTCCAACTACTGGTCCTTCTTCACTTCCAATTTTTACATTTGAATCAGTAGTTATTATCAATGCATCTTGATTGTGTGTTTGATCGAGTTCCTACTATGTAAGTTGGTAAAAATCTTTAATTTCCTCATCTTTAACATTAGTGGTTACTGCATAACTTTGAATAAAAGACATATCGACTCATCCTCTGTAGGAATGTCCAATCACTGACAGTCTTGTGCTTAAGAATAGACCCTGGACAATGAATGAATGGAATACTAAGTTCTTTATAAACTTTCATTAAAATCTTTAAAAAGATAAAAAAAATCCTGGGATGCTTTTTCTAACAATTAATGTAATGCAGTTTCTCTTAAATTTTTTATTCCTGGCATAGTAGACCACATGATTGTCTGATACAAAATTATGAAAATTACCGTTTCAGCTCTAGGGTATTTATCTCCAAATGTCTCATCCAATTTCTTAAAATTTCCAGTTCTCCCAGATTAATCATTGTATAATCCACATTCTGATTTTTAATGGATATTTGTAGCTGATTATTTTCATTTTGAGTCATCAACAAGTGAGAGTCCTGAAAGCTTTCCTTCACGCATTTCATTAAAATCAACTTTATTTTGGGAAGGTAATTCTTCTTTTTTCATTTTTTAAAAAAAATTTTATACTTATTTATATAAAAAGTTCATAAAGTTCATATAGACATATTTGAGTGACTTCCCATTTGAGAGTTCAATTTTTGAGAACAAATCATATACTGTTCTTCTGCTATTCATGATGTTTCATGAGCAATTTTTTAGACGTAGATTGTCAGGTTTTTGTTGTAGTTAGGTGCCATCGAGTCATAGACAGTTCATAGCAACCCTATGAACGAAAGACCTGAGCACTGTTCACTGTTCATAGAGTTTCTGGAGGCAAGCCATTTTGGAAGTGGATGCCACTCCTGCTTCCAGGCTTGTTTTAATCAAGAGCTCCACCAAACACTGTCCGCCATGGGTAACCATTATCACATTTGGTACATCAGTGTCACAGTGTTTAGCATCACAGCAACCATGAGTTACCTCTGTATAGCAATGCACAGACCAGTGCTATACAACCTAGAAGAATATTTGACAAAAAAAAAATTTGAACCAGGCCTGAGGGCTGCAAATTAAAATCACCCACCTTGGGCTTGGTAGCATAACTTCCTGTCCATTAGGCCAAAGTAGCTCTCTCTATGTTGTTGTTGTTATTGTTGTTAGGTGCCATCAGTCGTAGACTATCTGAAAGCTCACGTGAAATCTGCCTACCATGGACAAGGCTGTTAGTATATGAAAAACCATTGGCATGGCTTTCCTCATCTGTCCCAGCATCATATGACCCATTAATGATAGTGTGTTATATGACAAACCTCATTCCTAGGAATTTATCTTTATCTTCACAAAGCTCTTTATCAGTATGCTTATAATACTTTATTAATAATCTTATGAAAATAAAAACAATCCAGACAGCCATCAGTTGAAGAATGAATGAGCAGATTATAACACATTCATGAAATGGAATGCCAATCCTCAATGAATGTAAAAAAAAAGTTATAATTGAAATAATAAGTAAAAAAATCTAGACACAAAAAAGTATATTACATTATATGTAAAATCCTAGAAATGGGAAATTTCAGCATAAAAATCAAATATTAGCTGCCAAATCCTAAAGATTGGGAAAGACATTGACTTTAGGGAGCCAAGAGAGCAGTTTCTATTTTCATGACATAGCAAGTAAATACATGATTCTATCCACACACCTCCGGAAATTCTATAAAATGTGATAACTATTGATGGTTGTAGGGGGCTTCAGGCCTTTAGTTCATAAGGTAGCTATGAGTTGTGCTCAACTCAAAGGCAATCAACAACAACAACATAGTATAATAGGGAGCTTTGGTAACTTTGTGGGAAAGAGTTATACTACCAATCCAAAGGTAGGCAATTGGAGTCTACCAGCTACTCCAAAGGAAAGAGATAAGCAGTCACCTCCAGTGTATAGCCCTTTAAAAACCAACTGTAGAGTCAGCTATGAGATGATTCGAACTTAACAGCACATAACAACAACAATAATAGTAACACACAGTATAAAAAACATGAATTTGACAGAATTTTCATGTAAGTAAATTATAGCTCAATAAATCTTATTTAAAATTCACAGTACATAAAGACTTTTAAAAACTGTACACATTAACAATAATTTGGGAAATGAGAAAATGACACAAAGAACAGACAATTTTTTAAATACACAGGAAGAAGAAAGTTCTGGAGCATAGGTCACACTGGCCTTGGAGGGCCAGAGCAATGAGGAAAATCTGACCTAGTACAACTGCTTAACAGATAGGTTTTTAATCAGTGAATAAATGAGTGGTGTATATGTGTTTGATGAATAAAGGAATGAGTGAAAAGAATAACAGAGGTTTGGAAAGTTTGAGAAAGAATGGTTTCCTTTGCTAGTTATGTAGGAACTACTTTGGCAATAACAGTTTCATGCCATTGTTCTGATAAACATAAGCAATTCTGACCAACATAAATGAAGACCATTCTATGACCTTGATGGAGGGAGACAAAACCAACATTCTTTGTAATTATCTGTGAGCACAGACTAGTGAAAAATGCTTCCTTTTCCCACTTCTTACTGTAGATCACCATATCCAGTGGGGGAAATTGGCCCGCTTCCTGACAGCATCCAACCTAGAGGAATCTCCACAATTCTAACAAAGTTCAAAGTTTATAGATGCTGTATAAACAAAGTTGCTTAATCATAGCAGACTTGATGGCACAGAACAACAACAATAAACACCTTCTTACTAAGAAGTCATACAGATCCCCATAACATGAAGGTTTTCTTCATTTGCACAAAGTGACTGAAAACATTAGAGCCTAGTACAGCCTCCTTCAAACCTTGGCCTGTTTGCATTTGTACTTAATGTGAAGTATTCAGGCAAAAAAAAAAGTGGTAGTATACACTTAGTCACCTTGCACAATAAGGTCAGAAATATTTCCTTTCCCATCAGTACCGGTACCAGTACCAGCATCCATACCGAAAGATCCAGTGAGGCTTACCACCTATGGCTTTCCGTCCTGCTAATGGCTAGGACATGCATGCTCCATGGGAGTCCTTTGAAGATCATGAGAATGGCACAGGATAGGGTAAGTTTCTGATCTTCTGTTCAGATTGTCATGAGTTGTAGTTTACTCGAAGGCACATAGTAACAACAACAATCCTAGGAAGCACATAGTGGAACTAATAAGGACAGACATAATAGTATATTATGAAACAGTAACGGTCCTCATTGTTCTTATGTTCAAGCTTCTGAGAATTTGGCCAGATTAGGTGTTTAAAAGATCAAAAGTCTTGTTCCAGCACCAACTTTACATCTTACATCATTTTATGCCATTGATACCGATGTGTGTTGAGATCACATGAGGGTGTAGGCATGTTATTCTTTAATGGAACAGCAATCATAATAAAAAATTGGACTATTCTTCATGTTAGAAGAACCTTAAAGTTCTTAGGAAAAGAATTATTAGACACTTTGTAAATTTATCCTAAGATATAATAATGGGCATATGCAAATATTCAGCCATAATGATATTTCCAATTGTATTAAAACAGCCAAAAATACATAAAATAATAACTTTAATGTCTAAACAGAGAGACTGATTAAGAAATCCAATGCATTCAGGTAATGAAACATTAAAAATTCCTGTCTAGAACATTATTTATTCCCATAAACTGTTCATGATAGATTTTTTAAGTGAAAAACAGACAATAAAGTGATACAAGATAATACTGCTACAAAAATATGCATATGCATAGAATAAATAGACTGGGCATTATGGGAAATGAATAACTTCCATTTTCTTCTTTATTTTCTGTTCTCTAAAACATCTCTATAATGAGCTTCCTTCCTTCCTAACAATAACAATGAATACCTACACATTTGTTTTGTTATTGGCTTGTGTTTGAGGGAGCTTGTACAGCTTCTTGAGTTTGGATGGAGTATTGGGAATCAGATGCCCTGGTGAGCAGAAGAGACACTTACATGCAGGTTTCCAGAAACTGCTGCTTCACATCCACATCAGTATTAGAGCTCAAATTTCTGCCAATATGCGAAATCAGAGATTCTGATCTTTAAGGGAAAACTTGTCCTGAGAGTTCGAGAATACTTTCCAAAGAAAGTAGTGTTCTTACTTCTCCATATCACCTAACCAAAGTAACACAAGGCACAATAATGTCACAAAAATTCATAGGCCTGAAGTCACTGAGGTTCTGGAGGAGTGATGTGACCTGGTCACTATTTGATGGTAGGACCCAGGTCTCATTTTTTTCTATCTCAGATCCTTCTTTGTGCTGACTTCCACATGGTGTGCCCTTCAGAATGATTAATGGAAAGAAAGGGGACAAAGAGAATAGAAATAGTTTGGAAGGTATTTGCCTCAAAACCTTGAGAACAAAGGTCCATACCACTGACCTCATAAGTAGCCAAGAGCTCAGAGAAGGTTGAATTTGAGTGGAAGTTCCATGAATATCCATTCTAAGGACAGATTAGCTGCTCTTTAAAAAACCTCATGTCTACTATCCACATGGGCTCCAGAATTCATGTGATTTGATTTAGTTGGGCTCAGCTCAGTTTCCTTTCTGACTAAAACAAAGACATAAAGACCAAAGACTTCCCTGTCTCAAGGAGAATGTGTCAATGATCTCCAATTGTGAAGATGGTCTTTCATCCATGTCTGTTTAACAGTATCAGTCAGGTAGGAGATATTGGCCTGGGTTGTTGTCTACAATCATAAACTAGGTGAATGATAGAACTATCAAATGAAATGAAATGTAATTTCAGACTTCAACATATATCAGGAGAATGGAACCACAGAAATACCTCAGACAGCTTAGTCTAATGGCTCTGGAGGTCCAGTTTAACAAATCAGTACCATTGTGAATGTCCCATCTAACCTAGAACATTAGAACCAGCTCTTTAGTATTGCATCCCAAGTGGAATTCAGGTCCCAAATCGCTTGATGGACTCTGAACCAGATTATCCAGAGGCCAAAGCCCATAAATAGGTCATTTTGGGATGTTCCCCAGGTGAGGAAGCAGTTTCAATTGTACAAAGTTTCATAAAAAGGATGACTTTAACGCAAATATGCTTGTTGTTGAGTACTAATGAGTCAGAACCAATCTATAACTGACCCTCCGGAAAGTAGCAAGTTTTCGGAGATATTTAATCATATGGGAGGAGATTGCTCTCCTTCTCTCATGGAGTAGAAGGTGGCCTGGAACCGTGAGCGTTCAGGATTGCAGTATAGCTTCTTGCCAGTAGACCACCAGAGCTCCCTACAAATCTACCTTGGTGAGATTTTTTTAGAAAATATTACTATTATGTTAAAGAAGCCATATGGCAGTAAACTGCCTGTATTAAATGCTTTGGGAATTTTAACTGTAGGTGTTCTATCAAAGTGACAGAGCTGTCTGGTCTTCTATTGTCCAGAGACATGAGTGAAGATTCTTGACTATGTGGAAAGCTTGCTTATAGCAGGCCTGCGTGACTCCTATGTTACCCACGACTCTCCAGCACAAAGGTCTTCTTTGCTCAATAGCTTTCTCACTAAACCCAAAAGAGTTGTTAGAGAGCACACATTGTATTTAACGGGGCCTTGAAAACTCCATGGACACAGTTCCACTCTGACATATATGTTCTCATCATCAGTCAGAAGCATCTGTACTGCAACTGATAATAGCACACTAGTCATAAGGTTTTGCTTTTGTTTATCCAGTGTCAAATGGATAGATCCCTGGCCTTGAACAATGTTCTATGCGCTTATTAGTGAAACCATCATCCCACTAGTTATGAGCTGACTGCATCCTGTTGCACTCACTCCATCCAGTCAAAAGAGAAGATTTATGTCATGAAATAATTTGCATAAAATATTTGTGTTAGCATTATAATACAAATTCATATATAAAAGTTCTTATTAGTAGGATCATTTTTTTTATAATAAAGGAGCTTTCCTGGGGTAGTCTGTAGGGAGTTGCTCTGCTAATCTAAAAGTCATGCATCTCTGGAGGTTCAAATCCACAAGCAACTCTGTGAGAATGAATAATCTTTCCCCCTGGGATTCATAGTCACAGAAACTTGCTGGAGGGTCAGCTTTGAGTCAGTTTTGACTTGATGACAATGAGTTGTGTGTGTATGTGTGTGTGTGTGTATATACACACACACACACATATATATATATATATTTGTTGCTGTTGTTTGTTGTTTGTTGTTAAGTGCCGTCAAGTCATAGACGACTTATGAATGAAAGACTTGTACACTTGTATAACTTTCTCCAACACTTATATAACCTTTTCTCCAAGTTCATTGAGTTTCCAAAGGCAAGCTATTTCAGAAATAGATGCCACTCCTGCTTCTAAGCTTCTTTTAATCAGGGAGCTCCACCAAACACTGTACACCATGGGTAACCATTCTTACATTTGACACATCAGTGTCACAATGTTCAGCTTCACAGCAACCACCAGTTACCTCTGTACAGCAAGTGGACAGACGAGGACTATACAACCTAGAAGAATGTTTCACCAAAACCAGTAAAAGACAGGCCTGAGGACTGCAGATTAGGGTCACACACCTTTGGCTTGGTATCACCACTTTCTGTCCACTAGGTCAACTGATCTCTCTCTATGCTGTTGTTGTTAAGTGTCGTTGAGTCGTAGGTGACTCATAGTAACCCTACAAATGAAAGGCTATAGCCTCCAATATAAAGAGATGGTTAAACTATCACTATATGCAGATGATATTCTTGTATACACAGAAAATCCCAGACTCAGCAAAAAACTGTTATAATTAGTAAGCCAGTTTGGTAGTGTGGCAGGATATAAGATGAATATCCAAAAATGAATGGGATTCCTCTAGTAGCAAAGAGAACTCAGAGAAGGAAACCAAGAGAGCAATGCCACTTATAATAGCCAACCACAAATTGAGATACTTGAGAGTGAACCTAACTAGAGATAGAAAAGAACGATACCAAAAAAACTACAGAACATTTCTGTAAGATACAATAAAAGACCTAAATAAATGGGAAAAAATGTGCCCTGTTCATGGACAGGAAGACTCAATATTGTGAAAATTATAATCCTACCAAAAGCAATATACATGTTCAATGCACCCAATCCAGATACAAATTTATTTTTCAAAGAGCTCAAAATTTCAAGTGTATTTGGAGAGGCAAGAGACCCCAAATAAGCAAAACACTTCTGAGAAACAAAAATGAAGTGAGAGGCATAGCACTCCGTAATCTCACAACCTACTACACAGTGGTAGTAACCAAAACTGCATGGTACTGGTACAATGGCAGGCACATAGACCAATAGAACAGAATTGAGAACCCAGAAATAGACTCAACTACCTATGGATAACTAATATCCAACAAGGAAATGAAACCTATCAATTGGGGAAAGGACAACCTCCTCAAAAAATGATCCTGGCAAAACTGGATTGCAAAAAGATGAAACAGGATCCACATCTCACATCATACCCAAAAATCAACTCAAGGTGGATCAGAGACTTTGAAGTATAAAGAGACTGCCAATTAGAACCAGAAACGTGCAATCTGAAGAGGATAAAATTAATGAATGGGACCTTCTAAAGATTAAATCCCTCAGTTTGTATGGTGAAGGGATTGAGATAGTTAACAGCTTTAGTTTGCTTGGTTCCACAGTCAACACTCTTGATAACAGCAGCCAGGAAATCAGGAGACAAATTGCATTGGGAAAGTCAGCTGTGAGGGACCTCTCAAGAGTACGGAAGAGCAACGACGTCAGGATGGAGACTAAGGCATGCCTGATCCAGGCTATGGTCTTTGCAATTACGTGCTATGCATTGGAGAGTTGGACAGTGAATAGGGATGATCGAAAGAGAATTGATGCCTTTGAGCTGTGGTGCTGGATAAGAGTATTGAATATACCATGGACTGCTAAGAGAACAAACAGGTTTGTCCTGGAGTGAGTGGAGCCAGAATTTTCCTTGGAGTCAAGGATTCTGAAGCTTCTTCTGACATACTTTGGGCATGTTGCAAGGAGGGACTGGTCCTTGGAGAGGGACATCATGCTTGGGAGAATGGAGGGACGGCACAGGAGAGGAAAACCCTTGATTAGATAGATCGATTCTGTAAGTGGAGTGGTGGGAATGAGTGTGTTTAAGACAGCAAGGTTGGCACAGGATGGAACGACATTAGGGCTCTTGTGCATAAGGTCATATGAGTCACAAGCAACTTGATGGCACATAACAACCACAGCATAAAAAAAATTTTCCAACAGGGTAAAAAGAAATCCTACCAACTGGGATCAAACATTCTGCAATATCACCTCAGACAAGAGTCTCATAATAAAAGTTTACAGAATACTCCTGTGCCTCCACAAGAAAAAGACTAATAATCCAATTACAAAATGAGCGGAAGACCTGGAAAGCATTTTCTCAGAGGAAGATATTTGAATGGCCAACAGACATATGAAGAAATGCTTCAAATCACTGTCAATAAGAGAGGTGCAAATCAAGTGCAACAATGAATGAGTGGAAGCCCAAAATCTCTGTAAATGTTTATGAAAATTAATAAAATATAATTATAGAAAAAAAAAGAGAGGTGCAAATCAAAATCACAATGATATACCATCTCGTTCCAGTAGCAGTGGCAAGGTTCAACAGAACAGCAAGTAATAAATTTCGGAGAGGATGGGAAGTCTTATACATTGTTGGTGGGATTATAAAATGGTACAATCACTCTGAAAGGCAGTTTGGTGCTTTCTCAAAAAGGTGAACATATGACCCAGCTATTCTAGTCTATTGCTTAGAATATTCCCCAAGAAAGTGAGAACTGAGAACAAATAGAGACTTGTTCATAGCAGCATTTTTCACTATCACAAGAACATGGAAACAGCCCAAATGTCCAACCACAATCTAATGGATTGAGAAATTATGGTACATTCACAAAGTAGAACACTGTGTAGCACACAGGAGCAATGAATGATTTTATAAATGACTACCTATCTTGGGGGGACTGGAAAGCCTTATGTTGAATGAATTAACTCAATCCTTTAAGAACAAATACCGCATAAAATCATTATTTTAGAATGAGTATGAGAATCCAAGGAAGGAGAATGTGGAAGCAGAGGGATGACAATGTGTGGCGGTGGAGGATTAACCATGGAGTGGCACAATTTGATGGGAGAGTGAAGGAAATGGGAAGGATCTGGTATGAAAAACAATGTATTCCTTTTTGTAAATAAACAAGTATAAAAAATAATGTAAAACAGAATGTATATGAATGATTATATGAAACACAATGTAAATGAAAGACTGTATAAAACACAGTGTATATGAATGAAGCATACTTTAAAGGTATTATTATTATACAAAAAATCAATTAAAAAATGTTTTAAAAACCCACCCAAAGCTTATAGCCTTCAAAATGGATTACATCTTAACATCAAGATAGCAAAAATCCTTACCAATAGGCAATATCATAATGCTATTGTTGCTGTTATGTGCCGCAGAATCACACTATATATAACAGTCTGCCCTGTCCTGAGCCAGTCTTATTGACTCCAATATACCTACCCCCATGGAGAAAATACTTGAGTTGTCAATGGTCTAATTTTCTTTGGGTCCACAATGAGCACTAATGGTAATAACAGTTAAGAAACCAAAGCTGTACTGCATTCAGAAAAAAACCGTCAGGGGCTAAAGAACTACCCTTGAAGAATAAACTGTGTTTGATCCAAGGGAAAGAATACTGAATAGCCCTTGGACTGCCAAAGGATCAAAGAAATCTGTCTTGGAGGAACTGCAACTAAGTTGGTCCTTAGACAAAGATGGTGAAAGTTTGTCTATTTGAGGCATGTTGTTCTTATGTGCTGTCGAGTCCCCTGCAACTCGTAGTGACCCTATGTACAACAGCCCTAAACTCTGCTCTGTCCTGTGCCAATCGCACTGTCTCTGACACACCCATCCTGATTACTCCAGTCACTGAATCAATCCACCTCATAGAGGGTCTTCCCCTCCTACGCTGTCCCTCCACCCTCCCAAGCATGATGTCCTTCTCCAAGGACCGGTCTCTCCTCACAACATGTCCGAAGTATGTTAGACAGAGCCTCAGAATCCTTGCCTCCAAGGAGCCACCTCTTTTAACCCTTTCCAGGATGAATCTATTTGTTTTCCTAGCAGTCCATGGTACCCTCAATTCTCTTTTCCAGCACCACAACTCAAAGGCATCAATTCTCCTGTCCTCCTAGTCCTTGGAAAAAAGACCTCATGCTCCATATACATTAACATTAAAAACGTGACCAGTGGAAACTCTATGGTTAACAAGAAGATATTAATTTGATATAATGCTGGAGGATGAGCCTCTAGGTTGGAAGACACTCCATTACAAAGTAGCTGCATGGTGGGCTCAAACATACCAAAACAGTGAAGATGCTGCAAGACCAACATCTTAGTGTTTTATAGATGAGGCCAGTAGCTGTGAGTCAGCACCAACTCCCAACTAGTTGCCAGCTAATAGTGACAATAAGTCAACAGCAAAATTGAAAGCAGGAATGAAGTTGTTTTCAATCATTTCACTAGGCTATCAGAGCCCCCTAATTCGCCAATAGTCACTATAAACTAGAACTGGTTAATGCAAAGCCTATGTCAAACACTCATATGCTGGCCATGCCTGGAGCAATGAACTCGCTCTTTTCTGTTAAAACTGTCTGCAAGATCAATTTCAACAGTTCAGATTTAATTGGTCTGACATGAAACCAGATGTCATTATGTTCAAAAGTACTCAAGTTGGGCGTTTTTCTTTTGTTCCGTCCCTTTTCACCCCCAATGTGTTTCATTCAGATTCAGATTCAATTAAGATTCAGAACATTTAGAATCGCTAGCTTAAAGAGAGGGTTCAGGAGTAGAAGTATTCAATATGCAAAGCAAACAGACAACAACAAAAAAGCCCCTTAATGTTCACTGTATGTCAGGCAACAAGATGGTAGGCTGGCAAACTTTCCCAGTGATAGAATCCTAAAATTCAGTTCTTAATGTTCTATGGCTAGTACTAATAATGGGGGGGGGGGGGGAAATTAAAGGCATTTTGAAAGCCATCTACTCCTATTTTATTCAAATCCACTGAACACAATATATCACCATAGAGAGTAAATCTGTAAGCAAAAGGAGGGCAGAAGGGAAAGGGAGAGAAATAAGCACTGAGATTGTACATGAAAGAAATCTCTTATAATTTCAGGATATTGACAAAGGTACATGCTGATAGCCAAAGAGTATGTAAGGATTTTAATACCACATTTCCCGTTATGACTAGAGAAACATAATTAGGTACTAAATTATAATGTTAATATTCGTTTGAACAAATAAGTACTTGTAGTAGTGGCATCAGGGGCCTGAGAGGGCAGCAGAGGGACTGATTAAATGGTCAAGGAGTTTCTTTGGGAGGATTTTGTTCTAGACTCAGAGAGATTGGCTCTCAGCAAGACTTCTGAGGTCAAGATGTAGTCTGTAAATGCTATCCCTCCCCCCAATGCCAGCTGTACTCAAAATATCTAGAATTAAGCAAGTAAACATGCAAATAATTATAAATTAGAGTGTGCTACATGCTACAAAAGGGTGGGGAAGTGCTTTCCAGAGGAGGCCTCTGAGGAAGAATATTTGACAGGAGTCCTGGGGCTTCCAGACAGAAAGATAGACGGCCAGGAAGTCCTTGAACTCTGCCAAGCAATTTTCCTCGCCAAAACAGAAGGAAAGGGTCTTGCTGAGGTCTTTTATTATTATAGGCTTATCTATTTATACATCCATTCCATCCAAAAGAATCTGAGGTAGGGCTTACTTGTCATCTACACGAATATTAAAGTCATTTCCTGAAAGGACAAAAGCAAATTGAAGTAATGAGAAGGAAAGGAGAGACAGAGGTTGAGTGAGAACAAGGAAGAGAGAGACCGCATCCCCCATACATGAATTTGGTGATGGGGTTTTGTGTGTGTGGTCCAAATTTTAAATAGAACAGTTTTCCTTTTTTGTGCCCACTTTCCCAGGGATTGGTTGTCTTCCTCCACAATTTCTTTAGGTTTTATACAAAAGGTAAGATTCCATATTGAGCAATTACTAATTAGCTGAGGCCATCTCGAGACTGGAACAAAGGAGAATCTATCACTGGCTGTGGAAGGGGAAAAAAAAAGTCCTCAGCTCCCCCAAACCCCAAAACACATAAGCTCAGCATTTTAACTGGCGGGGTAAGAGCCATTATTTTCATTAATGGAGCTCATTTTTATTTTATTGGGCTTTTTTACTATCAGATTAAAAACATGTTTTTATTGTAGTTTTCTTCCCCGCCCCCTCTTAATGCAATCTTGGGTGATGTGCTCAGAATGAATGGAATAGTTATTGTTTTAATTATTTTTTCATTTTGGTTTTGTTGTGTTTTGTGGTGTGGTTTTTTTTGTGTTTGGTTTTTTTGTGGTTTGTTTTTTTTTTTAAATTTCGCTTGTTCCATTTATTTACTACTCTTAAGTCCACGGTAAAAACACGGAGTCAGGGTGCTTGGAGGCATCCCTGCAGTGGTTTGCAGTTTTGCTGAGGACCAAGAAACACTGAAATCACTACCACAGTAATGTTTTCAGTGGCAGCCCCATTCCCATTCTCGGACTTTCTTGATAAGGGTGTGCGGTAAAGAACGAAGGGTGCAGGCTCCCGAGGCGAGGTAGAGATCCAAAAATGCCAGCTGTAAAGACAGGCCATGCCTGAACTTGTTAGCCGTCCAAGCTCATCAGGTAAAGAAAAGAGTTGGATGGATGGTCCAGGTGGAGAGCTAGGTCTCACATATCACCTCCCTGAAGAATCAAGAGCACTGCTGAGACCATTGTATTTTATTTCTACTCAAAGGTAAAGTTTACAAGGTTTAAAGAACCTTCAGCACTTACTTCCTGATGAACTCTCGTTTCTTACGTCAACTGATTATATATTTTTTTAAATTATACTAGTTTATTATAAAATTTGAATACTTTGTTTTTTCAGAGCAGATGCATACCTGATTCATTCAATTCGTCCTTTCCTAAAGAGCATTATTTTACTGAAATGTTGAAACAGAATGTAGTCAAATATGTTTTGGCAAATTCAAGTTCTAATTGCAGGAAACAAAACTTGCTTCTCAAAAGATGGTGTTCCCTTAAGGAAAGGGAACAAAACACTACCTTTAAAGAATGGGATTTGTCATTTGGAAGAAGTTCTCCTCCTTTTGGAAAGAATACCCAGTTTTAAGTTATGTAAACAAAAGATCATTTATCATGATCCAAGCTCCTAACACCTGGTTCTGTGTTTCCAGGCATTCTGGCAGCAGCAGAGACATATTCACCAGCTATGCTGATTAGTAATGAGCTCTGATAGTCTGGTGTGTAGTATATTTTGATGTTAACCAAAAGGTTCAGAAGTTCCAATCTGATGGAGAAAGACCGGCAGTCTCCTCCTATGAAGATGAAACCAAGTGAAGAATTTCCGAGTTAGAATCTATTCAAAGGCAGTAGATTTGATTTTTTTTTTTTGTCTTCTGATTAGCAAACTATCCCTGCACAAAGAATTTGGTAATTCCATGCCAAATAAGATTCTTTTTCTTTCCTAAGAATCTGGAAACAACATTGAATTGTAAAAATTCTTACTTAGGTGGAAATCTGTTTTCACCTAGTATTAAAGTTTTTAAAATTCTTATTTAAATGGAAATCTATTTTCACCTAGTATTAAAGTTTTTAAATGAGCATAGGCATTGTTGTTGTTGTTGTTGTGAGGTGCCATCACGTCAACTACCACTCACAGTGACCCTGTGAAGAGCACAGCGGAACCTTGCTCTATTCTGCTCCCCCTCACAATCCCTCAGAGCCTCAAGCCCAGACATAGAAATCAATGCTGAGGATGGCTACGCAACTTGTCTTCATTAAATTGCACAAGTTAAAAATGTTGGATTGGCTAACATTATGTTAGCTATATTTTTATAGTTTAAAAAATTCTTGGTTAAAATTAGGCAGACTTTGGTTGCTTGCTTTGGTCAAATATTCCTTACCGTTAAAAAGATCTGGATAAGATTCCAAAATTGTGGGCTATATTTATAAGAATAAAATATTCAACACTCATACAAATTACAGATCATTTGGCTGTGTATACGGAATGAGAATTGGGATTTTGTGACAGCTAATTCTGTGGCTGAGGGGCATGGAGGCTTCTCTGTTTTGTTGCACCAGAAAAAGTAATGTTATTGTTATTGCAGATGAAATAAATATTATACAAATAATATAATTTAATTTTATCTAAATATAATCAGGTACATTATAATGGCCACCATGTCCTGAGCACGTTCTCTCTGCCAAACACTGCTCTAGCCCCTTTCCAGGGTCTTAATCCTCCTTTAATCCTCACAGCTGTTATACTGAACTGTATCATTCCCATTTTCAATTGAGACAAGTGGAGTATTTGTTCAGAGTCATGGAGGAGAAAGATGGCAGAATCAGTAAGATCAGAGTGACACATGCCATGATGAAAATGGAGGCAGATTAAGAGCCAGGGAGCAACGGGGAAGGCAAATCGCCGTTGGAAGAAGCCTCCTGCAATCACTAAAGCTCTTTCAGCCGGACCTTCCCATTTTTCAAAAGAAAACACAAATTCAGATTTGCAGCTTAAATCTGTAAATTTAAAAAACGTACAAAAAAGAAAAACACGTGAAGGCCACACTCAAACTCTGGGCACTGGTTAACACTCTTCTACCTCTTTCTTTCCTCCGGTGTTATTGATGACACCTAACAATAACAAAGGCATTTAACTGCATGGATGATAACAAATTACAGATAACGCTGAGAGAATGAGAATCCCAGAACACTATGAACACATGCAAAACCTTTACACAGACCAAGAAGCAGTTTTCTGAGCAGAACAACCAGAGTAAGCTTGGCTTAAAATCAAGAAATGTATGCATCGGGGTTATACCTTTCCTCCATACCTATTCAATCTGCAAATAATTTAAAAAGCTGGATTATATAAAGAAGAATGTGGCATCCGGATTGAAAGAAAACTCATCGATAGCCTACATTATGCTGATGATACATCATTTAATTTGTCTTGTCTCCTTGCAAATGAGACAATTGTTCATTACTCACACATTTCATGTTCTTTCCCGCTTTCTGAATCTATCCTCTCTTACTCTTTCTAGGTAAATAGAGACTAAGTTGGACAACCACTTGCAGGATTTTATGTTCAGGCAGGCACTACACAATGAACTAAAAGGTAGAGCAGAAGCATTAACTGTATCATGAGGCTGGTTAACTGGGATATCCCAAGGAATCATGATCTTAAACCTCCAAACCAAGTAATCAAGTCGTGACAGTTTGGCTAATTATAAGCAATCCTAGCAGCAACTTCCTTCCTTCCTCCCTCCCTCCCTCCCTCCCTCCCTCCCTGCCTTCTTCCATCCTTCCTTCCTTTCCTCCTCTCCTTCTCTCCTCACTCTCTCTTTTATAATTAATGTATCTATCACACAACTTTACACAACTTGGGTTTTGTTTTTGTGAACTATCAAGTTGGAACCAAGCCATAGCTGACACTCTGGCAGGTTTTCAGAAACAGTTAATTGCACAAGAGGTGATTTCCTGCAGAGCAGCTGGTGGATTTGAACTGTGTCCCTTCAGGCTTGCAGTGCAGCTTTTTGCCACTAGGCCACCAGTGCTGAAGTGTCTCTAACGGGACTTGACTGCCTAACTTTTTTACTTGTGACTGAGTTATTAACAGTCTGCACCACCCAGGAAGGCAGAAGTCACCTCCATTCTTCAAACACTTCTCTAAGCCCCTTCATTCACACATGCTTGCATGGACACACACACAGATGCATGCTAACTTGCAAGTACACACACACACACACACACACATACACACACACACACACACTGCTGGAGAGCCTCTAGCTAAAACCAGTACCTCACACTCACAGAAACTCGAGGATTTAATGGCCGGGCTTATCTTGTGCAACATTCCCAAGGCTCCATTTTTCATTAAGCAATTTTTAAAGAGTTTTATGGCCTCAAGAACAATAATTTTTTTTAGTGAAAGCAGACTGAATTGTAAGTGGCGGTAATTACACCAAACTAATTGTAGGCAAAATTAGTAAGAGGTCAGATCCGTTTGGTCACAAAAGAAAATATATGCTTGGATCGTGCCTTAAATGATCTATAGGAAATTAATTAATCACAGAAAAAAGGAATCTTCCTAAATCAACAGTGGTTCTCTTTTAGTGAATTTGCAGTGAATGAAGATCTCCTTCCTGAATTTTGGTATCTGTGTTTATGTGTGTTGGGATATAGGTAGAGATGGCTGCAGTGAAATGTGATACACACAGACAGCCCAGAGGACTCAATGTGTCCTCAGTGGGGAAGAGAACACAGCCTAAAAACCGGAAAACTTAGTAGTCCCACTGTAGTTCCCAGTGGATCTTGCCCAATTTAATCCTCCTCTCTGTAGAGTCACAGGATTTTCAGAGGCTTGGTATGAAGTAGATGGTCAATCTTGATTCTTAGTGTGTTTATCTGGGAGTTTTGCTGAAACCTGCTCACCGTGGGTGACCCTTCTGGCATTTGGCACACCAGTGAAATGGCTTTCAGCATCACAGCAACCCACAAGTTACCTCTGTACAGCAAACTGGCAGACAAAAGCTGTACGAAGAAGAGCAAACTATAAATAATCAAGCATATACCCACCTAAGGTATAAAGTAATTAGCAATATGCCACCATCCCCTAATATAACAAACTGAGAGATAAGTGTTGTGTCTCTAACAGCAAATCAGAAATTATAAAGATGCCATGGGATATGACAGGGATAAGATCTATTCTTCATAGGATATCTATGAGTCATACTAGACTCAATGACACCTGACAACAACTCTATAGAGGGATCTGCTTATGTAAAGAATGTCTTCCAGTAATAGCATGATTTGGTACCATAATAATGCCTTCTTCTAATGAGTTATTTTAGGATGAGGGTGGACATTTAATAACATCAGCACAGACATCATTTAAAGTTCAATTATGTTTCCACAGAGATCAGAAACATGATAGCCTAGATTTCTTCTGGACTAAAGTTTACAAAAATCACAATTTCATTTTTCAGGAAGTTGAATTCCAGACTTTCCACACAAGACTCAAACACTATGTGGTCAATTTACTCTTGAAATTTGTTGACAAGAACAAAGAGTCTCTTTCTTCAATTCAAAAGTGAAAAAGGTCAAAGTCATTGTTGTTGAGTGGGAAGTACTCATAGCTGACCCTGAAGCACATTTTTGGAGGCTGTAAATCACACTGAAGGAGGTTGTCCATCATTCCCCCTCAGTGTGGCTGGTAGACACAAACCACAAGAGGCATGCCTTTTCAACTAGCAATGCACTTTCAATGGACTACACCAGCAGCGTTCCTTTTCAATGATTCTTCTGTTATTCCCGCTTCCTGAAGTAGCTGGCTTGTGCTTGTGGGATATACTGTATAAAGATCATACTATTTAGACCCTAAAACCTAGGGTGATATAAGGGTAGATCACTGGGGGACTCTGGACTTGACATCATTGGAATGCAAGATCAAATTCATGTTCACTCCCACTTACCCAGAGCATAAGTCACTGAATCTCAGCAGGGTCAACACACCATGCCACTAAAACCTGGTGACTCTTTGCAAATTTGCTCAGCACTTCAAAACGCATGACTTAAACATGTATCTTGGCTTTGTCTATGAACACCAACTACATGGCAGTGTCTCAGCCTAAATTTTCATGGAAATAGATTGGGTAACCCAAAAGAAAGAAAACATTACTGTCTTTGGGAAATTTCTTCTGTCATGGGCCAGTGATAGAGAGGAAGACTTTGAATGAGATGGACTGATAGCTACCACAACAACTGGTTTAAACACAAAAGAGAGAATGAGGATGGCATGGGAGTGGACAGGGTTTTGTTCTGTTGTGCACAGAGTCACTGAGTCAGGGCCGGTTTATAGACACCTAACATCCTAACATTGTGGGTTGGGTGTCCATAATCTGTTCCTCAGAAACACTCCTCACACTCTATTGTAATTATCTAATACACAGCTGCCCACAAGCTTCAGAATTTGGGTCGCTATTCCCTACTCCCAGCAAGCAGTCAGGTATCAGGGGATTTTGTCGTTATTTTTTTTAAATATGCATAATCTAGTATTATGGCTGGCAAATAGGGCAGTCCATAAACATTAGGTTAAATGCCATGTTTGCACCTTTTCCATCTGATAGGTCCTCAGCCAATCAGCAGGCTCCAGGACCACTTCCTCTGCCAAGAGACTGCCCACTTAACCGCATCATCAGCCATCACTAACAGCGCCAGCAGCTGTAGCCAATCAGCAAGCTGCAGGACCACTTCCTCTGCCAAGAGATGGCCCCTTTTCCACCGAGTGTTTAAAAGCCAGTTCACTTTTCAGGCCACGTGCAAACTTTGCAAACTTCCCTGATCAGTCCTGCTTCTCTATGGCCTGGGGCGGTGAACCTCACCTGAGAGAGCCCCAATAAAAGCTGTTTTGCTTACTTTTGGTTTCTGCACCTGTTTTACATAACACATTCGTCAATGGTCACAGCTGGCTGTTCTTAGTCAGGTTTGTTTAAGGATAAGTAGCTCTTTTCACTTCGAGTCAAAACCCATGGTAACCATATATGGGGTTTCTGAGGCTGTAAATCAGCCCTGGTGGTGGTCCATAGGCAGATGGACTGCTAACCGAAAGGTTTGTGTTCAAATCCACCATCATTTCCAAGGAGGCATTACCTTCCTGTGTGATATATGGTCTTAGACACTTACTGGTTGGGCAGCTATGTTAGTTGGAAGTGTATTTTTTTTTCCTGTTTTTGTTTTGTTTTTAAAAATGGGAGAAGACTGCCTTCATTTCTCTCAAGGAACAGCTGGGAGTCTCGTCACCAGAGACAAGACATGGTTAATACTTCAACTCCTAACAGACTATACCAAACAGTACTTAACAAGAAGCCTAGTATAGCCTCCCTTGTAGAAAATCCTATCACTAGGGTTCCAAACTAAACCAAACCCCAAACATGATGTTGTTTATCATCCTGAGTAAAACTTAGGTCAAAATCACAAAGGAACAGGAGGAAATGGGAGGTGAGAGAGAACGAGGAGGAAAAGAACAACCAGAATCTGACTTTTGCACCTCAGCTTTGTCCAAGCTACCAAAATTTCCAGGCAGTAAAAGACTGGTGCCTGTTACATCCCTGGCCCCAAGGGGCGGGGGATCAGCGAGTCCTCATGAGCTTTAGGTGAGAAAGCGTCCCAAGAAGAAAACCCCATCAGTTCACGCTGTAGCACAAACAGTATGGCTGCAAAGACTCAGACCCATTCTGAAATCTTTCAGCAGTGGGCTTCAGCCAAGTAGCTACAGGAAGGGCCCTCAGAGATACAAAATCTAAGAAAAATAGTCCTGGCATCTAATTACAACAGTGCAGTTTGCTGCTTTTATCTGTAATTGGACTGTGTAGTCTTTCATTCTAATTTACTTTACATCTAAACTGTGATAATCAAGACAAGCAGAACAGAATGGTCTCTAACTGGCTATCCTACTGACACCCGTTAATGCCTAATTATAACAACTAAATTAAAGATGCGACTGTAAAGAGGTAGAATATCAGTTTGAAGCATTTAATTCTGTGGAAAGAAGTAGAGATTTTAAATCCTAAGTAAGAAAATCAATATTATGCCTCATTATATTGGTATTGCTAAACAGATTAATGAAATTAAGTATTTTCTTGTGTTGCTTTTCTTTCTTTCAATGTTGTCCTGGTGCAATGATGGTTTGTAATGCAGGAATACTGCAACAGAGAAAGTGTAAATTGAGAGCCAATTTATACACTGAAATTGGGAGATAGCTAATCTCGTTTATAGAGCATAGGCTTTCTTTTGATATGGCTGGGTTTTTAGATAGGCATCATGAGTCTGGACTTTAGCAGACTTGTAGAACAAAAATAAATTCAGCTCAAAGCTAAGGGAAGGTGCTGTCTTTTCCTCTTCTTATAGACAGATATGTCAAGAGGAACAGGCTTGATAATGTCAGCACTTACAGATACTCTGATGGTCAGTGGCCTCCTAGTCTATACCAGACAGAAAGTGACCATTCATAAGAACACAAAAAGAAAGGAACACAGGGCAGTTGGCCAACTGGATGCAGGATTGATGAAGTCTCCAGAGCCACTCAGTGGCTCTAAGAAAGAGGAGAAAGAAGCCAGGCAATAAAACCCATGCTCAATTTTGGAAATCAAGCTTGGAAGTTGAGGGATCAAGTTTACCAAAATATAACTTATATGCTGTTTCTGAGCTGGAGAAAGCTGTGGCTTGCCCAGCTAACCTACCCAGTGGGGTATTGATTGATTGATTGATTGGTCTGTGCATTGAATCATTCATTTAGTCAATCATTGGTTTTCACAATTGCCCATGCTGACTTTTAAGAAAATTGCCATGGAATTCCATTGCCATGGAATTTCATTCTGACTCACAAGAAAAATCCTATAGAACAGAGTAGAATTGCCCCACAGGGTTACAAATCTTTACAGACGCAGAATGTCACATCGCCATATAAACTCAACCACCATCGAGTAGATCTGTACTGACAGTGACCCTCCATTGCATTTTCAGGGCTCTGAACCAAGCTTGCCAGGAGGAGAATGCCCATCTTTCTCCCTCAGAGCCCCTGGTGGAATTGAACCCCTTGGGGAAGCACCACCATTGGATTAGCAGCCCAACTCCCCACAGACTAGGACACCAGAGTACCCTAAAGAAAACATGTTGTTTGTTGTAATGTGAAACTTAATCAGATGCTATCCATAGCTGGCTTTCCAGCAGGTTTTCAGAGCTGGTAAATTGAAAATGATTAAGTGATTGCTCGTCTTTCTCCCAAGGAGCAGCTGGTGGATTTGAACTGCGTACCTTCGGCTTGTCAGCACAGTTCCTTATCACTAGGCAATCAGAGAACTAAAAAAAAAAAAAATGTTGCCTATATGAGCTACCACGTGGATCACCTGCCACCTTAATCTCTATGCCAATAGAAATAGCCCAGTCTTTGAAAATAACAAAGGGCTTGCAAGAGGGCCTGATTATAACAGTGAACTCACTGGGAATCATCTGGAATTTGATTCACTTGTCCATGACTGAAAAATTGGAGGATCAGGGTGCATCACACAGTTAACTAGACTGAGATCTTGCTCACATAGAATTAGGCAGACCTGAGCTAACAAAATTGGGGTCCCAAACCAAGAGCAGCATCCAGCGTCAGTGAATTTACATGTATTGTCCCAATCATAAAATCCAGAAAGAAGATACTTCACTTCAATTGTCATTTTGAGGAGCAGAATGTTATTTTGAATTTTGCGTGCACCTTTTCAGATCCCTAGTATCTTTCCCAATGTCTTAAATATATACAAAAGCATGAAGGTGGGAGTGTCGGGATCCCGAGGCAGGGCAGCTAGCCCAGGGAGTGGTTACTGCTCCCTGCAGATGGCAAGAGGTGAAGCTCCTGATCCTGCATGTTCCTGAGCGAGATGCTGACATTGAGGGGAGGAGGAGTGCAGCAACCTCCCTCCAGACCTGCCTCTCAGCTGCACAAACAAAACCAAATAAAAACTACTGGCAGCTTCTGGTCCCACAGCGACAGATGTGGTGTCTTTGCACCATCTTGTCTGTTCTTAGGATTTGGTTTCTTTTCTTTCCTTTTTTTTTTTAAATTACAAACAGACAGATGTAGCTTGTCCCTTCTATCTTGTTTATGATACTGCAGGAACACCTGTGGAAGAACCGATCCCTGCAAAAATCTTTGACTTTAGCTCAGATGGCTTGGGACTGAGCCAGCCAGTTCCACAACGTCATCTGCTAAAGATGTCAGGTTTTTCCACACACATTTGCTCTAGGCCAGGGAAGCCTTTGGAATTGCCCAGAGTGTAATCCTAACCACACTGCCTTATGTGCATGTGAGGTTTACAACATGTGAACACTTACTCAGACTTGTCTTGAGGGCCTGCTAGGTGCTGCTTGGCCTGAAGTCTATGGACTGTCTCTTAGCTCTCAGAAGGATTCTCTGCAAGGTCTTAGAATTCTGCAGCTCCATATTATGACTGTTAAAGATGTTCTGCTAAGCACTTGGCAGTGCAGCGGGTAAATACTTGCTTGCTAATAGGGAGATTAGCAGCCTAAACCCACAAACTGTCCTGTGAGTGGCAATCTACTTCCATAAAAATGAAACCTTAACTCATTGCTGTCAAGTCAGTCAATTCATTGTTGAACCTCCAGCAGGTTGTCACAGGCTGTAAACCTCTCCAGTCAAGAGGAGATTGGCCATCTTTCTAGTGAATTTGAATTGCCAGAGAGGCAGTGCTTTTGGTAATGCAACTCTCTACAGGCTACACCACCAGATCTTTCATGGAAAGTAGAACCTTGAAAACACTATGGAAGCTCTCTCCTGTCCTATAGGGTGCTTAGGACCCAGGATTGACTCAGCAGCAATGAGGCAAGCTTGTTCTTGTTAGGTGCTGTCTAGCTGACTATGACTCATAGCTACCCTGTGAACAACAGGTCTGAACCTTGGCCTATCCTGTCCCATCCACAAAATCTCTGACACAGTCACCCCATTGCTGCAGTCATCATGTCAGTCCACCTGGTTGAGAGTCTTCCTCTGTTTTGCCATCCCTCCACTTTTCCAAGCAGAATGCCCCTCTCCAAGGAATAACTCCTCCTAGCAACATGCCCGAAGTATATGAGATGAAGTTTTATCATATTTGCCTCTAAAGACCATTCTGGCTGCACTTTCTCCAAGACATATCTGTTGTTCTTTCAGTAGTCTGTGGGATCTTTAGCATTCTTCTCCACCACCTCAGTGGATCATGAGAGAGACAGGAAACAATCTGTGATTGTGTGTGAGTGTTGTAGATTTTTACTAACCTTCTCTTTTGTGGCACTGCTTGTTTGTTATATAACAAACCACCTCAAATCTTAATGCATTTAAAATAATAGCTCGTGAATCTGTGGGTTGGCTGAGTGGTTGTGGTCCAAGCCACTGCTAGGTTTATTCACTAATCCTTGAGCAACGGGTGATTCACCTGGGTTCCAGAAGATTCCAATGACCTTGGAGACACCAGTAGCAGTTAGCAGGCTTTGGGGCATACCTGAGTAGGTGACTGGACGACTTCCCTCTCACCATGTGGCAGGCTGTCTTCTTCACATGGTGCTTGCAGAAGAAAGTGAGAAAACAAGAAATCACCAGCCAAGTCAAATTACTTGACCACTGGTTTTTATTTCTCAGTGCTTTTCAAGGTTCTGCCCACAGCATGTTTGCTGTTGCTCCATTAAAAGCCTGAAGTCAGCATTGGAGACTCCTTCTAAAGGCTTTGCTGCCAGGAGGGAAAGGATTCATGGCAATTTTTGCCATCTATCACAGATTTTTTTAAAATTTAGTTTTCTAACTTCTTTAATTGTTTCAACCATTTTGTTTTCAACAGTTCTTAACAGTTGATAAATAAAGCACAAATGTAGTTTTCATTCCCTCTTAAATACATGAGAATTTAGGAAAGCACTTTTAAACTGCAACTGGATTAAATTTTTGTCTGATTTTTTTTCTGTTTTACTATCCCATGGTCAAATAATTTGACACAATTGATTTCTATTGGAGGAATTTATTTTATTTATTAAAAGTTGTGTGTGTATAAAACTTTTATATCCCCTGGGATGCATATTTTCATAATTTTACACAAATATGTACATTTAGATTTAAAATAAATCAGGTTGGTAGTATTTTTAATACTACAAGTATTATATGTTTGATTTGATAGTTTCTGTGAAGAGAATACCTTATGATTTTAAGATTTTTAATATAGTTTTATGTTGTTATAAAATGAATTTTATTTCATAAATCTTACATATTCCTGGTGAAATAAACTTTTATCAGTTGACCCTCCTTTGGGTTTCCAAGGAAATATGGAAAGAGATTGCCCATGTTCCCTCTGCCAGGATAAAGGTAACTTATTTGTCCTGTTTAAGATGTGGAGTCTTCTAGGATCCTTAATCATGCTGGCACAGAACACAAATTGATGGAGTTCATGAGTGTGGAAATGCTGGTCAACTGCATCAGCCATGGGGAATAGAAATCCAAATTATTGTGATTTTCTTGTAGTGCTGCTGTTATGGTGTGGACAGTAGTCAGGACCTGCCCATAGCTGTCCCCTGGCAGGTTTCCAGAGGCAGTTAATCACATGGGAGAAGATTGTCCATCCTTCTCCCATGGAACAGCTAGTGGCTTTGAACTGCTTGCCTTTGGGATTGCAACACAGCTTCTTGCCAGTAGGCCACCAGAGCTCCCTCTTCTTAAAGTATACTCTGTAATATAGTTAAAGGTTGTAATAATGTAACTATTTTAAAATTGAACTTGTTGTTGTTAAGTGCCATCAAGTCGCAGGCGACTCATAGCAAACCTATGAAGGAGAGTCCTCAACACTTGGGTGTCTCTCATCCTCTCTCCAGGTTCATAGGGTTTCCAGAGGCAAGCTACTACAGAAGTGTATGCCACTCCTGCTTCCAAGCTTGTTTTAATCAGGGAGCTCCACCCCACTCTCTGTCTGCATTGGGTAACCAACCATTAACACATTTGACACATCAGTGTCACAGTGTTCAACTTCACAGCAACCACAAGTTACTGCTGAACGGCAACTTGTACACCAGGGCTATGTGGCCCAGAGGAATGTCTGAACTAGCTGTTTTTAAATGGCTATAGGCTTATCTGAAGATTTAACAGTTGTTGGTGTTGTCAGGTGCCATCGAGTACTACTCATAGTGATCATACGAACAAAAGATCTAAACTCTGTTCTATCCTGAGCCATCCTCACATTTCCTGACACACAAGAGCCCATGGCAGCAGTTACCATGTCAATCCACCTGGATGAGGGTCTTCCTCTCCTTTGCTGATGTTCCATCCTTCCCAGTATCATGTTCTTCTCCAAAGAATAGCCCCTCCCAGCAACATGTCCTAAGTATGTGAGATGAAGCCTCATCATTCCTGCATCCAAAGAATACTCCGGCTGCACCTTCTCCAAAACATATCTGTTTGTTCTCTTGGCTGTCCTTGGGATGTCAGTGCTCTTCTCCAACACCACAGCTCAAAGACATTCATTCTTTTTCTGTGATCCTTATTCATTGTTCAGCTCTCAGATGCATATCAAATAACCAGAAAGACCATGGCCTGAATCAGACGCACCTTAGCCCTCAAATTAACATAATTGCTTCTCAATAGTTTGGAGAGGTCCCTAACTGCAGATTTTCCCAGTGGAAAGGATTTTCCTTGGTAGGCCAAGACCTCTAAAGATTTGTATCAGACAATTGGCTAGAACTTGTCCTTAGTTTCTTACCATGCAAGCCTCTGTTATCATAGTTTATCACAATCACCAATCAGAAAGTATAATACAGAATGCCAGCAAGACAGACAGCACTAGACATATTTGTCAACTAATCATGTAAATGGCTTCTCATCATTCCTCATGAAGTCTATTCATTTGAATAAGTCACTAGTTCTGGATAGTACTCAAGGGGAAAGTGCACAAGAGTGTGACTATCAGAAGGCAGAAATTTCGGAGACAGAGAACTTCCAGAAATACTAGATGGGTTTAGAAGAGGCTGTGGCACTAGGGACATCATTGCCAAGGTCAGATGGATCCTGGCTGAAAGTAAAGAATACCAGAAGGATGACTATTTGTATTTAATTGACTATGCAAAGGTATTTAATATGTGGATCACAACAAACTGTGGCTAACATTGACAATAATGGGAATTCTGGAATACTTGATTGTGCTCATATGAAACCTACATTTAGACCAGGAAGAAGTTGCACAAACAGAGCAAGGAAACACTGTTGTTGTTGTTGTTGTTATGTACCATCGAGTCGTTTGCAACTCATAGTAACCCTATGTACAACCGCCTTAAACCCTGCTCTATCCTGTGCCAATCGCATGGCCTCTGACACACCCATCCCGATTATCCCAGTCACTGAATCAATCCACCTCATAGAGGGTCTTCCCCTCCTGCACTGTCCCTCCACCTTACCAAGCATGATGTCTCTCT
>NW_006399812.1:13401699-13464270 GCF_000299155.1 Elephantulus edwardii
ACCCTCTGCAGCAAGTGCATGAGGTCCTCCTCAGTTTCATCAAGCAGGGTTGTGTCATCTGCATAACACAGATTGTTAATAGATCTTCCACCAATCCTGACGCCACACTTCTCATAGAACACTACATGGTTCAATATCAAGAAAGGTGTACATCGAGGTGTGTCTTTTCTTCATATATTTTCAATCAATATGCAGAACAGATCATCCCAGAGTCTGAACTATAAGAGGAAGAATGTGGCATCAGGATTGAAGAAAGACTCATTAACAACCTGTGTTATGTAGATGACACAATTTTGTTTGCTGCATTTACTTCAGAAAGTCAGGGATTGCAGAAAGTCTAATGGATTGTATCTCAGAATCAAGAAGACAAAGATTTTCACCACCAGGCCAATTGACAGTATTATGATAAACAGAGAAGAGATTGAGATTGTTAACAATTTGATCTTGCTTGGGTCCACAATCAACACTTTTGGTATAAGGAGTCAGAAAATCAAAAGACAAATTACACTGGGAAATTCTGCTGTCAAGGACCTCTACAGAGTGCTAAAGAGCAGTGATGTTAGTATGGATACTAAGGTGCAGTTGATCCAGGCATAGTTTTCACAATTATTTGCTATGCGTTGGAGAGCTGAATAATGATTAAGGATGACAGAAAGAGAATCAGTGACTTTGAGTTGTGGTGCTGGAAAAGAGTATTCAATATACCATAGACTGCTAAGAGAACATACATGTCTGATCTGGAGAAAGTGAAGTGAGGTTGCTCCTTAGAAACAAGGATTTTTAAGCCTTGTCTCAGGTGCTTTGGGCATGTTTCCAGGAGGGAGCAATCCTTGGAGAAGGACATCGTGCTTGGAATCATGGAGGGTCAGCACAAGAGAGTAAGACTTAGGATCCTGGGTGAGATTGACACAGAGTCAGTGGTAAAGGGGGCAGGTGTATCAGAGACAGTTAGACTGGCTCAGAATAGGGAAAGTTCAGAGCTATTGTTTGAAGGGTTGCTATGAGTCATGGTTTCCATGACAATACATAACAGCATGCTACAGAAGATCAAAGAATACAGTCTTCAATATGGATGGTATCTCAATGTCAATAAAACAAAAATTCTCACCACTGGATCAATATATTCAGAAATATTCTGAAGGGCAAAATGACAAAAACATTTTAAAGGCTACAGTAAAATTACAATTTGAAGTAATTTTACAGATACAATTTCTTAAATAAAAACATGTTGAAAAGCACTGATCTAATTTTCTAACTTACAAATCTAGAAAAACTAAACCAAACGTGATAAAAGAAAATAATAAAGATAAAAGTGGAAATCAATTAGTAAATTGTGTCTTTGAAATAATTAATCAATTGAAAAACATAGCAAGAATATTCAAGGAAAATGACAATACATCAGTATAAATAAAAAAAAACATACATTATAGCCTACAGTTATCAAAAGAAAAAGACAGGAAATTATGATAATAAATTTTGCAATTTGGATAAAACACAAAACATCTGAAAAGCCCAAACTGTCAACTATATCTAAGAAAAAATAGAATAATTTAGTATTTCTGTAAAGGTTAAAGAAATTTAATTCAATATTTAAAAACCATCCTATCAAAATAGAGACAAGAAAGGAAAAACCACCTTTCAATTCAAATGGTTTCTTCGGGATGTTTTATCAAAGTTTTATATTAAAATAATATCAATAATTCACAAACTGTTTTAGAAAGCAAAGAATGTTTCCAAGCTCACTTTATAGGACCCATATAGCCCTCATTTCATACCAAAATGAAATTAAAATGTTATAAGAAAAACAGTAGTAAACATTTTATCTTTAATACAGATGTTAAGATCATTTACAAAAATGAGCATGTTTAACTGAGCAATGTATAAAAGGATAAGGTGGGGTTATCTCACATGTGTGTGACTAGTTTAACATTTGTAAATAAATTTATCAATTCCATCTGAGCATCAAGGTAGAATAATGACCTCATTTTGGCAATAAATCCAGGAAAACCCAAAATTGATAAAGTTCAACACCCAATCTCTCCTGATTAAACTCATCAGCAATGTAGAGATATTGAGAATCTTTCAATCTAATAATAGCTCACAACATCTAGCCCCTTACTAATGGAGAAAAACTTATAAATCTCCAACTAAAATGATAAAAAAGTGAGGATCTACGCTTTGATTACAGTAGTGTTCTTAACAATTTAATAAGGAAGAATACATTAAAAACAAAGTAAGTAGAAAGAAAACAGTCTCATTTTCTTTATTCTTAGATATTAAAAAGGAGAAAACACCCTGGATAGTAGGGAGTAACTACTTGAAACACTGAAGTTAGCAATGTAAGAATAGTAATGTTGTTGTTGTTGTTAAGTGCTGTCGAGTCGCAGGCAACTCATAGTGACCCTACGAAGGAGAGTCCTCAACGCTTGGGTGTCTCTCATCCTCTCTCCAGGTTTATAGGGTTTCCAGAGGCAAGCTATTATGGAAGTGGATGCCACTCCTCCTTCCAAAATAATAGTAATAGAGGGTTATAATGTAACATTCAACTGTATTTCTATATATTGTTAATAAATATTCAGAACATACAATGTAAAATATCACTCAAAATATTACCAACACAAAACACTTAGAGATAGTATTGTTATTGTCATTAGGTGTCATAAAGTAGACTACAACCCACAGAGACCCTACGAACAACAAATCTGAATACTGCTCTATCCTGCATCGTCCTCACAGTAGCCCTGATACTCAAGCCCATTGTTGCAGTCACTATGTCAATTCATTTCATTGAGGGTCTCCTCTCTTCCATTGACCTTTTGCAGTATGATGTCTTTTTCTAAGTATTTGTACCTCCTGACAACTTTTCCAAAGTATATGAGACCAAGTTTCACCTTCCTTGCCTCTGCAGAGCACTCCTTTCAAGACGGATGGCACTCTGTGGGACATTCAATATTCTTCTCCAACACCACAATTCAAAGGAATAAATTATTCTCCTGTCTTTATTAATTCATTACCCAATTTTCTCATATATAAGAAGCTAGCAAACAATCAAGACACACCAAGAATGGTGATCCAACAGATGTGGAAACTATTGGATAATATCATATGCCAGCAAAATAATGCTGAAGATCATTCTTCTTCTGTCTTCCTTCTTTATTGTTCCATTTTCTCATGTAATCAAGCAATCAAGAATGCACCAAAAAGATGATCTACCATAATGTCGAAACTATTGAACAATATCATTAATGTCACATGCAAGCAAAATGCTGCTGAAGACATTAAAAAACAACTAGAACAGTATATAGGCAGGGAACTGCCAGACATTCAAACAGGATTTAGAAGAGGCTATTGTACCAGGTTAGAAGGAGGAGTGGCATCCACTTCTGTAATAGCTTGCCTCTGAAAACCCTATGAACCTGGAGAGAGGATGAGAGACATATAAGTGTGGAGGACTCTCCTTCATAGGGTCGCTATGAGTCGCCTGCCACTCCACGGCACTTAACAACAACAATTGTACCAGGGATATTGTGGCTAATGTCAGATG
Organism: Elephantulus edwardii; assembly: GCF_000299155.1. Lineage (NCBI taxonomy): Eukaryota > Metazoa > Chordata > Mammalia > Macroscelidea > Macroscelididae > Elephantulus > Elephantulus edwardii. The sequence continues at coordinate 13,405,244 of NW_006399812.1, forward strand.
GATCCTGGCCGAAAATACAGAATACCAGAAGAATGTCTATTTATACTTTGTTGACTACGCAAAGGCATTTGACTGTGTGGATCATAACAAGTTGTGGCTGATATTGAGGAGAATGGGAGTCCCAGAGCACTTATTTGTGCTCATGAAAAACCTCAACCTGGACAGTCGTCGTATGAACAGAATATGGAACTATTGCATGGTTTGAGATTAAGAAGGGAACGCATCAGGGTTGCATTCTCTCTCCAGACCTATTCAGTCTGTATGTTAAGTAAAATATTTGAGAAGCAGGACTCTATGAGGAGGAATGTGGCTTCAGGATCAGAGGGAGACTCATCAATAACTTGCAGTATGCAAATGACAAAACCTTGCTTGCTGAAAGTGAGGAGGACTTGAACCACTTGTTGCAGAAGACCAAGGGATGCAGCCTTCAATATGGATTGCATCTCAGTGTCAAGAAAACAAAAATTCTTACAACTGGACCAATAGGCAACATCATGGTGGATGGAGATGAGATTGAAACTGTTAAAACTTCCTCTTACTTGGATCCATAATTAACACCCTAGGTACCCAGCAGTCAGGACATTAGGAGACACAATGCATTGGGAACATCTTCAGTTAGGGACTTGTCCAATTATTGAGGAGTAATGATGTCAGTTTTAGAACTAAGGTGTGTCTGCTTCAGGCCATGATTTTTTTGATCAGTTGTTGTGCTTCTGAGAACTGGAAAATGAAGAGATGACAGAAGAAAATTAAGCCTTTGAGTTGCGATGTAGAAGAAGAGCACTGAACCTCCCTTGGACTACCAAAAGAACAGATAAACATGTCTATGAGAAGGTGCACCCAAAGTGCTCTTTGGAGGCATGTAACCAGAAGGGGTTATTCCTTGGAGAGGGACATACTGTTCAGAAGGGTGAAGGGTCAGTGAAGGAGAGGAAGACTCGCAACTAGGTAGACTGACACAGTGACTGTGACTCTAATGTATTAGGAAGTGTGAATATGACACAGGATAGGCCAGTGTTCAGATCCGCAGTTCATCTAGTCGCTGTGAGTTGTGTTCAACTTGACAGCACCTAACAGCAACAACAATAACAACATAAGGAAGCAATTAAAAAAAAACAAACCAGATTGTTTTCACCAGGACAACTTAGATTTGAACTGATATCCTTGTCCTTTAACTCATTAAAGAAGTCCTTGACAACAGATTTCTGCAATGCAACACATCTTTTGATTTCATGACTGCTACTACCATGGATTCGACTGTGGACAATGTCAATATTTTCTCCATCTATCAACAGATGTTGTCTATTGGTCCAGTGGTAAGGATTATGGTTTTCTTAATGTTAAGAAGAAACCCATATTCAAGCCTGTAGTCTTTGATCTTCTACAATAAGTGATTCAAATATTTAGTTTCTATGAGCAAGATTGTATCATCTGCATAATGCAGGTAGTTGATAAGTCTTCCTCCAATCCTAATGCCACATTCTTCTTCATATAGTACAATTTCTCAAATTGCTTGTTCTTCATAGATATTGAATAACTATGAAAAAGGATACAACCCTTTCCTAAGTGACACACATCTTACCTAATTTTAAACTCTGTAGTATCTCCTTTTTTCTGTTTGAACAACTGCTTCTTGTTCTGTGTACAGATTTCACATAGCACAGTTAAGTATTCTGGGATTTCTATTCTTCTCAATAGTATCCGCACTTCATTATGACCCACATAGTCAAACACTTTTGAATGATCAATAAAAGACAAGTGAGCGTCTTTCAATTACTTGCTATGCATTTGAAAGCTGAACAATAAATAAAGACGACAGAAGAAAAAATTGCATTTGAGTTGTGCTGTTGGAGAAGAATACTGAAAATCTCATGGACTACCAAAACAACATACAAATCTGTCTAGGAGAAAGTGCAACTAGAGTGGTGCTCCTTAGGAGATAAGAATGCTGGCATTTCATTTCATGTACATCAAGCAAGTTGTTAGGAGGGTCTAGTCTTTGGAAAAAGACATTGTGCTTGAAAAGATGGAGGGTCATCTAAAACCAGACAGATCCTTTTTGAGGTAGAGGCAATAGTGACTGCAGCAATGAGTTTAAGTGTGTAAGAAATTGTGAGGATGGCACAGGATAGGCAGGGTTCAGATCTGTTTTCATACGGTCACAATAAGTCATATTCTACTCGACGGCACTTAACAATGACAACAATAGTAGGATTTTGTTGTTCTTGTTCTATTTTCTCTTTTTGTTTTATTTTGAATAACTAAGAAGTAGGATTGAGTGTGAAAGGAAAAAATTTAAATAATGACATTTAAAAAATTAATAGAAGAGAGTACAAAGTCTAAAGGTACACCTATTACCTGATTATCATGCACATTAAGAACATATGTTTAGGGAGCTCTGGTGGCCTAATGTAAAATGCTGCACTGAAATCCCAAAAGCACACAGTTCAAATCCACCAGCTCCTAGGGAGAAAGATGGGCAATCTCCTCCCATTTAGACAAATAGTTAACATTGTATACGTTAGTGTTATGTGGTGTCCCATCAAGTCAGAACCAATCCATAGCTGACCCTCCAGTGAGTTTTGAGAGGCAGTGAATCACATGGGAGGAGATTATCCATCCTTCTCCCATGGAACACTGGGTGGATTCGAACCGTATGCCTTCAGGATTCCAGCACAGCCAGTATGCACATCATGAAAGATTACTCATCATCATCATCCAGGAAATGCACATCAAAGCTCTGTTGACATGCCGTCACACATCTTAGAATGGCTAAAATGAAAGCAAACAATCATTCCAATCACATTGGGGGATTTGCATCCCCTAAAACTCAGTTACTAAAGCATTTGGCTGATAACTCAAAGATTGGTGGTTCAATCCCACCAGCTGCTCTGTGAGAGAAATATTTGGCATTTGGCCTTAATAAAGCTTTACAATATTGGAAATCCTATGGATTAGCTCTACTCCTTTCTGTAGGATTATTATGAATTGGAATTGACTCCATAGCAATTTCTTTTACTGTTTCATTTTTGTTTAGAATTTTTATACATAGATGAGCCAAAGTCAAAATCATTGCTGCCAAGTCGGAACTGACTCATAGGTGACCATCCAGGCGGTTTTCAGAAGCTGTAGACCACAAGGGAGGAGAGTACCCATCATTCTTCCATACACTACTGAAACGGTTGTTGTTGTTAGATGTCATCAAGTTGATTAGGACTTCTAGCAACCCCATAAATGACAGATCTAGACGTTTCCCTATCTTGTGCCATCTCCGTCATACCACTGATAGGAGAGTAAAAATGGACCAGTCACTTAGAAAATCAGCGTGGCAGTTTTCCAGAAAGATAAATATCTACATTCCCTGGAACCTGTAATTTTATTACTTCTTATTTACCTAAGAGACATAAAAATTATATGTACATAAACAAACTAGCAAAAAAATTTTATAGCAGGCAAAAAACTGTAATCAAACCATGTATCCATCAACACGTGAATAGGTTACTAAATGTAGTATATTCATGCAATAATATAATACTTAACTATCTGAGAATATAGAATAGGGAGCACTGGTGGCCTAGTGGTAGGGAGCAGCTCTGCAATCCCAAAGACACGTGATTCAAATCCACTACCTACTATGTGAGAGAAGGATGAACAATCTCCTCCTATGCAATTTACTCACTCTTAAAACCTACTGGAGGGTCAGCTGCAAGTTGGTTCTGACTCAACAGCACATAAAAGCAGTAACAAATAAGAATAAACTATTAATGAATGTACCAATATGGGATATTCTCAATAAAAGTACTATTGTTGTTGTTATTGATTACCTTCAAATTGAGCACAACTCATAGCGACCCTATGGACAAAAGGCCTGAAGCGCCTCTACAACTATCGACATTTATCAAAGTTCATAGAGTTTCTGGAGGCATGGTGTATAGGAAGTGGATGCCACTCCTGCTTCCAAACCTGTCATATATAGTATGTTATTGTTGTTATGTGCCATTGAGTTGTCTGCAACGTATAGTGACCCTGTGTACGGCAGCTCTGAACACTTCCCTGTCCTAAACAAAGAATGCATATTTCATGATACTATTTATCTAACAGTCTAAAGCATGTTACAGTAATCTTTGGTGATAGAAATCACAATTTTGATTGTCTCTAGAGGGAAAAAAATTACTTGAAAAGATCGTGAAAGGTCTTTCTGGATTGTGAAAGGAGTGCATAGATGGGAGATGCTGGTTTATATCTTTTCCAGAATTGATTGACCAGTACACTTCACATCTGGGCAGTTCACTGTATGCTTACCATACATTAATGTTGTTGTTGTTAGGTGGCATTGAGCCTACTACAACTCATAGCAACTTTATGAACAATGCATCTGATCCTTGCCTTAGCCAGAGTCAACCTCACCATCTCCTAACCTTAAGCCCATTTTTACAGTCACTGTGTAAATCCAACTTGTTGAGGGTCTTCTGCTCTTTCTCAGACACTCCACCTTTCTCAGCATGATATCTTTTTCCAAGAAATGTTCCCTCCCAATAACATGCCCAAAGTATGGGAGGTGAGGTTTCCCCATCCTTGTCTCCAAGGATTATCATGTTTGCACTTCATCCAAGACAGGTATGTGTATTCTTTTGGTAATCCATGAAATATTTAATTCTCTTTTCCAATACCACAATTAAAATTCATCAATTCTTCTGTCATACTTACTCACTGTCCAACTTTCACATGCATAGGAAGCAATGGAAAATACCACACCTTGTATCAGGTGTACCTTAGTCTTTAAACTAATATCCTTGTTCTTTCTATCACTTTGAAGAAGACCTTGACAGCAGATTTTCCAAAGGCAACACATCTTTTGATTTCTTGGCTGCTGTTATCTTGTGTGTTGCTTGTGGGTCCAAGTAAAATCACAGTATGCCCAGTAGTGAGGATTTTTGTTTCCCTGATGTAAAACATTTTTGCATGAATAACTTTTTGAAATGTCAATGGATAATACAAATCTTTAGAGCAATCACCTTTTAATTAGTTATAGTCCTCAATCTGAACTTTTCCAAGACTCCACAGACCAATTTTGTAGTTACCAATCCTCAAAATGGAGCTCTGGTGCTGGTGGCCTAGTTGAAGAAGCTGCGTTACAATCCTGAAGGCACGTGCTTCTAGGCCACCAGCTACTCCGTGGGAGGATGGGCAGTCTCCTTCTATGTGATCCACTGCCTCTGAAAACCGACTGGAGGCCCATGGGCCAGTTCCAACTCTATGGTATACAACTAACAGCAACAATCTTCAAAAAGAATGAAACAGAAACTTCTACTCTAATAAAGTTATACATGCATTTCTTTCTCTAACCACATTCCCCTTCACCTGCAGCATTGCACCGCATAAAAAGAATAGATAAGAAAACCAGATGGAATTTCATTCAAAATGTATTACTGAAGATAGCTCCTGGGTGAATGGCAGTATCACCTATTTTTTATAGGCAAGCAGATACAACACCTCAAAGATTTCTTTCTGAGTAGTTTAAATAATTTTTTGGTTTGGAGGCTTACTATGTTTTCATTCCCTTTTTATGTTGTCCTAGCTATAGGACTAGCAAGTCCTTAGGCTTGAGATAGTAAATGCTATAACTGTTCACTGTATTTGGGCAGCAAAGAGTTCTTCCAATCATCTCCTCAAGTTCAATCTAAATCCTTTTTTAAGTCTCAGGCTCATGGTTTCTCTACGGAAACATTTCTAACTAGAGAGCTGCAAATATCTCACAAAATGACCAACCTGAGGGTTACAGCGGGCTGCAAGCTTGGGTTTTATAGACTCTATAAAGGTCCCACTCTTCATTTTTTGAAAACAAATGGAAAATTAATACAGTGCAAAAGAACTGTAAATTTGAATTTGTGTTTGGATCATTAATACCAAGCTATGAGTCTCTTGGAAACCAGTTTTTCAAGCATGTTGTGCCTTTGGTCCTGTTCACTTCATTCTGATTCCGAGCAGCACTATATACGGTAGAGAAGAACTGTGCTAATAGGACTCGCAAAGCTGAGACCTTTCACATGTAGACTATCTCGTCTGTTTCTAAAGGCATCTCTAGCTGAGTTCTAACTGCTAAGTTTTCAACTGGTAGATGACTGCCTAACCATTTGTATTACCTAAGTATTTCTCTAACCATCTTATGTTTCGGCAGTGTTAACCTAAAAGTTGGCTTGGTTTTTTAGCCATTATCCTTAGCCCCTCTGGTCTCTAGCTACAGTGACTTCAGGCCTCGTAGTCTTGCAAATTGCCAAAAGCTATGAGACTAGGATAAGAGAAAGAGTGTTTCTCACACTGTCCAGCAAGACTTAGAGCAGCAAGACTTGAGGGAGACTGGAGCAAGACTCTCGTGATGGTGGTAGAGAGATTATGGCATTGCTGTTGAGAACCTGCATAGAGGTGTGACCTGAGACTTCTTGTATGTGTGTTTTTCACAGTTAAAGGGTTTTTGCTGTTCTTGCTGGAAACTTGAAGAAGAAGCTAACTTACAACTAACTACTCTGAGGCAAAGCTTGGTGGATTATTTGGATATGGCTGCTCAACTGAAACCAGAGCCTGAACTAATTGAGGAATTGTGCCTTGGAATTTGGCCTAAAACTTGAACTTTTACTGAGTGATATTCTTTGCATCCCCGGCACTCCAATTTACTTCCCTAATAAACTTCATTATCATTATAAACCTCAACTGTGAGCCTGTGAGTCAACAATGAATAAACAAACCTCTTTTTGCTAATGTGGCTCTAGAGGTACCAGGGGCCTGGACTATGGCCTCTTAATCTGCTGCCTGCTCTGAAGCAGTGAGAGGACTTGCTGTTCTTACTCCCTCTGGTCCTTTCAGAGAGATGTTGATGACCCTCTGACCTCATGCCCCATTTTTCTCCTTATAAGATAGTTAACTGTGTGTTATAGAGTCCATTTCAATTCTGAGCAACTTCAGATTGCAGAGTAGAGCTTCCCAGTAGGGTGGTATTTTTGTGTTTGTTTTGTTTGTGCTATAATCTTTATCACCAGGTCTTTCACAGAGCCACTGAAACAAGACACCAAACTTTCCCCATAGAGACTCTCCATCAAGTTTCTGATGCTATGAAAACAAAAAGGAAAGGATTGCCTATATTTCATTGCCTGAGTAGCTGTTAAATTCAAACTGCCAAACTTTCAGTCACCAGAACAACTAGCTGGATTAAAACCATCAACTTAAACCTTCAGTCAAACACTTAACTGTGCTATAAAGTCTGCTTTCTCTCCAAATATACTTTTTTCTTTTATCATTTAAATAAAATTTTTATCTTATACTGGTTAATTTACAAATTTTGTAGATATTATATTTCACACCAGATCTTTCCCATTTCCTTGACCCACTCCACACTTTATCTATCAAACTGTGTTTCTATGATTAACTATCCCATATATACATCTATCCTCGCCTCTCTGTTCCCTCCCTCCTCCCTACTTGGATTGCCATATACATTCTGCAATAATAATCTCATATAATATTTGTCCTTATGGGATTGAGTTAGTTCACTTAGCATAATGTTCTCCAGTCCCTCCCAAGTTAGGTAGTGACTTACAAAATCATTGCTTCTGTATGTGGCATTGTATTCCATCTTGTGATTTTACTCTAATTTCTCAATCCATTCGATTGTGGTTAGGCATTTGAGCTGTTTCCATGTTCTTGAGATGGTGACTAGCTTTGCTAAGAACATTGGCATAGAAGTTTCCATTTGTGCCTCAGTTCTCATTTTCTCAGGCTATATGCCAAACAGTGGAATAGCTGGATTGTATAGAATTTCTATGTTCAGCTTTCTGGGGAAATACCAAACTGCCTTCCAGAGTGCTTGTAACATTTCACAATCCCACCAACAATGTATAAGAGTTTCTATCTCACCATGACCTCTCCAACATTTATTACTTGCTGTCCTATTAAACTTTGTCACTGTTACAGGAGTGAGATGGTATCTCATTGTGGTTTTTACTTTCATTTCTCTTATTGCCAGTGATTTTGAGCATTTCTTCATTTGTCTGTTGGCCATCTGAGTATCTTCCTCTGTGAAAAATCTTTTCATGTGTTTTGCCCATTTTGTAATTGTATTATCAGTCTTTTTCTTGTGGAATCACTGTAGGATTCTGTAAACTTTTTATATAAGACCCTTGTCTGTAATGGTGTTTCTAAATGTTGGGTTGGTTTTTTTTCCCCCAGTCAGCAGGTTTTCTTTTCACTCTGTTGGAAAATAGTTTTGATGCACACAGGGATTTAATCTTTCAAAGGTTCCAGTAATCAATTTTATCCTCTCCAGATTGCACATTTCTGGCTGTATTTGGAGGTCTCTTTATATCATAGGCTAGGCCTTCTGAGCTTGATACCACATTGTCTCTGATGAACTTTATTGTTTTGGGCTCCACTCCCAGGTCTCTGATACACCTTAAGTTGATTTTTGTGTATAGTGGGAGATGTGAATCTTTTTTCAGCTTTCTGTAGGTAGGAGTCCAGTTTTGCCAGTCCCATTTGTTGAAATTTCCCTATTTGATATGTTTTATTTCCTTGTCAAATAGCAGTTAACCATAGATAGCTGGTTCCATTTCTAAGGTCTCAGTTCTATTCCATTGAACTATGTGCCTGTCATTGTACCAGAAAAATGCTGTTTTGGTTACTACTGCTGTGTAGTAGGTTTTGAGGTAAGAGAATGCTATGCTGTGCCTCTCCTTTCATTTTTGTCTTCCAGAAGTGCTCTGCTTGTTGGGGTCTCTTTTCTCTCCAAATTAACTTGAAAATTCCCCTTTTGACCTTGAAAAACAAATATGGTATCTGTATTGAGATTGTGTAGAACATGTAGATTGCATTTGGTAGGATTGTCATTTTCACAATATTAAGCCATCCTTCAGTCCTTTTGTTCATAGAGTTGCTATTAAATGTATTTGACTTGATGGCAAACAACAACAACACCATCCATTTATTTAAATCTTTTATTGTGTCTCACAGAAATATTCTGTAGTTTTCTTTGTATAGATCTTTTGTCTCTAGTTAGGTTTACTTCCATATATCTCAATTTGTGGTTGACTATTGTAAATGTCAGAAGAAGGAGGGGCAAATCTCCTCCCGTGTGATTAACTGCCTCTGAAAACTTGCTGGAGGGTCAACTAGGGGTCGGTTCTGACTCTATAGTTAACCACAACAGCATTGTTAATGGAGAGTCAGCTATGAGTTAAGGCATCTCTAGTGGCCTAATGGCAAGAAGCTGTACTGCAATCCCTAAAACGTGTGGTTCAAATCCACCAGCTGCTCACGGGAGAAGCATGGGCAATCTCCTTCCATGTGATTAACTGTCTCTGAAAATCCCTTGGAGGGTCAGCTATGGGTTACTTCTAACTCCATGGTACACAGCAACAGCAATAACAACATTGTAAATGGTATTGCTTTCTTGGTTTCCTTCTCTGAGTTCTCTTTGTTACTGTAAAGGAATCCTACTGATTTTTTGATATTGATCTTATATCCTGCCACTTTACTCAATTTGTCTATTAGCTCTAATAGTTTTTCATTGAAGCCTTGGAGTTTTCTGTGTATATTATTATATCATCTGCATATAGCAATTATTTAACAATGTCTTTGCCAATCTGGATGCCTTTTGTTTCCTTCTCTTGTCATATTGCCCTAGCAAGCACTTCCAATACAATATTGAATAGAAGTGGTGACAGTGGGCCTCCTTCAAATATACAAATTAATTTAAAAACACTGTTTCCTATATTGGAATTCTGATGGCTTAGTGGTAAGGAGTTCAGCTGCCAATACAAAAACACTTGGTTCAAATCCACTAGCTGCACTGCAAGAGAAAGATAGGCAGTCACCTCACATGTGATTAACTGTTTCTTCTGAAAACTTGTTGGAGTGTTACCTATGAGTTGGTTCCAGCTAAATGGTAAAATAAAACTCTATTTCTCATTGCCATCAAGTTGGAAATGACTCAGTGCTGACTCTTCAGTGGTTTCAGAGACTGTGAATAGCATGGGAAAAGATTACCCATCTTTCTCTCATGGATCTGCTGACAGATTCGAACTACCAAGAAAGCTAACTTTGGGTTAGCAGCACAATCTTCTAACCACTAGGCCAGCTGAGTGACTATTGTTGTTGTTGTGCACCATCAAGTCAAAGCCAACTCATAGCTGACCCTCTGGTGGTTTTTCAGAGGCAGTTAATCACGCAGGAAAAGACTTCCTATCCTCCAGCAGAGCAGCGGGTAGATTTAAACTGCTTGCCTTCAGAATTGCAGTGCCGCTTCCTGTAACTAGACCACCAGTGTTCCCAGAGTTACTACAGAGACTATTAAAAAGAAAAGGCTATCGAGAAATCAATTTCAATTTTAAAATTAATAAATCAAGAAAGGTAAAAATGTAATCAATGATGTTTTTCTTAGGTTAAAATTTCCATGAAAATCCCATCCCTTATCATCAGTAGGCAAACATGTAGGTAACACACATCAATCTATCTTATTAGACCCAAAAGTCCCACTATCCTCAAATACTAGCATTAGTTGAATGTAAGTTATTAATTTCAGAGTAAAACCAATATAAAGAGATGGTGATAATAAGAAATCATGTGCTCTCTCAGGTAAGCACACTTAGAACCAATATTTCCCTCTTGAGGACTTGTTAGTCTTCATCAATTCTTGCCACTCACAAATGAATTACGGTGCACAGCACAGTGCTTTGACAAAGAAGAAAACTCTAGAAAAAGAATACGCATGCTCCTAGCTGTCTTCTTCTGAAGCATCTCAAAACCAAGCAGTTTATCTGTTTTGATTGAGGACATTAGGTCCCATCGGACATTCAATGTTGTGATGTTTATAGGATCCAAGAGATCTGATACCACCTCCAACTCTTTCAATGTGTTTCAGAACCTTCTATTTCATTCTTCTTCATTCCTTTTGCCAGGAAATCTCTGTTGTGGCAAGTCTAAGAATTAGGAAGTCACTTCTTGTGAAGATTCTTAAAAATATAAAATGTTCAAGGGGATCTATTAAAATGCCTGCACTAACTAACTCGTAAACTTAGCATCTCTTCCCATCTTTCTTTTCCTTCTTTAACAGTGAATGACTTTACCTACATATAAAGTCAATTGCCTAGCTTATATATGTGAAACACATACTATAATTTTATTTTATTTTTTTTTACTTTATTTTTTTTATTTTTTTTTCTATAATTATATTTTATTAATTTTCATAAACATTTACAGAGATTTTGGGCTTCCACTCATTCATTGTTGCACTATTCTCTCTACCCTCCTCCCAGTTTGTTCTTGTCCAAATGCCACAGTGCTTGTCAAAGCCAGTTCTGATTAATCTTCTTTGTCAGTGTATCCTTTGCCATTCCCTATCACTCCTCCCTGAGAGAGACTTCACCCTGAGTCATAAGGAAAAGGGGATGGCGTATTCTCTTAGCTACTTCCTGCTGAAAAGGGACGCTGTGGGTTTCAGGGTGAAGATCTTCTCTCACTACTCTAAAGGGCCCCTTTGGCAGTAGGAAACACATAGACTATTATGGAGATTGATTTTGGAATTCAGATGCACTCTTATTGATTGTGCTTGGCTGTACATGTACATATCCTTCAAGATGTATCATGGGGGTGTTGCAACCTAGAAGACACAAATTTGACTAACAAGTTATAAGTACATGAGTCCAAAAATTATGGAAAAGTAAAAGAAAAGATTCTTTTATTGTTTTACAAACCCTCCCCCAGGTCCCCTCCACCATGCAGCCCTCGCTCTAGTCTCCTGTGATGACAGAAATACCCAGTTACATCTCTCTTTTAGACGGTTCTCTCCCTCCTCTGCTTCAGTGCAGTATACATTATTGAACCCATCTTACTCAGTGTCTCCCTAACCCCAAGGACAGTCCCATTCTACGACAGTGGCATCATGTAATATTTGTCCTTTTGTGACTGGGATATTTCACTCAGCATAATGTTCTCCAGAGTCAACCATTTTGAATAATATTGCATGAGTTCCTTGTTTTTTAATGCAGCATAGTATTCCATTGTGCGAATATACCACAGCTTCTCTAGCCATTCGTTTGTTGATGGGCACTTAGGTTGTTTCCAACTCCTTGCTATTGTGAACAAAGCTGCAATGAACATGGGTGTGCATATATCTGCTAATCTCATCCTACCTCAGACTCAATAAGTATCTCTGGGAAGCAGAAACACAGCCTCAGTATTTCTTTAAAAATCTTTAGAAAATTTGATCGGTGGCATAAACAAAGAATTTTTTTAAAGAAAAGATTGTATAATTCATTATTGCTTCTGTGAGTATAGGTGCCTTCCTACTAAGTATTTAAATACAATTAAGTTTTTATTTCTTTTATTTTTTTTTAAAAAAATCTCTCCTTCATTTGGTTTCTTGCTTTGTAGATTGAGGGTCATGCTTCCTTGGGAGATTCCAGGTTAATTGTTTTCATTTAATTTTTAGTGCTTCTGTTCCACCTCCTAGTTTATTGCATAGTGCCTAGCGCCTTAAGCGTTTTCAAGTGGCCATTCTAGCTACAATTTGTCTGTTCTCCCTGGAAATAATAGAAGAAGAATATGAAGAGTCAGGTAAGTTGGGAACAAGAAAAGGAAATTGATTGTGTGGATAATTGCTTCCATAAACAATTGCCTCTTTTTCCAGGAGACAAGAAGAACTGGCTAGTGCCCAGATACCATTGTGAAAAATTTGACCAAAGAACAATGATTAAAAAGGAGTGGGGGAAGCAAAATAGGATTTTAAATACTCATGGAGTCTGGATTTCCTAGAGCTCTGTTGGCCTACAGGAGAGGAACTACACTGTCATCCTAAAGAAACACAGTTAAAATCCACCAGCTACACTCTCTCCTGTGGTTATATTGTCTCTGAAAACCTGCTGTGCGCTCAGCCACGAGTCAGTTCTGGTTTGACAGTACACAATAACAACAGCAGGGAGATTGGATAACCCTAAAAGGATTGCTCTGAAATAAAAGGAGCTCTAATGGCCTAGTGGCAAGAAGCTTTGTTGCAATCCTGAAGTCATGCAGTTCGAGGCCACCAGCTACACTGTGGGAGAAGTATGGACAATCTCATCCCATGCAATTAACTGCCTCTGAAAACCTGTCAGAGGATCAGCTATGGGTAGATTCTGACTCTACAGTATGCAACAATACAATAATAATAACCTTAAACCATTAATAAGCTAAAGTTGTTGTTATTGTTGTTGTTGTTGTTGTTGTTATGTGCCGTCAAGTCGCCTGCGACTCATCGCGACCACCCCTGCTCTGTCCTGTGCCAATCTCACTGTCTCCGACACACCTATCCCCATTACCCAGTCACTGAATCAATCCACCTCACAGAGGGTCTTCATCTCCTTCACTGTCCCTCCACCCTCGTAAGCATGACGTTCTTCTCCAAGGATTGGTCCCTCCTTTCAACATGTCCAAAGTATGTCAGACGAAGCCTCAGAATCTTTGCCTCCAAGGAGTAACCTTGTTTAACCCTCTCTGGGATGAACCTGTTTTATTTTCTTAGCAGTCCATAGTAGACTCAATACTCTTCTCCAACACAACAGCTCAAAGACATAAATTCTCCTACTATCTTCCCTAGTCATTGTCCAGCTCTCTGATGCATAACAAGTGATTGCAACAACCATGGCCTGTATCAGGTGCATCTTAGTCTCCAGAGTGACAACATTGTTCTTCAGTACTTTGTAGAAGTCCCTAACAGCAGGCTTTCCCATTGTAATACATCTTTTAATTTCCTGGCTGCTGGTGCCAAGAGTGTTGACAGTGGAGTCAAGCAAACTAAAGCTGTAAGCAATCTCAATCTCTTCACCATCCATCCTGATGCTACCAATTGGCCCAGTGGTGAGAATCTTTGTCTTCTTGATATTGAGCTTCAATATATATTGAAGGCTGTAGTGCCTGACCTTCTGCAGCAAGTGCTTCAGTTCCTCCTCAGTTTCAGCAAGTAAGGTTGTGTCATCTGCATAACGCAGATTGTTAATAGATCTTCCACCAATCCTGATGCCACACATCTCCTCATACAGCCCAGCTTCCTGGATAATCTGCATATAGGTTGAAAAGGTATGGAGATAGGACGCATCCCTGGCATACACCCTTCCCAATTTTGAACCATGCAGTGTTTCCTTACTCCATTCTGACAACTGACTTCTGGTCCACGTATAGGTTTCACATTAGCACAATCAAGTGTTCTGGGATTCCCATTCTTATGATCCATACAGTCAAATGCCTTTGCATAATCAATGAAACATAGATAGACATTCCTCTGGTACTCCCTGCTTTCAGCCAAGATCAATTTAAAATTAGTTATAACATCCCTAGTACCACGACCCCTTCTAAACCCACCCTGCACTTCTGGCAGTTCTCTGTTAATGTGATGTTCAGGGTTTTTTTTATACTCTTCAGCAGAATCTTGCTTACGTGTGATATCAGTAATATTGTTTGATAATTTTCACTCTTTGTTGGCTCACCTTTTTTTGGAATGGGAACAAATGTAGATCTCTTCCAGTCAGTTGGTCAAGTGGTTTTTCTCCACATTTCTTGACACAATTTGCTGAGCACATCTAGGGCAGCATCTGTTAGTTTAAATACGTCAATTGGTATACCATCAATTCCTGGGGCCTTATTTTCTGCCAATTCCTTCAAAGCAACTTGAACTTCTTCCTTCATCACCATAGGCTCTTGCTCATATGTTTTTTCATTAAATTCAGCTTAATTAGTAATAGCATCTGCTTTCAGTATCATACTCTGTTAAAGAACTCTCTATAATTCACCAGTTGCTTCACAGGAATGGGCAATCTCCCCTCCTGAGGCTTACTCCCTCTGAAAATCTGTGGGAGAGTCAGCTAAGAGTCAGTTCCAACTTTTTCAAGGGTACTTAACAACAACACGCAAAATAAAATTGACATACCAACTCAAAGTTTAGTCATGAAATTTATGTCAAAGGGGAAGAATTTAGAAAAGGAGAATGAGAATGGTGGCACAAAATAGTGTCATCAGTGTCACTGAATTTAATACGTAGAAATGGCTCAATGGTTGTATTTTCTTGTGTATATTTTTCACAAGAAGAAAAATAAGAACTCATTTGTTAAATAATTTCCTAAATCTCTCATTCTTCTTTGAATATCTCCTATCCTGTTTTTGAACCTAGAACTGAGGGCTGCTCACCATCCTCACCATTCCCGTGGTCACTGAGTCCCTTGTTGCTGTCACTGCACCATCTATCTCCTTGAAGGCCTTTCTGTTTTTCCCTGACCTTCACTTTTCCCAGCATGATATCACTCTCCAGGGACTGGTCCCTCCTGATAACATGACCAAAGTATTCGAGAAGTCTCACCCAATGGTTAGTATCTTATTTCTTAACTGATGCATCCATGAGTATTGAGTGTGGGTTCAAACAAAAGGGAATTTCTGATAACTTCAAGTTTTTCTCCATTATCACAACAGCTTTACCTTTCATTTTAGACCTTAAAATGTCCTGTGTGGGTTTTTTTCTGACAGTAAATATAATGGTATAGCATACTATATGACTGTTTGGTTCCCTATAAGACTAGTCTATTTCAGCTCCCCACTGTCTATGACAGGGAACTCTGATGATATAGTAGGTACAGAGTTATGCTGCTGATCCAAAAGTAACTCCTCTCTGATAGTTTGATTCAAACAGTGATCCCACAGGCAAAAGATGAGACATCTCCTCTTGTGTGATTTCTAGCTTCTGAGAACCCAGTAGAGGATGAGCTATGAGTTGATTCTGACTCGACAGCTAAGAACAAGTAGCAACGCCTACATCTTTACACATTCCATTTCTTTTTTGAAAACTACCAACCCTAGATTTATTTGGAATACATTCAGTGTTCCAATTTTTAAAGCATGCCTACAACTGTTTTTCCTAATTTTGAGTAAATGAAGATTCTTCCTTGGATGAAGACTTTATTCCATTCCCATCATTGAGTAAATTCTGCTTTAAGGAGGCAGCTTTTCCTCTATCATGTTTTTAGTATCTTTCAAACTAAGCACTGCATCTCCTGGCATTGCATCAGACCAGTTTTGGCTGATGTTTATGGTGTTTTAAGTATTTCATAAGTGGATAACAAGTTCTTCTTCTGTCTTAGTCTGGAATCTCCACTGTTACCTGTGTAGAAATGATATTGTTTCTTGCTTAACTGGTTGAACTCACCATTGATGCTAGGTGCTGTTGAGCCAACTGTGCCTCACAATGAGCCTGTGGGGGATGGATTTGAATCTTGCCCTATCCTGTGCCATCCTCATCATCTCTGATGTGCTTGACCCCTTTGCCATAGTCACTGTGTTAATCCTGCTTTTATTGTGTAAATCCTCTCTTTTGCTGACCTTTCCAAGCATGATAGCGCTTGCAAGGACTCCCTCCTTTAGCTGAGTAAGCCTGTAGTGCTCTTTGTGGAAAGGTGGAGATTCTTTAGTTAACGTGTGTTTAGTTATCTCATCTTTCTTTGGTAATTTTAAGGAGTTTGTACTTTTTGAGGATTCTTTTCCCCACTTACTCTAAAGTGACACGTTTGTTGTTATAAAGTTGTTTGTAGCATTTTCTTTTTTGTCCTCTTAACTTCTGTAGGGTATGTACGCAAGTCCTCACTCACATTCTGGTATTAATAATTTTGTCACCCACAGTTCTTTCACCTCCAGCTAAGTCTGGCTAAAAGTTTACTGATTTTATTAAACTTTTTAAAGTTTCATTAATTTTTCTCATTTCCATTTCATTGATTTTTTTCCTCTGCCCCCACCCATTTCTGAGTTCTGATTATTGATTTCTGCTCTGACCAGTATTATTTTCTCTCTTCTGCTTTCTTTGGATTTAATTTGAAGACTGAGGTCTTCATTTATTTTTTTTTTCATTTTTGAGATCTTAATTTTTTTTCTAGTGTAGAGAATGTTATAAATTTCCCTCTTAGTACTGTTTTATCTGTATTTCACAAGTGTTTTAATACTGCATTTTCATCTTTCTTCAGTTCAAACTATTTTATTATTTAAATTTTATTTCTTCTCTAACCAACGGACTATTTAGAAGCATACACTTATTTAAGTCCTGGTGCCATAGCTCATAAGGAAGTGTGCTACTGGTCCAAAGCCTGAGCCTCTCCAGTGGGCCAAATTCACTATCAATTTAGAACTGCTGAAAATATTCCAGGTATCTCTGTTTTCTAATACCTTTTTACAATATAGATTATACTTAGTATGATCTGAATTTCTTTGCACTTACCAAGTGTTTTTTCTTGGGGTTTTATTTGCTTTTTATTTTTATTTTTATTTTATCTAGAGTATATTCTATCTTAGTAAAATTTCAAAGACATTCTACTGTTGTTTAATAAAATGTTCTCTAAATGTCAATTAGATAAAGTTAGTCAAAGGTATTAAAATATTACAATTCCTCACTGATTTTCTCTCTGATTCTTCTATCAGTTAATAAGAGAGAAGGATGTTGAAACCTGTAATTGTGAATTTTCCCAGTTTCCTTGCAGTTCTTTTTCTTTTCTGGGTGGCCTAGAGCTTCTCTCTGGGAAGCTGAGCCAATTGTAAGATCCATCTACTCAGTAATCTATTTAAAGGGAATCTTTCATGGACTAATAGCCAAATTTTAGACATATTTTCCTATTTTTAAGGAAGGATAATAACTCTAGACCCTGTTACCTCATCTTGCACATCATATCTTGGTGGACATTGCTTGTAACAGTAAAAAATAAAAAGCAAAGAAGAAATGTTTATGGGCTTATCACATGAGAATGGACTATGTATACAATATGGAGATCTGGTGGTATTATCTACAGGACGTTGCTCTATTAATCAAAAGGCTACATACATCAGCTTCAGCAGCTGGAATTTACCTGCCACCTTACTGGAGAAAGATGAAGTCTTCCATTTCAATTTGCAGCCTGAGAAACCCAATGAGGCACAAGGAGTCAGAACCATCATGAAAACAGTGAATGAGGGACTTATGCAATGGAGAACTGTACAACCAGCAATGTCAGTCTGGTGACTAGGGTGCACCCAATATAGGCCATGGTCTTCGCAATGACCTGCTACGTGTATCAGACAGCTGGACAAAGAATGACAGAAGAAGAATCCATGCCTTTGAGTTGTGGTGCTGGAGAAGAGTCTTGAACATACCATGGACCACAAAGAAAACAAATAAATCTTGAGGAAGTGAAACCAAGTTTCTCCATGGAAGCTAGGATTTTGAAGCTCTGTCTCACATATTTTGGGCATGTGGCAAGGAGAGACCAGTCTTTGGAGAAGGACATCATGCTCAGAAGGGTGGAGGGACAGGACAGGAGAGGAAGACCCCAGATGAGACGAATTGACACAGTAACTGGGGCAATGGGGGTAGGCGTGTCTGAGTCAGTGAGACAGGCTCAGGACAGGGCAGACTTCAGAGCTGTTCTACATGAGCACGCTATGAGTCTCAGGCGACTCAACGACACTAACAACTACAACTACACAACAGTGAGAAGGAATGAATTAATAAAGGTTACTTATGTAATTATAGATATATTTAAGCTCCCTGATGTAGAGAAGTAGAGAGAAATTCAAATGCTGTGGCATCAGTTTCCTAAAATCTGTTTTTGTCGGTGTCATCAAGTTAGCTCCAGTTCACAGAGACTTTATGTATAACAGCATGAATCCTGGTCTGAGCCTCACAATCTCTGCTGTGCTTAAGCCCACTATTGCAGTCACTATGTCAATCTACCTCATTGAAGATCTTCCTCTTGTTCTCTTGCAAAGTATTGTTAGTGCTTTGGGACATCTAAGTAGGGTCTTAATTTGACTTTTAACAAAGAGAACTTGAGATGAGGACTTAAGTGCAGATACGTTATTTAGTAGCTGCTCCCAGAAAAACTATTAGGGAAGAGGGGATGGGACACAAAAGGGAAAACAGCTATTAAAGAAGCAGCTTCCTAAGCGAGCCACCATCATGGGCTGTAACTGCTATTGTTGGATGCTGTCAGGGCGACTCCAGCAAGCAGAGCCTGTATGGATAACTGAATGAAATATTGTCCATCTCTGCACCATTTTCAATGTCATTGCTATGTTTGTGTCCATTGTTTTGGCTATTGTTTCAATCTATCTTATTGAAGGTATGTAAGAGTAGAGTGTAGATTAGAGGCAAAGAAAGAATATCAAGCACAGTTGGTGTGGGCAGTATTATGCCTTAGATAACATTCAAACGTATCTTCAGTGATGCTAAAATTCCTTGTGCATATATAACCAAACACGATATGACCTACCAGGTCCACTTGGTCTGCAGCCCACCCAATTCTTGTCTCAATTTAGTCCCCGAGTCTCAGCTGTCCTACAAAATCAGCAGTGACTGCTTTTCTCTTTCTCCCTTTTGTAACCAATTTCTTTCAGACCCTATGTCTCCTTCTATCCTTTCTTGTTTCAGGGGTTCTTTACGTGCTATTCCTTTGCCATGAAATATTTTTCTCATCTCTCTTTGCTCAGCTAACCTTTGTTTAAATTTCAGGGTCCAGTTTAAATGGCTCAGTGCAAAGAAGCTATCCTTACTCCCCCAGACCATGAGAGTTTGCCCAGTGCATGCATCCAGGTGAAGTTCCCCTTGCTAATTCTAATTACTGGAAGCCTTCATGACTTAGTAGTAAGAAATTGTAGGGGAACTCTGGTGGCCTAGTGGCAAGAAGCTGTACTGCAATCCCAGAGGTACACGGTTCAAATCTACCAGATGTTCTGCCGGAGAAGGAGGGACAATTTCCTCCTGTACCTGTCAGATCTGATTTGACGGTACATGCACACACACAAAAAAAATAATAAAAATTTAAAAATTTTTAAAAAAAGAAAAAAGAAATTGTGCTGCCAAACCAAAGTCTGGACTATATGGAGCAGAATGTGACATCAGGATTGAAGGAAGACTCATCAACAACCTTTGAAATGCAGATCCAAAAATTTCCTTGCTGAAAGTGAACAACAGTAAAGACTATAGCTTTCAGTATTGATTACATTGCAACATAAAGAAAATAAAAGTCCTCACAACTAGACCAATAAACAACATCATGATCAAAATCTAAATGATCAATGTTTTCAATAATTTCATTTTTACTTCAACAACAATTAACACTCATGGAAGGAACAGTCAAGAAATTGAATGGCATATTACATTGGGCAAATTGTTTGCCAGGGATCTCTTAATGATGTTTAAAAGCAAAGACTAAGGTGTGTCTGATTCAAGACACGATGTTTTCGGTGGCTTCCTATGCATGCGAAGGTTGATCAATGAATAAAGAAGACCAAAGAAGAATCGATGCCTTTAAATTGTAGTGTTGCCCAAGAATATTGAGCACCAAAAGAACAAGCAACTCTGTCTTTGAAGAAGAGCATTCAGAGTGTCCCTTAGAAGCAGGAATTGTAAGATTTCATCCTCCCACATTTCAGGCATCTGATTCGGCGCGAACAATTCTCGAAATAGGACATCATGCTTGGAAAAGTGGGGAGTTAATGAAAGAGGCAAAGGCCCTCAAGGAGAGGAATTGATTCTCAAGGAGAGGCAGTGACTGTAAAAATGGGCTTAAGCACAGCATAGATTGTGGGGACGGTGCAGGATCTGCGGGGTTTTGTTCTGTTGTCATGGGCTCACCTGCATAGAAGAGCTCTGGTGGCCTAGTAGTAAGAAGATGTGCTCCAACTCAGAGGTGAACTGAGTTAGAATCCAACATCTGCTCCACTGGAGAAGGACAGGCAGACAGTCTCCTCCTAAAAGACTTATAGCCTCTGAAAATCCCTGGGGAGTCAGCTACACCACCACGACCACCACCACCACCACCACCAACAACAACAACAACAACAACAACTACATGAAAACTGATGGCCCCGAATATGACATACTCAAAGGTAACTACTATTAAATATTGAGCTTTCTTATAATTCTCCTTCCTAAGAGTGCAAACTAAGGGGGTGAGGGAAAGTGTATGTGTGTGTGGTATAGATCGTGCTGTGCACACGGCGTACTAGTTTTTTGTATTGTGTTATGGGTTATATGGTCTGTGTTATGGACTGCAGTTTTATGTGCAGCTCTCTGGAGGTTAGAATCCTTCTTGGCTTCTTGGAGAAAGAAGGGCAGCCTCCTCTGATTTGTAGCCACCCAAAAACCTGCAGGAGACTCAGCTCTGAGTCAGTTCCAGCTCTGAGTCGGTTCCAGCTCCACAGAAATGAATCGAGTCTGACTCAGAGGCAGAGTTGGCAATGAATTAGCCCAGGTGCTCTGATTCCAAAACGCATCACCCTTCTGCTGTACCCAGAATGCGTGTGGTCTGAGTGCCTTGTCCACCCTAGCCCTTTCCCTATTCCCACCCTGCTTACCCCTCACCCACCAGCAGCCCTTTCAGCAAGGGCCTTCCTGCTCCCCAGGAGCTTGCTCCCCAGTTCTCCCTCTGGAGAGCTCCTGCCCGCCTCACCTTTGCAGACGTGGAGCAATTTCTCTCTGAGACAGGCAGGGAGCATAATGAGTGAACAAGACCTTAAGGAAAAAAAGAGAGCAAACCATATTTTTCTTTCTTTTGAAATAAAAATAATATGCCTGCTTGTCAGAATCTCTTGTGACAGAGCTAATGTCCAGAAGCAAAATGAGAAGGAAGGACACCCCCCTCCGCCCCTGCTAATGTGAACCTGACAACCAGCCCCTCTGTCGACCAAATAGCCACGAAAATGCCTCTAGAGCGGAGGTTTGCGATGAGAGCCAGGCGAGTTCTTCAGGAAATTCTTTCTTTGGCTTCATTTTATCCCTATTCGTTAAGTACGGCCGGAAAAATATCTGTAAAAATTAACCTAAAGCTTAATGGCTTATGTAAGAATGCCTTAATAAAAATATGTTGGCAAGGTTATTGAACTGTACAATTAAACCCCTCCCACTCAATACTTTTCAGTCTAATTTCTGTCTAAAGCTTATTCAGCAAACCAAAATGCCAGTGCTCTCCTTCAATTTCCACTTCTTTGAACCTGCTAATTTACGAATAAGAAAGGATTTATTTGTGTTATTAGCTACATGTAACCTCTTGGGGGGGGGGGGGGGGGGGGGGTGGAAGTAGCTTTAAATACTGAAATCCCGAGATGCCTCAAGATCCACCAAATATCTGAGGGATGACTTTGATTTTTTTTTTCTTTCTGCGAGCTGTGTTTGATTTACATCAATTAGGTCTTCCACATAAGGTATCATATAACAGGAAAGCTAATAACCCAGAAATAACCTCATTAAAAGAGACAGCATATCGGTCTAAACAGAATGAACTCTAAGCAGAAAAATTAGTGACCTGGAAAGTAGCAGGAAGAGGTAATGGCAGGTCCAAGAAAAAAAACATTCCTGTTAGCGAGTCAAAGGAGAAAGTACCAGCAATAAAGTGAACAATACAATAAGAGCAGGATGCTTCCCCCTCCTCCCAATGTTTTTAATCTGCTCAAATCCTGTAACACGCAATTTATTCTCCCACAGTCAGATGCGGTCTCGGAGAACATGCCTGTATTCCTGGTAGGTGCTGGATCACAGGGAGAGGCTGCAACCCATCAGTTCTGGTGGCTGACGTGTTGACTGCGTGCTCCTAGGTGGGCTGGGTCTGTGGGGCTCCGTATCTACTCGTCATCAGGAGCAGTTTGTCAAAAGAGATGGCTTCTCTGTGAGTTGTTGTTGTTGTTAGGTGCCATCGAGTCGTAGACGACTCATAGGGCCCCTTTGAACAAAAGGCCTGAGCACTGTTTATACATAGAGTTTCTGGAGGCAAGCCATTTCAGAAGTGGATGCCACTCCTGATTCCAGGCTTTTTGTAGTCGGGAAGTTCCAGCAAACACTGTCCACCATAGGTAACCATTACCACGTGTGACACATCAGTGCCACAGTGGTCAGCATCACAGCAACCATGAGTTACCTCTGTACAGCAACGCACAGACCAGTGTTATACACAATCTCAGACCAAGCAAGGCCGTTTCATCATTGATGTAATGACACACTGCTCTCCAGTCCACATCAGAGCTGGCCACAGAAACAAAGCTCCCTGCTTCCGTTGTGTGCTGTCTCCAAGTTCTTCTCCTCCATTTCCACATGATGAGTACTTTGTAAATACAAGATTTATTGTTGTGTTGTTGTTTTTGTTGTTGTTATGGGCTGCTGAGTCATCTGCAACCCTATACACAACAGCTCTGAACCCTACTCTATCCTGAGTCAACCTTATTATCTCTGACACACTCACACCCAGTATACCCGTCACTGACTCAATCCATCTCATCAAGGGTCTTCCTCTCCTGTGCTGCCCCTCCAGGCTGACAAGCATGATGTCCCTCTCTAAGGATTGGTCCCTCCTTGCAACATGTCCAAAGTGTGCCATACGAAGCCTTGACCCAAGAAGCAGTCTGGTTTCACTCACTCCAGGTCAAACCTGCTTGTTCTCCTAGCAGTTCATGGTACAGTCAATACTTTTCTCCAGCACCACAGTTCAGAGGCGTCAATTTTCCTTCTGTAATTGCTAGTAATTGTCAAATTCTCTGATACATAGAAAGTAATTGCAAAGACAATGGCCTGAATTAGGCACTCCCTTAGTCTCCAGACAGGCATCATTGCTCTTCAGTACTCTAGAGATGTCCCTGACAGCAGACTTTTCCAATGCAATTAGTAAATCAGACAAAATTTATTGAGGAGGAAAAAAAATATATATTGTTTCCGTGGAATTTCATATATGCTGTTTAATATAACTCCTAGTGAAACTACAACTTGTTCTCGACTTGATGGCACCTAACAACAGCAACGTATGGACCGTAGGAACAATGGAACTCAGCTTTGCTCTATCTGGGGCCATCCTTATAATCTCTGATATACTTGAGATTTGGTATAGTCACTGTGTCAATCTATCTAGTTGAGGGTCTTCTGCTCTCTCCCTGACCTTTCCAAACATGATCTTCTTTTCCAAAGACTGGCCCCCACCTAACTACAGGGAGGAAATACATGTGTTGCCTTCTAATTCCAGGGACTGGAGAAGTTTCAGCTCATCAAAGGGGATCTCACAGGACTATGCCCACATGGCACCCAGTTCCTGAGCCAGCAAAGTGATATTTAAAATAGGAAACATGACAAAGCTTTCCATTCACATAAATGGGGCTTTATAATTGCACATTAAGATTGTGATTGTAATTGAGTCTGTGAGAAACCCCTAATTGGCTCTTACATTTTCCACTGTCCAATCCTCAGCAGATAAAGCCACCATATAGAAATTTCTTCCCCAGTGACCCTTTGCTTTTGGGCCATTCCCTAGTGGCAGGAGACACAATGTCCTCACTTCTTGTTCATCCCAAGAAGAGAAGCACATAGGGCACAACATTGACAGGAACCAGAGGCCTGTGGTCTTAGCCCAGTGTGATCCATACAGGACAATCACCTTCAGGGTTTTAGGGCCTCTGGCCAGATCTGGGTCTATCCTGGTCCTTCAGTTTGCTTCATTCCTCTCCTACATGGTCCCTCCTTCAGTATAGGGCTCATCAAACTCAGAAGGGTAGGCACTGGGGTAAAGAGTGAATAAAAAATGAAAAGAGGATCAGAGTAGATGGTTCTGCAGAAGGAAGACAGGAAATGTGATGCTTTTTCCATCCGAACCCCCTTCTCTCTGCGGTCCATATATTTGCACATACAGAGATGCTACTAACAAACACATCTGACTCAGACCGCTGGGTCAGCACAGTGCTCCCAGTTTCAAGTTCCTGCTCCACTTCTTTTCTCAGTGAACCTCCTGATCTGGTTGTCTTCTCATCTCCCCAGCCAGTCCACTCTCATTCCTCATCACATCTTGGTCCTCCAGGCTTTTCCCAGCCCCGTTTCCCACACTCAGAACTACTCCTTTCCTGCTCCTAGAATAACCAGGGCTCCCCTCTTTCCTGCTACTCATTTCCTGAAGTCCTGAAAACCCTTCTTAGGCTTGCAGTGTTTGCTCTCACTTCCTCTGACAACATCTCATGTCCTGACTCGTGATTCTTCCTCATTTGCTAGGTTTTGTCCTTTCCAGAAATGTTCTGGAGTAGCAACTTAAATCAGAGTCTTGCATGAATCAGGCAGGTAGGTGAGTGAAGGGGACTAGGTGAACAGATCGATGATGAGGGCTCTAAAGAAGACAGATGCTGTCAGGTGGTTTTGCCAGGCTAGAAGTGGCACCCCACCTCCGCACCCCCCACACACACGACAGAAATTGAGATTTTTGTGTGAAATCTTCTGAAGCTAGCAACTACTTCTGTAGCAATATTAAGCGTGGAGACTTAGGCTACTACCGGCTGTGTAGTCTCTCTGAGGTGAGAGGGTGTTCTGAGAAAGGGCAGACCTGTGTGTCTCCAACAGCCCACATCACTGAGACTGTGGATGAAAAAAGAAAGCAAATGACAACAAATTCAACTTGCCATCAAGTCGATTCCAGTTCCTGGCAACTCTCCATGGAGTTGCAGAGGCTGTAAATCTTTATGGAAAGAGATTGCCCACCTTTCTCTGGTGGAGTGACTAGTAGATTTGAACCACTGACTTTGGAGTTAGTAGCCAAACATGTAACTCAAGGCCCAGCTGTAGGGCGGTGTTAAGTACTTAAGAAAAGTTGGAGCCATTTCTCTTTTTATCTCCAAGGAGGAGACAAGGCTTCATGGCACTCCCATTTTGGCTTTTCACACAGCATCGTTAAAGTAAAGGGTTTCATTCTATTCTGTGGGGCTTGCCAGAGAGCTAAGAGCATCTTAAGCAAATTTCTTCCAAGCCATTTGGGTCTCTTCTATAAATAAAGCTTTAGACAATTTCTGAAAAGCATATTTATTTACCTGATAGATAGTAACAGCTCCTTTGGTGCCTTCAGCTCTGCTATGTGAGCTGCAAGCACTTAGCTCCCTTTCAACTAGTTAGGCTTCTTTCTGGGAGGCTGAAATGAAGGTGGACTTTCCTGGACGCGCAGGCGGCTGAATGAGGCAGTGCTGCTAGTGATGGGCTTGAGCTCATCCGGAGCCATTAGCTCAGAGGCAGGAGCTGATGCCAGAGGGAAATTATTAATAAAGCAGTGGCTGGATGACTATCAGCCAGCAAAAACCTTTCTAAAGTGGCTGAAGCTCTGGGAGAGGATGGGAAGAAAGAAGTCTTTGGTTTTTCTCAAGAGAATAGGATGTGGAGTGAAAGGAAAAAAAAAAAGAGAGAGAGAAATAATAAGATGTGGACAAGTGTTTACAGAAGGATAAATTTTCACCCTCCCCAGAGTTTTATCTGTTATGATTTTGGGGCCTTGCTATGCACAGTTTAGGTGTCATGTTGCTAAAGAAAAGGTCAGTGGTTCAAATCCACCAGTAGGTCTAAAGGAGATAGGTGGGTTTTCTCCTCCTATAAGATTTGTTGCTATGGAAACATGATGGAAGGTTGCTATGCTTTAGAATAAATTCAACAGCAGTGGGGATTTTGTGTGGCTGGGGTTTTTTGTTTTTGTTGATTGTTTTGGTTTTTTTTTTTTTAATTTCTGATCTCTTGGATGATGGGTTAACTGAAGAATTTTCAGCCTGATTGTTATGGACAGAACACTTATATAAGAGCTTATATAACACTTATAGAAGAGTTAACTCTTGGCTGTGGACACTGAAGGCATACTACCACAGCCCCAGCCTCTTCCCACTAGACGCCAGTAGCAGCCACTCTCCTGCTGATGTGACAAGCCACGCTATCTCAGGACGTTGCCAAATATTCCACTGGCAACAAAGTAGTTTCTAGTTCACAACCACTGGGTTACAAACAGAAAGACACTTGAGAAGCAGCACAGAAAACTAGTGAAGACTAAGAACACTGGAGAGAGTGGTGTGGGTCCAAGCCCCAGCTCCATCACTTCTGGGTGACCTTTGACAAATTACTACACTTCTGGGTCACAGTATTCTCTCCTCTAAAATGAAGTGATCCCTAAGAGCTCGGCCGGTCTACTGGTAAGAAGCTGCACTACAGTCCCAAAGACACGTAGTTTGATCCACTAGCAAGAGAAAGATGGACAGTCTCCTCTCTTGTGATTTATTGTCTCTGAAAACCTGCTGGAGGATCAGCTGTGAGTCAGTTCCAACTCTACAGCATAAAACAACAAGTACCTTACGTAAGAATTTTGAAGTGTTAAAAGTATTATTCACAGAAAGTCTTAGCACCCACTTGCCACATAAGAAAGTACAGATAGAATCAGTTATTACGCCAATTGTTACTATTAGCATATGAAAAACAATAAGAGTTCTCAGCTTTCCTAACCATCTCTCCTCCATCGCAATGATTTTTTCTGTTGATCAGTAAAAATAACATTTCAAAAACTCATTTCTTTGAAGTCTTAGTGCAAACTCTTAAAGTACTTGTATTGGTTTTGATGGGTTTTAAGTAACTGGGATTAATTTTAAAACAGAACATCCCAGAGCAGTGTGAGGCAGCGCCAGATTCTGAAAGGAAGACTGTGGAACCAAGGTTGGCAGAGGCAGGATCAGGAAAATTCTGCCCTCAAGCTAAGCCATGTTGCTCTTAGAACATGTCATCTGGAATGAATGAGTGATCGTCACTGATTGACTGGTTAATTTTCTGTTCTTTTCTTGAATCAACTGGCTTCACGGCCCAAGTGCCAGGAGAGACTGGGATTGGCTAGACTGGGTTACATGGTCAGGCCTGGCCTGGATGGTAGGGCACTATGATTGATATCAGAGCTCTGGTGCCATAGTGATAAGGAAAACATTATCATAGTCATAAAGAAACTTTATCATAGTGATAAGGAAAACCTGAAAAACCAAAGGCAGATGGTTCAAATCCACCAGCTTCTTTATGGGAGAAAGATAGGTAATATCCTCTTGTGCCATTTATAGCCTCTGAAAACCTGCTGGAGAGTCAGCTATGAGCCAGCTCTGACTTGAAGACGCCTAATAAATGAACTTTGATAAATGTTGATAGTTGTAAAGGGGCTTTAGGCCTTTTGTTCATAGGGTCACTATGAGTTGTGCTCAACTGGAAGGCAATTAACAACAATAACAAATGACTTTACACATTGAAGATGGAATAGAGACTTTTGCTAAAAGGAAGATACTGTTACTCAAACACAGGTCACTGGGGATGGGTGGGCAAAAACAATTTCTGTATTCCAGAATGCAGACCTCTGTCCTTTGCTGAAGAATAGCTGTTTCTGGCTTTTCCACAGAAGGCATAATAAGTTCATAAATTCTCAAACAGAAGTTATACACCCTTTAGATTGATGAAACACCATGATAAGAGAAGGAGGCCCCGGTTAGTGATAAATAAGATTTTCATTTTGACAGCAAACGTCACCACCACAAACAACTAACTGACAGAAAAAGGCCAGAAAGAGCCTACCTGTTAACTGAAGGCAATTCGAACCCATCAAGGGAGATAGGTGTGGAAATCTATTGGTGTGAAGATTTATAGCTTTGAAAGTCCTATAGGGCTGTTCTGCTCTATCCTACCGGGTCACTATGACTCAGGATTGATCCAACAGCAGTGGCTTTGGTTTGGGGTTAGGGAAACCAGAAATATCACTGGTAACATTCTGGATCTTGTCCTCTTTGACCTGTGCCAGAACCTGGCACTTCTGGCCCTTGCTCTCTTCTCACTTGCTCGCATCAGCCAAGAAGGACAAAGCTCACCCTTTCCACTTCGACTTCTCCAGCCCAACTTCATTCATTCCCAAAAGAATTGTGGTCTCCAACTCCAAACACAAGCTGCACTGAACCCCGTCTCAAGTTAAGTCACTAGAGCTAATGAATCCAGAGCATCCTTCAATGAAATGGAACCAAGGAGAAGAACAGGCATGAGAGTGGCTTCCACGGAGCTGAAGCTGAATAACAAGCCCAGAGAGAGTGAGGCCTGGCTAGTGTGGAGCTATTGATTCGTCGATATGTGAAGCATGACCTGGGAAGCATTCTTTCTGCTGAGGTTACCATTTATCCCGGAAGACGCTCTTGGCACTATCGCACGGCATGAAAGCTTCACTTAAATGGCAGGATAAAGGAAATGTTAGACATTCAGAGAGAGAGAGAGAGTAATTTGGCATCTGTGATTGATGAATATTTTAAATGTGAAAGGCATGCATTCCAGGGCTTACCCCATTGCCTGCTGAGGAAGAGTCCAGGTAAACAAATTCATAATGTTCAAAACCAAAATTCCCCTTCATATTTTACTCCTTCCAGAGATAACAGTGATGAGTTCATTGTCCACATAGAAACCTTTTAGACAGAAGAGTGAAAGGGCTTAGTTATGTATCCAACTTGATAGCCTTCCAGACAAACTGAAATCATGACTTTATTAATGTCACACAGAGGGTTGAATCTATTTTACTTTGGGTTTGGAACCTGGCAATGGAGGGATCAGACTGAAAGTAGGAGAAAAGGAAGAAAATAAAAAAGTAAACTCGGGACATGCTGTTTTCTGTAGAGTTTTTCCTACGCAAATGAATTTGGAAGAAAAATAAAAATAAAATGAGAAAATGATCAGAGGTCGGTGGGTGGGCAGGTTCCAGCACCAGGATGCCCTGTGATTTGCTCAGAGAACACATGTCCCTTAGAGAGACAGCTGGTCCCCTCTGTACTGAGGATAGCTGGTCAATTCAGGTGACAAGTAAAAGAAGTCATTTAAGGCTATGGCTACAAGCCCAAGAGGCTTTTTTGTTTTTCAGTCTCAAGAGGAATACTGAACAAATCAGTCATGATAACAAAAAGGATTAAAAATTCATCCACAGTTCACTAATTTTGGCTAAAAGGAGTGTAAATTCCCTCACACCATCAGTCAGTTTAAGAATCAATTTGCCTTGCCTTTTTTTTTTCTTTTTTAGCTACCTTTTTGCCATCTGATTCTAAAAGAATAAGATTCTTGTAGACCTTTGAAGAGCATCTGCTGCCAGATTGTCAGCTCAAAGGAGGGGCCTCGTTAAGAATAATATATTAAAGATAGTGTCTAACGCTTTATTTAACAATTAGACTTTGCATTCGATGCACTCAGTTTAGCTATGTATTTTGGTCAGGAAATCAGGGCAGGAGTAGTAAATCTGTAGGTGTTTCTCTCCCGAAGATACCTGAAGATATACCTACCACTCTCCTCTTCTATAAACTTTGCCCCAATCCCTCCTCCCTCTTCCAGCACTGTAAATAGGCATCTATGGTTGCCTTCTTCCTGATGGATATGGATAGACATCTCCTCTTTAAACCAGGATGTGAGAGGAGAGGGTAGGAAAGGTGGGAGGCTTATATTTAACACCTATCATGGGGGTAGCTGCATTCCAGAGTGTAAGTAGGTGAGAGAACTAAGCAACTAAGTAAAATCAACTTGCAGAGGAAGACAGGCAGGCCCACATCAGTGGTAGCTAGGTAATCGATCACAGGTAGGTCCATATATGGCAGGACTGTGTGAGAAGGTCATCCAGCCTAGACCACCAGAAGAGGTGCTGCACGAACAGCTCTGGGATGTCTTGTAGGTCCCCTGTGGCCTTTGTCTTGGATATAGGTTCATTCAGACTTGAGCATGGCATCTGATTCTACCCAGGTTATTTCTTAACATCCAAGCAAGGAGCAGAGAGCCCTGGTGACATAGTCTGTTGGTGGCAGTTGTCCTGCTAAGACAAAAGTCTCATCTCTCTCTCTATTGGTTTGAATCCAGGAGGCACTCGTGGGGAGAAAGATGGGCACTCTCCGCCAGTGGAATTTACAGCTTTGAAAACCCAATGGAGAATCAGTTCCAAGTCAACAGTAATCAGTAAATGCGTGAGTCTGAGCCACCGCTCTGCACCAGCACACAACATAGGCGACTAGGAAAGTCCCCACTGGTTCAGACACTACCACTCCCCATGGTCCGCTTCCTAAGAATATAGGTGTGCAGAGGGGAAAAAAAATCTGCTCCAATGTAACATGGCAATCAGGGAAAGCTGCATGGAGGAGGGGCCAGGCTCGTCTGCCCTGTGTTCCCCTGGAATGCGGTGCCCATCTCCACAGAACATGACCCACTCTGTGTGTGCTCACCTCCTCAGCACAAAGGCATCTCCTTTGTCTCCGTATCTGACACACAGCAAGTGCCCCACAAACATATGGTAGGAGTGGCAAACAGCAGCTTGGAAACCAAATCTAGCCTGCTTTTGCATTCTCTCTCATGAGCCAGGATTTTATAAATTACATTCAATGCCTTTAGCTGAGGCATCCACTGTCAAGTTCTCCAGAGTTCTTGCCACACCCTTCAGTCTCACTGTCTTACTGTTGGCCTGCTTCACTCATTCACAGCCCTGGAATGGCCCTGGGAGGCATTTGCACTTGTAGTAAGTGAATGGGTAGGATCCTGAGAGGAAGGAATAAATGTAGAGACAGTGCAGATGGAAGGAAGGCACGAATAAAAGGATCCCTGTGGCAATGTATTCTTCCGTCAGGGAAAGAGCGTGTATAAACATGGAGGTGAGAGTGTGGCTATAAATACAGGCGGTATGGGACCGGCTCTCAAGAGCCTGGACACCGGAAATCTGCCCTTGACCTGACGTTTCACAAAGCTCTATTCTACTTCCATCTTGGCAACTTTTGTCGTATCTACATACCATCTGTTCTAAAATTTACTTTATGAAAAATTTGCCTAACTTTTAAAAAAAAAATTAAACCTCTTCCTAAGCTTTGATATCCATCCAATTCCTGGATATTGAAATAAAATGAAGATTTAAGATGTAACAGAATAAAAAGCACATATTTTCACATTTAGCTAGGAAATAAAATTCACAAAAATTAATGTCCATTTGCTACCTCCTGAGAGTGTTTATGTCAGAGCTCGGGGGTCACAGATATCTCCTCTGGGAAACACTCCTTGGAAGTTCCCCACTTCTGTAAATTCTCCAAGTTCAGAACTTGGAACTGCCCTTGGCTTTAATCTCACCCAATGCCTGTGAATCTCAGATTGTGTTTATTTTTCTTATCAATCTTCCCATCTCACCTAAATCAATTCTTGCCACCAAAGAGCAACAAACTGACAGAGGGATAGTGAACTTATCATTATATCCTGCTCAATCTCTGTTCCAGATATCTTATTCTTCAAAGATTTCAAGTTCAATAGTCTGTCCTCTTCATCTGTTGTTCTATATTGTTTTCTCCTTCCTAGGATGGAATTACTGTATTTCTCTCCTATCCTGACCAGCTGGACTCACCTCACTTGATTCCCAGGTCCTGATTAGCATGTCTTAGACCTTATGCTCATCAATCCAGCAAGGTCGTTATTCTGCTCCTCTGTTCGGAATAGTCATTAGTTCTCTATCTTCTGGTCATTCAAGAGCAGGTTCTCTGACAAGTTTCCAAGCTTTGTCATATTTGGCCTCAACAATTCTGTCGTCCCTATAATCTACTGTCTCCACAAACAATGTAAGATCTTCCTACTCTTCCTGAGTCCTACCTCTATGCATATCCCATAATTTCCTCCTTCCCAGACCCACTCATACTTCACAGCCAGGTTAGTTATGTCTCCTCAAACAATGTTCTGCTAAGACCCATAGCATACATGGCTAATTGTAAGAAGTATATTGCCATCCGTTTCTCCTTTTGTCTGTCTTACTTCTATTGATTAGGACAAAGGGATTCTATGTAGTTCAAAACCAGAGGAAGTGTACAAATGGTATAATTTCTTATTTAATCCATATGTAGAACAGATAAAGAAAAATGTGGCCTCAGGATTGGAGGACAACTCATTAACAATCTATGATATGTACACAACTTTGCTTACCAAAAACAAAGGAGTTTAGAGTAACTTACCAAGGAAGGCCGGAAAAACCTTTTTTATAGATTACATCTGAACATGAAGAAAAACAACATCATCACAGAGCCCATCAATAATATGCTAATGAATGATGGCAAGGACTTTATTCTACTTGGGCTCCTAATCAACACCTCATGGAAACAGCAATCAGGATATCAGACAACATATTGTGTTGAGTAAATCTGCTACAAAAGACCTCTTTAAAACATTAAAAAATTACAAACCAGCCCAAAGATGTGTCTCTTTGAGTACTATGGTGAGCCCTACCCAAGCCATGGCCTCAAATGTAGGAATGATTGTGAAGATAGTTCAGGATAAGGCAGCAGTTCATTGCATTAGGCATAAGAAGGTTTTTCTGTGTTGGAGATGTTGTTGTTAGTTACCATCAAGTCGAGGATAACTCATAAAAACTCTTGAACAATGGATCTGAACCCTGTCCTATCCTGTGCCATCTTCACACTTCCTGACACACTAAAGCCCATTGCAACAGTCACTGCGTCAATCCACCTGGTTGAGGGTCTTTCTCTCTTTTGCCGACCCTCCACCCTTCCCAGCATCATGTCCCTCTGCAAGGAATAGCCCCTCCTAGCAACACTCCTCAACTACGTGAGGCAAAGCTTCATCATTCTTACCTCCAAAGAACACTTCAGCTTCAGCCTCTCCAAGACATATTTGTTAGCTCTTGTGGCTGTCCGTGGGATGGATGTTCAGTGCTCTTCTCCAACACCACAATTCAAAACATCAATTCTTCTTCTGTCATCCCTATTCATTTCCCAGCTGTCAGATGCATAGCAAATGATTGGAATAACCATGCCCTGAAGCAGATGCACCTTAGTCCTCAAACTGACATCATTACTCCACAATAATTTAGGGAAGTACCTAACCGCAGATTTTCCTAGGACAATGCACCTCCTGATTTCCTGACTGCTGATACCAAAGGTGTTAATTGTGGATCCAAGTAAGATGAAGTTGTTGACAATCTCAACCTCTTCTCTACCCACCATGATCTTGCCTATTGGTCCAATGGTAAGAATCTTTGATTACTTAACATTGAGATGTTATTCATACTGAAGGTCGCATTCCTGACTCAACAATATCTACTAACTAGAATAGCTTGAAACAAACCTTCTCTGATCACTCTGTTCATAGGGAGTAAAGCACCCTTTTCAAGGA
Source organism: Elephantulus edwardii (assembly GCF_000299155.1). Classification (NCBI taxonomy): domain Eukaryota; kingdom Metazoa; phylum Chordata; class Mammalia; order Macroscelidea; family Macroscelididae; genus Elephantulus; species Elephantulus edwardii. The sequence goes on from NW_006399812.1 coordinate 13,439,217, forward strand.
GATCTTATTCCTCTTGTTGCCCAAGGTCTCAGGAAACTAGCACAAGACTCAGGCTGACTTAATTCCTCTTTCCTTGTTGATAGACACATGATACAGATGAATAAATTAGAGTCCTCCTAGAAGCTCCAGTAATTAGTCTAAGAAATTAGTTGAGCCCATCACAGTACTTCTGGAGGCAATGGTGAGTAATTCAAAAGGCACAGCTGAGCTGGTCCTTCACGAGGAGTGTTTGAGTATGAGTTGGTGTGGGGCATGTCTTTCCTCTCTGGTCAATATAAGAAAGGTAGAATTGCCTGGAACAGAGGTTCTAGTTTTATGGGTACAAAGATGTGAAGGAAAGCAGCTCACATGCCAAGAGCAAGGTAGAACTGAAGACTGAAAGTTCCATTTGTTAAAAAGTTACCCAGAGTTGGCTTCTACTTTAGAGAAACAAAAGAATCTTGCACTCTGTGCCCCATAATCCTGCCTTGATTAAGTGTATCTGTATTTAATTCTTTTCCCTGATTTGACTTTTGATTGTACTATGAGAAAAAGGTGACAAAGCAAATTGGTTTTTCACTAAACCATTACACCTTTTGTTTCATAATATTAATGACAATATGAACAATGTAATCATACCTTTCCCACCTCCTCCCGGTAACTCTCATTTTCATTAATCCTTCTATCTACCCCTTTGCTGCTTTCAGGACTGCATTCTTGGAAAAAATGCTAGTTTTTTGACCTTATGTAGTTGGTAATTACAAGGACTTAGGTGGATATGTTTGTGATTTATGTATTTCTTGTTTTTTTTCCCCCAACACATGGATTCTCTTTCTCTACAGAAAGGATGATCACAATTCTTGTTTTCTTCCTTTCTCATCGAGCATTTAATACTATCTTGGGTATAAAGAAATTCTGGTAGCCTAGTCAGTAGGGAGCTTGATGACTAAATCAAAGGCAGGTGGTTCAAATTCAAAAGCTACCTCAACACAAATATAGGGAATCTCCTGTTTTGTGATTTAAAGACTCTTAAAACCACCTGAAAGACCAGCTGTGTGGTGGCTCAAAGTCAGTGGCAATGAGTGAGAGTATTGGATATGAAGTTGATGGTCACTAAATACTTCAGCCTACAGAGGCCATAGAAAATCTAGACCTAGCAAATAAGAGCACCAGTCAAAATGTGCAAGAATTGAGTCCCAGAAAATTATGCTTTTCTCAGGAAAGGTTGCTTAAAACAAAAGCCCATTTATCTGCTGGCTGAAGACGTTTAATCAATTTACATGAGGGATTTCAAAATTAGTCAGACTGTAATGAACTATGAAATACTGATTAATGCATTTTTGCAATGTTTGATTAGAAACTTAACATGTATGCTAGCACGCTTGTGCTATTACAACATTTATATGTTAATATTTTGTTATTCACAATTGCTAGAATAGATTCTCTGAATTACAGAACAAAGAGATGTTTGTGGTAAACACTATGTAAACAGTCTTTATCCTGTGAAATGTTTCATGATGCTCAAGAAGTGTTCCACTTTGAAGGGGCGGGAAAGCTTTTGGGGTACACTCAGTGTGGAGCTGAGTATTAGCTGTCAAAATAACAGGACATTTTCCTGAAAATGCTAGGAAAAGGTGGAAATTCCTCGGAGGTCTCTCCCCAAACCAGGAATCATCTCAAAGAGGAGAGAGCAGCTAGATTTTACTATCATGGAAGGAATTGAAGTATTTTGGCTTGAACTTGAGGTTATCACTACAGACCAAACTACTTTTAGTTCTTCTTTGAACCAATGGATTCAGCTATTAATCTGAAGTTCAAAAGCCCTTTTGAATATAGACAGGTCCTAGTTGTCATTTCCTGGGATTACCCCACCAGCTTCTGTGTCCTTGTATTTCCTGGATTATGGATAATCCAGTCTCCTTTATATAATTTACTGCCTTTTCTCCTAGCAAAATCAGCCGACCCCAAACATCAGACGACGCTGTGGTGATGAAAGGAAAACCTGGTTCAACTGTAAACCTCCAGTCAATTACAAATATTATGATTTTAGTTAAAGCTGTTTGAAGACCTCTTACCTGTATACATGCAAAAGACATCTAAAGAGGTAGGCTGTTTTTTTTTAAATGTTTTTAGTTGAAAGTTTACAAAGCATAGATTATTGTTGTTGTGTACTGTTGTGTTGGAACTGAGCCATAGCTGACCCTCCAGTAGGTTTCCAGAGACAATAGATTACACAGGAGGAAATTGTTCTTCATTTTTCCTCAGAGCAGCTGGTGAATCCAAATCTTGCGTGTTTGCATTGGTAGCTGTGCAATTCCTTACCATCGAGCCACTGTAAAGGTGTTTGGAGTGTTGTTCTTTGTTTTTTGTGGGGTTTTTTCCAGTCACTCATGCGTATTTTGTTCCATAGCATCAATTACAATTCACACAATGTCTGATTGTTTTTTCTTTCCATATGTCCTTCCCTTTGCCCATCTTAAAAAGTATTTATTGTCTATCAATTCATTTTCTACTCCTCCTACTTTCCCCTCCATACTCCTTGGTTGATTCTTTCTGTATGTAAATCTTTCTTTAGCATTTCTAACAGTGATGTAATACAGCAGAAAAGGAAGCGGCGAGAGAAGTAGAAGGTGGATCCTGAAGGTAGATCTCTCGGAGCACACACAAGTCAAATATTGCCTAAGCCATGAGGTAATCTAATAAATTCAAGGTTTGGAAGATGCTCTGGTGGTGCCATGATTGAGGCATTTGGCTGCTACTGAAAAGCAAAGCCCTCAGTTAGAACCTACCAGGCCTCCCAAGGAAAAAGGTGAACCAACCTGCTTCTGAAAAGGTGTACAGTCTTGGGCACCCGGGAGTCGTTCCGCAGCATCCTTTAGGGCTTCAAAGAGTCAGAATCGACAGTCACGGTGGGTTTGCTAGAGGAAGCATCATCAACTCAGAGCGTGCTGCCTCCGACGCTGAAGTGCTCAGATTCGTTCTCAGAGAGACAAGAAGTGTGCACCGAGTGTGTGCAAAGAGACAAGTGTAAGCAGCTGCCCCCCATTTAGGTTTTAAGCCTCCTTTGGAATTTTAAAAATCATTGTTTTACAGGATCGCCATTATTCTGATTCATTAGCAAGGCATACTTATTAGGATCTTAAAATAGCCGGGATGCTGGACATGTAAAAACATGCTTCTTGCTGTCATGACAACTAAATAACAACAAGAGCGCTCGCATGCGAATGACTACAGGGAACAAAGTTATTGTGCCTGAATATAGATAAGTTAATTATGGAATCATCAAAAGAACAACAGCTCTGTCAATGCGGAGATGATTCGAAAATAATCAATAACGACAATCGCGTTTGGTAATTGGTTATTTGTTTCCAATATGGGATCTACCTTTAGTCTGCACGGAAATGAAGCTAGCTCTCAGCCCATAGGAAAAAACAGACAATCTTTCCGTTTAGGGTTGGTGGTTGTCAGTAGCAACAAATAATGGAAAATTGCCATCTGGCTTCTATTTTTTTTTTAAAAAAAGAAATGATATTTGAATAATCAATTTAATAATGGATAGAGCACTGGCTTACAGAAACACTCCATTGTCATCACTGGGGAAAATAAAAAAAAACACAATAAAAAACTTTAGTGCCGTAGACAAAGCTCTGCAATACAGCTTTAAGGTAAAGCAAATAAACATCTACGTACGTGCCATAGTTTTTATTTTCACTGCTGACGTTACATAAACTAGAGGCTAACTCTTCTCTCTATATGCTTAGCTTTTCACATTCGGTGTTTAATAATCACAATGAAATCCACAGAGCAGTTGGCTTGCTACAGGCACTCTGATGGTTAGTTGGGAAGGAGGCACAAACAAATGGGGCCTTTTTTGAAACACCTCCCCCCTTATCATGTTGCATGCAGTTGGAGAGACGGCACAGGCCTGAATGGAGGAAATCAGAGCTCATTTAGCCTCACTCTGTGTGTTTTCTTTATGCCACTAGCGGGAAAGATAACTTAGAAGAGGAGAAAATGGTGACACCAAGGTGACACTAGTGAACCATTCACTTACGTGATGAAAATAGCAGGAGAAGGCATTCCTTCCCCGCACAGGAGCAAGAACGATGACAATGGAATATGGGGCATTTGTCATGCATTATGTGTTTCTTTACTAATGAAATGTGCGTGTACAGTAATATCTCAACAATCTCAAAAGATCTTAGAATTGTTTGCTGAAAACCCATCATTCAGTTTGTCTGGGGAATGTGGGATGTGTGTTCCTGGCGCTGGAGCTTTTGGACAGTGGTGTTTTGGCTCCAGACAGCAGCATGTGGAGCCTATTGGACTTCCTGAATGGAGGGTGGGGGTTTCATGACCTCCATTGCTTAAAGAATGGGAGTGCATTTAGTAGGATGGCCCTAACCTTTGTCCATTCCTTGGAGCCCTCAATTCACTTCAAGAAAAGACTCCCACTTTACTTCTTGGGAAGATCAAAGGAACTAGACTAAGTGTCACCCCACCATTACATGAATTATCTACTACCTATAATCTTCCACTTCCCCTCATTCTAAAGAAAGGGGTATATTTTCCCACTTGCCAAGTTCTATCTCTTATACTCAAACATTTTCCTCACTCTTTTAAATTTCCGAATATCCTTTCATCTTCCAGAAATCTCCTTCGTCTCACAGGTTTCTCCTCCCATCTACTGGCATGCTCAGATTAACCAGGTCGTAAAGAGGATTTAAACATGCCCCTTGGCTCAGCATCTTAGATGCCCAGTGGGTTACTCCAGACAAAAATGGAGAGCTCAAAAGAGACAAAGGGTTCCTGGCCTCCTCGGGCCTGAAGCCCCAGTGTGCAGGAGAGATGCTTCCTAACAGATGCACAGCAAGAGAACGGAAAGAAGAGTAGCAGATTTGAGTCTTTGGGCGTTCCTAGACTCAGTCATAGGAGAGAAAAAACCTGAGAGAGTGGTCCTCACAGGCTTCAGCAGAAGGTTTTGAGCAGGTGATGTTGAACTACAAAGTTGGAAGCTTTATGTCACGATGTCTGTCAGCAGAAAGGAAATGGGAGATGTTGTAGTTAGGCTGTGTCTAGTGCCTTTCTGGAGTAGAATCTAGAATGACTGAGCACAGAAGTGGATCCCAGGGTCTCAGAAGCACACAAGAGGCTGAAAAGCAGAGAGAAAGAGCTCATACCTTCACTCTGAGAAGTTGAATTATAAAAGGAGGCAGCATTTTTCCCCCTCTTGGGCAATGATAACAATCCACCATAAACTGGATAACTTAAAATGACAAAATTTATCAGAGTTGGACAGTAACCAAGGATGGCAGAAGAAGATTTTATACCTTTGAGTTATGGTGTTGGAGAAAAATATTTAACATATCATGGACTGCCAAGAGAACTAATAAGGTTGTCCTGGTGAGGGTGAAACCAAGCTGCTCCTTGGAGGCAAGGAATCTGAGACCCAGCCTCACATACTTTGAGCATGTAGCCAGGAAGGAGCAGTCTTTGGAGAAGGACATCATTCTTGGAGGCATCAAGGGATAGCACAGGAGAGGAAGGCCCTGGATGAGATGGACTGATAATAACTCAGGTAATGGGGATAATGGGTGTGTCAGTCAAAGACAGTGAGATTGACTCAGGATAGAGCAGGGGCCAGGGCTATTGTACATAGGGTCACTATGAGTCGTAGTCGGCTTGAGGACACATAACAACAACAATTATGGAGATTAGATGTCTGAGAACAACATGTCATTTAAAGTTTCTTCCTTCTGAAAGTTCTGAGAATCTGTTCTATGTCTCTCTTAAAAGTTTCTTGTGGTTACCAATAATATATGGAGTTCTGGATTTCAGCTGAATTTCTCCAAACTCTGCCCCTGTTGACACATGGCATACTCCTTGGGTGTCTCTGTATTCAAATTTTCCTCATTTGATAAGAACTCCAATCATTACATTAGGGCCTATCCTAATCCCGTATGATCTCATCTTAATTTGATTATATCTGCAAAGACTCTATTTCCAAATAAAATGGCATTCACAGGTACCAGGAATAAGGACTTTAATATCTTTAATATATCTTTGGGGGAACACAATTCAATTCAAAAGTGAGGCCCAGGGAGATGACTAGATTTAAGACAATAAAATATGAAGGAATGAGGAAAATCCTTCCGGATGAAAACAATACAAAATAAAAACAAGAACTAATCTTATAGAGTCAATCTGAACACACTATGGCTAAGAGTGTGTGTGTGTGTGTGTGTGTGTGTGTGTGTGTGTGTGTGTGTGTGTGTAAAATCACATACCCAGTGGACCTCTCAAGAGTACTAAAAAAGGGAATGATTGTCAGTCTAAAGACTAAGGTGCACTTAACCCAGGCCTTGATCTTCACAATTACTTGTTATGCATCTGAGAAATGGACAATGACCAATGACTGAGGATGACAGAGGAGGAACCAATGCCTTTGAATTGTGGCTCTGGAGAAGAGTATTGAATGCACAATGCACTGCCAAGAGAACAACATGTCTGTGCTGGAGAGGATGAGGCTGGATTGTTCTGTAGAGATAAGAATTTTGAAACTTGGTCTCACATACTTTGAACATGTTGCCAAGAGGGACCAGCCCTTGGAAAAGGATATCATACTCGGAAGAGTGGAGGGTCAGCCTGGGAGAAGAACACTGCATACAAGAAGGATTAACATAAATTGGCATAGTGGACGGTGGCAATGGGAGCAGGTATGTCAGAGACAGGGAGATTGACTCAAGATAGGGCAGGATTAGAGCTATTACTCATAGGGTTGTGATAAGTAGTAGTCAAATCAAGGACACATAACCACCAACACAACAAATATATTTGTGTGTGTGTAGCTGATTCTTCAACTAGTTTTCAGAGGCTATAAATCACAAGAGAGATTGACCGTCTCCTGAAGAGAAGCTGGTAGATTTGAACCAAGTGGCTTTGAATTGGTAGCCCAAATCCTTATCCACCAGGCCACCAGAACAATTATGCCACACACACACACACACACACACACGGATACTCAAATCAGATTCATTATAATGAACAGTATAATCATGTTGTTAGATGTCAAAACATAGTGTACACATAAGTAAGCTACCAAATCAGAGTTGACCCTCCAACAGGTTTGCAGAGGCTGTGAATTGTTAAGGAGGAGATTGTCCACCTTTTCCCCTCAAAGCAGCTGGTGAATTAGAACCACATACTTTTGGGTTGGATCAAAGCTTCTCGTCCACTAGCCCACCAAAGCACACATTCTAAGCATAGAGGCCTCAAGTAATCTGATCTGAGGGCTGTAGTTTGCTTTTTACCAGTAAATGGGTTTTTTTCCCCCTTACTTTTAATTTTTTCTTTTTTTTAATTTAGTTTTTGTTTTGTTTTATGATACTTTGTCCAAATTATTTTTTCTCACCACTTCATTTTCATTTTATACTGGTTTACATACCAAATTCATATACGTTGTGTATCATTCATGTTCAATGCACTTCACACAGTCCTACAGTCACATTATGTTTCGAATGATCACTTTTGTACATCATGCTTCATAAAATTAATCACCATTCATCTATGCCTACTATTACTGTCTTTTCAGGTCCCCATTGAATCTTTCCTACTTCCTTCACCTCTCCCACTTTGGCTCGCCAAATTCTGTTTTGCTAGTGATTCCTCCCCTCCTCCCTCTTTCCACCTTTGCCCTCCTCTCTTCCCCTTTTGGACTTTTGTACGCATCTTACTAATTATCCTTCTATGTTTACCGTAATGGTGTTATGCAGTATTTGTCCTCATGACACTGAGTTAGTTCACTCTATATAATTCTCTCTCTCGACTCTCCCATGTTATAGTGTATTTTACAAAATCATTGCTCCTTAGTGCTGCCTAGTATTCCATTATGTGAATGTACCATCATTTCTCAAAGAATTTATTTGTTGACAGACACTTGGGCGGTTTCTACTTTCTTGCTATTGTGCGTAACATTGCTATGAACATAAGTGTACAAACATTCCTTGTGTCTCAGTTCTATTTTCTTTAGGGTATATTCCCAACCACTCAGGAAGGCAGTTTGGTGTTTCCTCAAAGAGCTGAACACAGGAATCTCATATGACCCAGCTATTGTGCCATCAGTGTTTTAAACCTCTCTGACATTTAGAAACAAGATTATGTCATCTGCATTTCATCAGCCTTCCTCCAATCCTGATGCCGTGTTTCTCTTCCGATAGTTCAGATCCTCGGATGGTTTGCATAGCATATAGATTGAATAAATACCGTGAAAGGATAAAACTGTGATACCTGCCCTCTTTGATTTCAGATACGTTATCCCTTTGTTCTGTACAAGTGAGTGGCTCCTGATGGATGTATAGGTTCCGCATGAGCACAATGAAGAGTTCTGGAATTTCCAGTCTTCCCAATGTTTGGAAGAAAACCCATACTTTGTTACAATCTACACAGTTTAGTATTTTGCATATTCAATAAAACACAAATAAAAATCTTTCTAGTAGTTTCTACTTTTGGCCAAAATTCCTCTAACATTAGCAACAATATCCTCATCCTCTGCTGAATCCAACTTGAAGTCTGGAGGTTCCCTGTTGACCTAGTGCCACGACCATTTTAAAATCTCTTCAGTGAGATTTTGTGTATGATACTAATGACATTGGTTGATCATTTCTGCATTCCGTTGTATCTCCTTTCTCAAAAATGAGCACAATATGGATCTTTTCCCAACTTGGAACTTTCTAGTCATAGAAGAGTGAGAACCTCCAGAATCTCATTTGTTTATCAAAGCATTTCCATTGATTTCTCATCAATTTGTGAAGCCTACTTTTCTCCAAAATGTTCACTGCAGTTTAAACTTCTTTTCATACTGTCAGTTCTTGATCATATGCTACTTCCTGAAATGGTTGAATATTCGCTGCTCTTTTTGGCACGGTGACTGTATATGCCTTCCATTTTCTTTTTAAGTTTCCAAATCATTCTACATATTGTCCATATAATCTCTCAGTATAACACCCTGAAGCTTGATATTTTTTTTTCTTCAGTTCTTTCAACTTAAGAAATATTGGGAAATATGTTCCTGGTTTTGGTCACTCCAGGCCATTGTAAAATTCTGTTTAATCCTTGTCTCCTCAAGCTGTCCTTTGAGATGTTGTGTTCTGTTCTTTTATGCAATCACTTCTTCCTGGAGCACATTTCAGAGGTTCTTCTGACATCCTTTTTGGTATTTTCTTTCCTTTTGTCGTTTTCATTGCCTTTTAATTTCTTTTTTTCTGATGCTTTTGATGTCGTTTCACAACTCATCTGATCTTTTGTCTTTATTGCTCAATTAGTAAAACCTATTCTTGAGATAGTCTCTAAATTCAAGTGGATATATTTAAGGTCATATTTTTGGCTCATGTGACTTTTATTTTTAATTTTTTCAGCTACAATTTGAAATTACACAGGAACAATTGATGACCTATCCACAGTTTTCCCCTGCCCTTGTTCTGAGTTCTAATTCTGAGTTACTCCATAACTACCAATTCTTCTTTATTTCCGGATTTTGCATTCTAATCACCAATAGTTATACCAATTCTTCTTGATTGCATATTTGATCAGTTTCAGAGTGCAGAAGTTTGTATACACCTCCAATTTATTAATCTTTGGTATTAGGGGTTAGTACATAAATTTGAATAATAGGAGGCATTTAACTGCATGGATCATAATGAATTATGGCTAATATTGAGGAAAAATAGCAATCTCTGAACACTGAATTGTATTTATATGGAATCTATACCTAGCCCGAGAAGCTGTTGTCTAAATGGAGCAAGAACACACTGTTGTTGTTGTTGTTGTTGTTGTTGTTGTTGTTGTTATGTGCCATCGAGTTGCTTGTGACTCATAGCGTCCCTATGTATAACAGCCATAACCTCTGCTCTATCCTGTACCAATCTCACTGTCTCCGACACATCCATCCCGATTACCCCGGTCACTGAATCAATCCACCTCCTAGAGGGCCTTCCCCTCCTGCACCTGCCCTCCACCCTCCCAAGCATGATGTCCCTCTCCAAGGACTAGTCCCTCCTTACAACATGTCCAAAGTATGTCAGATGAAGCCTCAGAATCCTTGCCTCCAAGGAGCAGCCCGGTTTAACCCTCTCCAAGATGAATCTGTTTGTTTTCTTAGTAGTCCATGGTACCCTCAATACTCTTCTCCAACACCAAAGCTCAAAGGCATCAATTCTCCTTCTATCTTCCCTAGTATTGTCCAACGCTCTGATGCATAACAGGTGGTTGCAAAGACCACGGCATGTATCAGACGCACCTTAGACTCGAGAGAGACACCATTGCTCTTCAGTACTTTAGAGAGGTCCCTAACAGCAGACTTTCCCATCCAATACTTCTTTTAATTTCCTGGCCGCTGGTGCCAAGAGTGTTTCTCGAGTGAAGTCAGACTCTATGAAGAAGAATGTGGCATCAGGATTGGAGGAAGATTCATGAACAACCCATTTTATGCAGATGACATAATTTTGCTTGCTGAAAGTGAAGAGGATATGAAATACTTGCTTCAGAAGATTAAGACCTAGAGCATTTGGTATAGATTACATCTTAACATCAAGAAAACAAAGACAATCCAGTGGTAATCATAAGACTTTCACAGGAAAATCTTTCCAAAAGTAGAACATAATCCTTCTTCCTACTCTGTATTAGTCTGAAAACTCAGCGGAAATCTGCCCATCAGGGGAAAATTCTGATATTTGAAATAGCAGTGGCATAGTTACTGGCAAGCCACACAGTACAACAAACCGACATTTATGCATATGTGTAGAGTGTTGTTGTTGTTGTTGTTGTTAAGTGCCATTGACTCGTAGGTGACTCATAGCGACCCTATGAATGAAAGTTTTCAACACTTGTGTGTCTTTCATCCTCTCTCCAGGTTCACAGAGTTTCCGGAGGCAAGCTATTATGGAATTGGATGCCACCCCTGCTTCCAAGGAGCTTTGGGGAGCTCCACCAAAAACTGTCCACCGTGGGTAATGACACATCAGTGTCACAGTGTTCAGCCTCACAGCAACCACAAGTTACCTCTATAAGGCAAGTGGACACACGAGGGCTATACAACCTAGAATATTTGAACACAAATAATGAAAAAAACTGGCATTTGGCTTGGTAGCGTCACTCCCCACCCACTAGACCAACTTATCTCTCTCTATGTTGATGTGGTAGAGTGTAGTATTATTAATTATTCATTTATCAAAGAATCTAGACATATTACAGCTATTACTACATGAAATTATCATCTCTGTATGTATTTCTGCTGTGAAGTGGGAAACAGAAAATTCCAAACACACTGTATGTCCTCATCATCACTAATGGATTCTAAGCAGTATTTCCTATTTAACAACAACAAATTACCAAGAAAAAGGAAATATAACCAAATTCTTGTGTTTAAGTGGATTCATGGTTCTTCAAAAATTAACATTGACGGTTCTGTGCAACTCTTCCTACCCGGAAGTATATAGTGCTGTTGTAACTCTGAAATTTTTAGTGGTACCAGGAAACAGTTAATCTGAGTAACCACATATTTATATTGATATACACCTTTAGGAAGTGAACTGGATTACTAGATATTTAAATAAAGATATCAATTACTAACAAAGTATGTAATTTTACATAGCATAAAAGACTTTGTCATTGCTTATAAGGATGAATGATTTATTCACATCAGATGAGAGAGACCTTATTAACAGAGGATGTTTTCATTAATGTTGGTTCTTTCTAAAGAACCACCTCAGTGCCCTGGGCTGATAGAGGCAGCTCTTACAATGGTAAAACCACTGATCTTGCAATCAGAATCAGGTGGACAGGGCCTTGGAGGTGATAAGAGACTGGAAATGGGACAAATTGGGTGGTTCTATGCAAAGGCATTGCCAGCCTACAACCTATATGTCAGGAAACCTGACATATGCTTTCCACAAAGCAAGGTCATTCCCTAGGGGAGAGGAGATGACCAGCACTTCTCCAATAAAAGACAACATGCAAAATTATGGAAGAAGGAAAGACACCAGCATGCTGCAGTTTGGCACGGAGAGGGTGATTGACTCAAGATGGGGTGATAAAGATCAATTGCCGTGGCTTGGAGTTATGACACCAACAAAGTTACAATGACATTAGCACAAAGAGAGAGACACAAATCCATTACAAAGATACAATCAAATATTCAAAAAAGCCTGGCACGCTCATTACTTATTCATGCTAATACAAGTATATTAAGAAATCTAAACAGTGTTAGCGCTCAATCACTCACAAACCAAATGAGGTTTTGCATTTATCAGGTCCCAGGCATCAGGGCCCAGTATAGCTGTACAAAGGTGGTAATGTGACATAACTGGAGATATTTATATCAGCCTACATGGACTGAGAGATACACTAGGATTTATTAAACTGAGTAATGCCATCACATTCAGCAAAGCAATAAAAGAAATAACTGTGTGGAAGTCATTTCCCCAGACAATAAGATTTACCTTTGCAATCTCTTAAAGATGTTGTATCTGTTTTTAAAGGGTGGCTGGCAACATTTCCAACCTTAATAAACTATTTACAAATTAATTTTTTCACTGAAGGACAGGGTGCCAAAAATTAGGTCCCCTCTTGGAGAGTAAGCTGCAGGCTCTCAGTCAGCAGGGACTTGGGTGCCCTTTCTTTTCTTATTGACTCTAAACACATTCAAGCAGATTCTGGTTTCTCAAGAATTGTTTGTGCCTTTCATTAAATGACATGTTCTGTCAATAAAGAGAAACCCCATCTAGGATATTGAGGAGGCAACCCCACAGGTGCTCCATCATGTGAACTTTGTAGAGCCTAAGAGAACATTGAGGGAGCACTGGTGGCTTAGAAGTAAGGAATTGGGCTGCCAACCCTGAAGCACACAGTTTGAATCCACCAGCTACTCTGCAAGAGAAAGATGGATAATATCTTCCTGTGCAACTAACTTGCCCTGAAAACTCACTGGTGGGTCAGCTATAAATTGGTTCTGACTCGATGGTACACAACAATAAGAGAACATTGAATAAAACATTCAAGTATTATAGTGGCAAGCAGTCTTAAGTTGCTCCAGGGAGATTATACACACACACACACACACACACACACAGAGTTGGTTCCAACTCTATGGTATACAATAACAACAACAACAATGATTGATTTCCTGACTGCTAATGCCAAGAGTGTTGATTGTGAAACCAAGCAACTGAAATTGTTAACAATCTCAATCTCAATGCATTGGGGAAATCTACTTACTATCAGGGACCTCTCCAGAGTGCTAAAGAGCATGATGTCAGTTTGGAGATTAAGGTGTACCTGATCCAGACCATGGTCTTTGCAATTAGCTGTTATCCATCAGACTGATGGATAATGACTTAGTATGAGATAAGAAGGATCGGTTCCTTTGAGTTGTGATGCTGGAGAAGAGAGTTGAACACCCCACAGACTTCAAAGAGAACCAACAGCTTTGTTCTGGAGCTAGTGAAACCAAGTTGCTCCTTAGAGACAAGGGTTTTTTTTCTTTTCTTTTCTGCTAGGTTTGTCCTAGAGAGGGTGAAACCAGATTGCTCCTTAGAGACAAGGATTCTGAAGTATGTCAGGATTCATCTGACTTACTTTGGGCATGTTGCAAGGAGGGACCATTTCTTGGAGAGGGACATCATATTTGGGAGAGTGGATGGACAGCACAAATGAGAAAGACCCTTGATGAGATGAATCAATTCAGTGATTGGAGTAATGGAAGTAGGAGTGTCAGAGACAGTGAGGTTGGCACAGGACAGAGCAGGGTTTAGGGCTCTTGTACATAGGATCACTATGAATCACAAGCGCCTCGACGGCACATAAAAACAAGAACTAGTTTATTCACAAAATTCTAATACATTGGTTTCAAGAACAAATTCTTTCAATTTCCCTCACCTCCATCTATTAAATTATACAACCAATGATTAATCTCCGCTCCCCCTGCACATCCACATCCCTCTGCTTCCAACCTCTCCCACCCCTCCTGGATCCTTATACTCATTCTACAATAATGGTTTTTCTACAATATTTATGCTTGTGGAACTAAGTTAGTTCATCCAGCATAATGCTCTCCAGTTCCTCCCAAGATATGTAATAATTTACAAAATCATTACTCCTGTTCACTACATAGTATTCCTTTGTGTGAATGTACCATAATGTCTCAATTCATTTATTTGTGGTTGGACATTTGGGCTGTTTTTATGTTCGTGTGATGGTGAATAATGTTTCTATGAACCTTGGTGTACAAATCTCAGTCTGAGACAAGGATTTTGAAGCTTTGTCTCTTATACTTCGAGCATGTTGCCAGGAGGTACCAGTCCTTGGAGAAGGAGATCATACTTGGAAGAGTGGAGGGACAGCGCAGGAGGGGAAGACCCTGCATGAGATGGATTGTCACAGTGAGACAATGGGGGTTAGATGTGTCAGAGACAGTGAGACTGGTTCAGGATAGGGCAGGGTTAAGATCTATTGTGCATACAGTCACTCTAACAGCTTGATGACACAAAACAACAATAACATATATGATATAGATATAGATATAGATAGATATGGATATAGATATAGATTAGATAGATAGAGATAGAGATAGATTAGATATGGATATAGATATAGATATAGATATAGATATAGATATAGATATAGATAATACACATTGCATCAATTTAATTGATAACAATCTAATTCTATATGGCATAATTGAACTGTCCTAAAGGGTTTGCAAAGCCAAAAAATCATAACAAACAGATAGTCATATCATTCTCCTCCAGAGTGGCTGCTGGGCTTGAACCACTTATCTTTTGATTTAAAGCTGAGTGTTTAAATCGTTTAATGACTAGAGTTGATGAGAGCTAGAGGAAGGTACTTACTTCTTTATTTTGACTGACATGATTGCTATGCCTAACAAGAAGAGTTCTGGCCAGGTGTCTGTCTAGTCAGGAGGCAGTATACTCCCTAAAGGAAAACTTCACGTCAGTCTTAAGGCTTTCAGTTGATTGATGAGGCCCACTTGTATTATGGAGCATAGTCTTTTCTTAAGTTGAACTGATTTAATCACATGGAAAAACTTGACAACATTGCAGCTAGTGTTTGACTAATGAGTTTGGCACTGTAACCTAAGTTAATCCAAGGTTGACCACCACAGGAGATCAACATAAAACAAATAAAATAGTCTAGAAACAATAACTAACTTATAGTAGATATAAAGCCTCAATATAAAACCCAACCCCAGAAAATTATAGGGAGAAAAGGAAACAAGCCAATCTGGTAAATACAAGCCTACTGGTAAAAAAACTACACTGCAATCCTGAAGGCACAAGGTTGGAATCCACCAGTTGCCCTGCGGGGGGAGGATGGGCAATCTCCTCTTGTGAGATTAACAGCCTCTGAAAACCCTCTGGAGGGTCAGCTACGGGCCAGCTCCGACTTGATGGTACTCAACAGCAACATACTTATCAAAAGGCTTTATTAAAAGTAAATAGACAACTACAGAGTGAGAAAAAATCTTTGTAAATTATTTATGTGATTTAAAATCTATAGAAAATTGTAAAATTGGAATGACAGAAATACAAATGGTACAGTAATAAAATCGAGAAGAGACTTAAACAGAACCTTCACCAAAGAGGACATTCAAGTACTGTATGAACACACCAAAAGATGATCCCAGTTATTAGATCATTAGTCATTATGAAAAGGATTCACTGCCCTGGAATATATTGATTCATAGTAGCCCTCAATTTGGTTTCGGAGACTATACATCTTCACAAGAGGACACTGTCCATCTTTTTCCCTTAAAGTAAACAGTAGACTTGAACTACAGTCCTTTTGATTCCCAGCACAACATGTAAAGTACTATTCCACCAGTTCTCCATCATTAGTCATTGTTGTTGTTATGTGTCATTGAGTCAAGTATGACTCACTGAGACCCTATGAAGAACAGATCATCTTCATCATCACTTACACACTTGAGTCCATTACTGCAGTCACTGTGTCAATCCATCTCATTGAGGGTCGTCTTCCTCAAGGATCTTTCCAAACATTATCATCCTTTCCAAGGAACAACCTCACCTACTTACACATCCAAAGTGTGAGAGACAAAGCCTCATCATCTTTGTCTCCAAGTAGTAGTACTCTGGCTGCACGTCTCCAAGACATAATTATTTGTTCTTTTGGCAGTCCATGGGATTCAGTACTCTTCTCCAGTAGCACAACTCAAAGGCATCAATTCTTCTTCTAACATCTTTATTCAATGTTCAATCCTTTATCCATTTATCAAGACATTGTCTGTGGGCAAAGTGGTGTGTTACTTTGCTTTCTTGATGTTGAGATGTAATCTATACTGAAGGCTCATGCTTGAAGACTCAGAATGAAGAGAAACAGTTGAAAATATCTATTAACAATTGGAATGTGGATTGTATAAACTATGAATCTATAAAAAGAATTTTTCAAAATGAAATATAATTTTTCAAAATTAATATTCTAGGCATTAGTGAGCTGAGATGGACTAGTGTTGGTTATTTTAAATCAGATGAAAGTATGATAATCAATATTATGCAACAAATGACAAATTGAAAAGGAATGGTGGTGTATTTGTTGTTAAAATGAATATTTCAAAATCTATCCTGAAGTTCAGTACATTCAGTTATAGGATAATATCCTTGCGTATGCAAGGATATTGAATACTGTTATTGAAGTATATGTACTAACTGCTGAAGACAAAGATGAAGAAATTAAGAACAATCAATTCTGAAGTCTGGAACTGATTGAACGTGCAATTAACATGCATTAATAATAACTAGTGAGTGGGATGTAAAAGTTGGAAACAAAGTAGAAGAACTATTAGACAAAAAACCATGCTCTTGGTAAGAGAAATAAGTTAAAAAAAAAAGAATGATAGAATTTTGCACTATGAGTCATTTATTCATTACAAATATCTTTTTTTAAAAAAAGCATGAACAGCAACAATACACATGGACCTTCCTGATGGAACACATGGAGTTCAAATTGATGATACCTATAGAAAATTATAGTGGAAAACTTGAGTGTCAGTAGTGAGAACAAGGCCAGTGGCTGACAATGGAACAGCTCATCAACTGCTCATATGCAGTTCAAATAGAAACTGAAAAAAAAAATTAAAGTAAGTCCTTGAGAGCACAAATCTGGCCTTGAGTTTATCCCACCTGGATTTAAAAACCATTCTAAGAATAGATTTGATGCACTGAACACTAATAAGTGAAGGCCCAGATGAGTTTCAGGATGACATCAAAGATATCATAAATGAAGGTCATTAAAAAGAAAGGACTGGGAACTCAAAGTGGATGCTAGATGAGACTCTGAAACTTGCTCTTGAACATAGAGAAGCTAAATTAAATGGAAGAAATGATAAAGAGATAGAGAATATTTCAAAAGGATAGATCAAGAATAAAAAGCAAAGTATTATCACAAATATGCAAAGACCAGAGATAGAAAACTAAAAAGGAAGAACATGCTTACTGTCTCTCAAGCTAAATAAGTGAAGAAAAATCCAAGACTTGAATTGCAATATTGAAGAATTCTATGGAAAGTATTACCAAAAGATCAAAGAGAAAGTCACTGTACTAAAATGAATTGGAGGATACTGAACCCATTTCAGGAAATAACGTATGATCAAGAGCCAATAGTACTGAAGTAAGAAATCTAAAGTGCAATGAAAACATTGGCAAAGATTAAGGTTCAGAAAATAGATAGAATGTCAATGTACATGTATCAATAAACACTTGAGTCCTGAATCTTATCTATGAAGATATCTACCTATCCAGTTGACCGATAGAGATTCATATTTGTACTCATTCCAAAAATAGGAGATCCAGTAGAATTCAGAAAGTATTGAACAATATCACTAATAATACACAAAAGTAAAATGTTGTTGAAGATTTTTGAAAATAGCTAGTGTGGTGTATTGCCAAAGAACTACCAGGAGTTTAAATTAGTTCCAGGAGAAGCCATGGAAGGAGGAATATAGCTGTGGATGCCACATGAATCTGGGATGTAAGCAAAGAATACCAGAAAGATATTTACTTGTGCTTTATTAACTATACAAAGGCATTTAACTGTGTGGATCATAATAAACTATGGGAAACATCCAGAAGAATGGGAATTTTTAACTTTGCTCAGGCAGAACCTATACACAAACCAAAAAGCATTTATTAAACAAAAGAATGAGATGCTGCATGGTGTAAAATCAGAAGAGAGATATTTCGGGATTGTATTCTTTCTCTACACATACTGAATCTCTTTGCTGAGCAAATAATTCCAGAAGCTTGGCTTTGCGAAAAAGGTTGTGATGTTAGGATTAGAAGAAGACTCATCTGCCACTCACAATGTGCAGATGACACAACCATGCTTGTTAGAAACAAAGAGAACTTGAGACTCTTACTGAAAAGATTAAAAGACAGTATAGTACAGATTACACTTCAACATTAAGAAAACGTAAATCTTCTTTACTCATAAAATAATAAAGTATTACTTTATTATTAGTAAAGTAAAACAGATCTGTCCTGGAAAAGGTAAAACCAGGTTGTTCCTTGAAGGAAAGAATTTTGAAGCTCCGTCTCACACAATTTGGGCACATGGCCAGGAGGAATCAGTCCTTGGAGAAAGACATCACTATTAGAAAGGTGGAGGAAAACTGCAGAAGAGGAAGATCCCAAAAGAGATGGATTTACACAGTAAATGGGGAAATGGGGGTAGGTGTGTCAGAAACGGTGAGATTGGCTCAGGACAGAGAGAGTTCAGTTATTGTACACAGGGTCACTATGAGTTGCAAGCAACTCAACAGCACATAACAACAAAAGTAAATATGGAAATTGTCAGTGATGTCAAGTCACTTGGATTCGCAATCAACATTCATGGAAGTAGCAGCCAAGAAACAAAAAGACATTGCCTGGAGGTGGGGGGCGGGGGGAGGGGAGGAATCTTCTCTTAAGAACATCTTTAAGCGCTAAAGAAAAAGGATGAAATTTTAAAACCCAAGATGAACTTGGCCCAAGCTGTGGTCTTTCCATTTGCTTCTTATGTTGGTCAAGGGTGTAATAAGGAAGATAAAGTAAGAATCAAAGTCTTTGAATTGTGGTGTCAACAGGTTATTGAATATATCATGTTTTTATATACCATTGAGTCAGCTTCGACTCATAGTTGACCCTCCCAATGAGTTTTCAGACGTGGTAAATCACACATGAAGAGACTTTTTATCTTTCTTCCATGGAGCAGCTATAGGATTTAAGTTGCTTACCTTTAAATATAACAACTATCTAAATAACAACTCTCTCTTAAAAGAAGTGTAGCCAGGGCTCTCCTTTGAGGCAAAGAAGACATGTCAAAAGGGACCAGCTCTTTGATGGAGACATCATGCTTGGAAAGGTGGAGGGTCAGCAAAGATAAATTGATATAATGACTGAAACAATGAGCTTAAATACAAGGAAGATTGTGAAGATGGAGTGGAATCTGGAAAATTTTTTATATGTTGTACAGAAGGCTGTTCTGTGTCAAAACTGACTTGCTAGCGTCTAACAACTATCTGTCTAGCACTCAGAATTGTTGTTGTTGTTCTTATTGTTGTTGTTATGTGCCATTGAGTCATTTGCAACTCATAGTGACCCTGTGTACAAGAGTCTTAAACGCCGTTCTATCCTGTGCCAACCTTGCTGTCTCAAGCACATTCATTCCCACCACTCCACTCACAGAATCGATCCATCTCATCGAGGGTCTTCCTCTCCTGCACCATCCCTCCACCTTCCCAAACATGATGTCCCTCTCCAAGGACCAGTCCCTCCTTGCAACATGCCCAAAGTATGTCAGACGAAACTTCAGAATCCTTGACTCCAGGGAACATTCTAGCTTCACCCCCTCCAGGACAAACCTGTTTGTTCTCCTAGCAGTCCATGGTATATTCAACACTCTTCTCTAGCACCACAACTCAAAGGCATCAATTATCTTTCTATCGTCCCTATTCACTGTCCAACTCTGCAATGCATAGCACATAATTGCAAAGACTAAAACCTGGATCAGGCGCACCTTAGTCTCCAGACTGACGTGGTTGCACTTCAGTACTCTTGAGAGGTCCCTCACAGCTAACTTTCCCAATGCAATTCATCTCTTGATTTCCTGGCTGCTGTTACCAAGAGTGTTGACTGTGGAACCAAGAAAACTAAAACTGTTAATTATCTCAATCTCTTCACCATCCATACTGATGCTGCCAATTGGCTGCCAATCTTTTTTTTTCTTGATATTGAGCTTCAATCCATATTGAAGACTGCAGTCCTTGATCTTCTGCAGCAAGCGCTTCAGGTCCTCCTCAGTTTCAGTGAGCAGGGTTGTGTCATTTGCATAATGCAGGTTGTTAATGATTCTTCCACCAATCCTGATGCTACATTCCTCCTCGTACAGCCCAGCGTCTTGGATGATCTGTTCTGCATACAGATTGAAAAGGTATGGAAACAAAATACATCCCTAATGGACCCCTTTCTTGATTTTGAACCATCCAGTGTCTCCCTGCTCTGTTCTGATGACTGCCTCTTGGTCCAAGTATAGGTTTCGCATTAGCACAATCAAATGTTTTGGGATTCTCATTCTTCTCAGAGTCAGCCATAACTTACCTTTCAGAAATGTATCTTGGAACTTCTTATTATCCCACTTAAATAAATCTAATTGCCTACAGGATAAAGTCTCAGTCCAGGTATCCATACAGTCTTCAAGCTCACAATTAATATACCTTTTGCTATATTCTGGTCATTTTTACATAGTCTGCCATATAGCCATAGTTTAAGACACATCATCCTCTCAAATGGGCACGGATATTTTCTCTTCTTCATGTATCCAATCTCTAGGCAACTTTTTGTCATCTCTCAGAAAAAAATACATCTTAGCTCGACACCCACTCCCTAGGTAAGCAATGAGTTCCTACAGTCCAGCACTCTACCTCCCTCATGCCTCCAGTGTAATCCGGTCTAATTTCTGACCTGCAGAAGCCTTAGTTCTAGAATATTTCTATTCCTCTTATTTCCTTTCAGTATACAATGGGAAGAAGAACTAAGATAAACTTCTAATGACAGCATGCTTGTTTCCAGGCAATAATCTGTGCTATAATCAATTCAGTGAGTTTCAAGAAGCTTTGTAGTATTATACCAATCACTCTGAGACACAGAAAAAGATGTCCAGATGCTGCCCTCTGGCAGTTCAAAGTTTAAAGGTACAATTCTAAGAAGTGATCTCAGGGTTCCTAAATGCAAATATGCACCAGTAGAGTCCAGTTGAAGGCACTTACTTAAGTGAAAGCTTGAAAGCAATGGTTTAAAATAATGATTCCACCACCCAAGCATTGCACCCTTGACCCATGATTCTGGTATTCTCACCTAGAGGTCAGGGATAGTAACATAGACATCATGACTAACTCTGTGCTAGACACACAGTTGGAATTTAGAAAAAGATTCTCAAGAAATAAAAGAAGGAATCATTATTAAACAAGAGATTATCACAATATGAAATAAGGAAATACTTATAAAGAGATGAACATTTCAAAATTTCAGGATGCATGTGAATTTTCTATTTTTTTCCTTCTGTGCTTAAATAAAAAAGTCCATGCCTAATCCAAGTTTCATTCCATACATTATGTTTTTCTAAAATTCAAAATTCTTCTCTTTGGTTGCTCTCCAGTGTGTCTCTCTATGGCACATATCCAGTCAATTAACTAGGTACCTGCCTTAAAAATGTGTGTGGACACTTCTTAGTGTGTCCTGAACTGGTCTCTTACCTGGAGCACTAAACTCCAGCAACCACTGCCTGGAACATCCATACACTGGAGGCTCCTGGTCCTGCCACCTAAATCCTCAAATCCACCACCTGGAGCACCATGTCCCACCACCTAGACATTCCTGCCCACTGTCTGAAATCCCAGCACTAGTCCTCTGCCTAGAAATCCCAGAACCACCACCGGGACACTCAGCCCACTACCTGGAGGACCCGGTCCTGCCATCTGGAGGACCTGCTTTCATGACCTGGATACCGCAATTCCAACACCTGGAGTATGACCCACTGCCACCCCTCTGAACTGCACCAGGGACATCAGTATCACAGGTGAACCCATTTCATTCCCTATCCCCTCCCAAAGCTTCAGCTGCCTTTAGCCTGGAGCACCTTGGACTGGCCTAGCTGCAGCAGTATTCTAACAGAGGGGGCTACTAATTCACAGGCCATATGTCTCCCCAACTGAAGTAAGTATTCTCTTGAGTTAAAAGTTCAGAAGGAGACTCAGGCAGGATAGCTCTCCCAACCCCCTCTGGAGCAGTGTCAGATGAAGTTTCAGATGTCAGGTTAAGATCAGGGGTGAAAAACTACCACAGCAATGCCATGGAAGAAGCAGGCTATCTCACGCCCTATACAAACCCCAAACAAGATGTCACCCTGAAAAAATGACACAGTATCAATGGATTTTCCAAAGGAAGAAAGTCTGTTGCAACTTTCTGACACAGAATTCAAAAGAACAAGGATTTAATATTTTTCAATGCATTAAAGACAAACTTGAAAAATTGCAGGATACTGCAAGCAAAAATCAAGAGAAACATAAAATAAATAATCCAAAACAATGCTGATAAAACAAATGAGGCATTAGAAGCTCTAGAAAAAAAACAAGAAATCACATTCCAAAATATGAGAACCAATGTTTCAGAAGTAGTCAACATGCTGGAGGGACATATAAACAGAGTTGAAGAACACAAAAAGATAGAATTGTCACTACTGATCTGCTAATTTTTCACACATGAAGTAATAGCAGGATCTTGATCTGCTAGAACAAAAAGCAGAGTCAAAAAGGAAAGAAAAATAAGAAAGCCTAAGAATAATGTGGGAAACCATCAAGAGAAATAACATGTGTACAATTGGAATCTCAGAACAGGAAGACACCAAGTAAGGAAGGACACTTAAAAAGTTATGGAAGAATTACTAGAAGAAAACTTCCTAGGTATAATGAAGAATGAGAGAATATATATTCAAGAACCTGAGTTAACACCATATAGAACAGATCCCAAAAGGAAAACACTAAGGCATATCATAGTCAAATTTGCCAGAACCAAAGATAAGGAGAAAATACTGAAAGCAGCTAGGAAGAAACAAAGAGTAACTTATAAAGGAGAACAAATAAGATTAAGTGCTGATTTCTCAGCAGAAACCAGCCATGTGAGCAAGAAGACAGTGGAATGACATATATTGAACATTCAAAGGACATAACAGTCAACCAAGAATACTAGACCCAGCAAAACTGTCCACTAAATATGAAGGAGAGATCGAGATATTCTCAGAAAAGCAGAAACCAAGGGAATTTGTAAAAACAAGACCAGCATTGCAGGAAACACCTCCTTCCAAAGGTGCCACGAAAGCAGGATGGACTAAAGTAACCAACAACAACATCAAAAAGAACTCAACAAAATTATAGCACTAAAACCGTGCTTCTCAATAATCACACTGAATGTGAATGGTTTAAGTACACCATTGAAGAGAAAAAGAGTAGCAGATTGGATTAAAAACCCAAAACTCATCAATACACTGTCCACAAGACACACACCTGAAAAGTGAAGATAAAGAAGGACTAAAAATAAAAGGGTGGGGAAAAAATACATCAAGCAAATAGCAACCAGAACAAAGCAGGAGTAGCAATGAGAAAATAAATTTCAATGGAAAAACCATCACAAAGGACAAGGAAGGTCACTACATAATGCTTAAAGTGTCAATAGAACAAGAAGACATAACAATAATAAATATCTATGCACCAATGACAGAGCTGCAAAATATAAAAAGCAAAAGTTAGCAAAACTGAAAAAGGAAACAGACAGTATTACTATAGTAGTTGAAGACTTCAGTACACCACTCTAAAGACAGAACTACCAGAAAGAAATTCAACAAAGATGCTGAAGCATTAAACCACACAATAAACCAACTTTATCTCATAGATATATATAAGCTAATGCACCCAAAAATAAAGTGTAGTATACCTTCTTCTATAATGTGCATGCAATGTTCTCCAGAATAAATCACATTTTAGGTCACAAGACAAGCATGAATTCAATACATTAAAAACACAGAAATAATACAAAGCATCTTCTCAGACCACAATGCTACAAAATTAGAAATTAATAACAAGAGGATAAAGAGAAAAAATATACATTTGGAAGCTGAACAGCACTTTGATTGAACATGAGTGAGTAATAGAAGTTATAAAAAAATAAAAGTAGATCCAAGGTGGCGGTGGAGGCAGAGACAGCGTGGTGAGCTGCGAGAGCAGCGAACCACTTAAAGCAGGGCCATTATGGCCTTCTACAGACTTCAGCTTATTGATAATTGAACACTTAAACAGTTGATGACTGGCCCTCAGTGAAGATCGAGGCGCAACAACAGGAATGGGTGAGTCTCATGCTCCCAACCCCCTCCCACAGAGCCCATGCAGTGCCGCACAGCCTCTGCAGCTCCATGAGGCTTCCACAGCTGGAACCAATGGATTCCCTCACCCAGGATGGATGCTGGGCACCGGTCCTCCTCAAGACTGGTACAGTGAAGCCACCACACTGCTGCAAGGTGGACTTGTTCTGGAGAGAATTCTTGGAGCCAGGATGGCGACAGTGGGGGAAGCGGGCGCCTGCTGGCCACCCGCACAAGAGGGGCTGCGCATCCTCCGAGCACCTGAGTGGTGGGGTGGGGGAGCGCGCCCCCAATGGCCACACACACTGAGGGGGGCCGCACGCCCCCACCGGCCGCCCGTGCTGGGGGGGTGGTGCACGACCCACTGGCCGCCTGCATAGGAGGTGGGGGATGGGATGCATCTGCAGGTTTGGGTTTCCTTGTACAGGCCAAAGAAGATGATTACCTATACAATGGATTGCTGAAAGTCACTGTGAGTCTGATGACCTTAACAGTGGCAGCACAAGAGGACCAACATCCTAAATGCACCACATATTTTGTTCTGTTGAATGCTTCTGCCAAAAGATGGTTAGACCTGGGGGGAGTCTATTCACAATTCTCA
>NW_006399812.1:13465195-13465787 GCF_000299155.1 Elephantulus edwardii
ACTTCCTTGTACCCCCATTTTTTTCCCAATAAAAGAAAAAATAAATAAAAATAAAATTAAAAAGTTTCTAGAAACAAATGACAATGAAAGCACAACTTACCAACATTCTAGGAAACAGCCGAGGAAGTAATCAGAGGTCAATTTTTAGCAATAGGCTAAACATGTGAAAAGCCAGTAAAAAAATGATGCTTGACTCTAACCTAACGTCTACAACAAATTTAAAAAGAAAAGGAAGAAACCTGACCCCTTCTAAAAAATCTGTAATTATAAAAATTGAGCAGAAATAAAGGAAATAGAAAACAGAAAAATGATTGATACCTTCAACAAAACCAGGAGTTGGTTCTTTGAAAAGGTCAATAAAATTGACCAACAACTAACAGAAGAAAAGGAAAAGGAAAAAAAAGACACATAAAATCCAAATAAGAGATGAAAGGGGAAATGTCACAACAGAACCAACTAAAATAAAAAAATTAACAGTGAAATATTATGAAAAACTATGTTGTTGTTGTTGTTATGTGCCATCGAGTCATTTGCAACTCATAGCGACCCTATGTACAACAGCCCTAAACCGTGCTCTATCCTGTGCCAATCT
>NW_006399812.1:13467859-13498215 GCF_000299155.1 Elephantulus edwardii
CTGTTCCACAATCAGCTCCTGGCCTAGTTTTCACAGCTGATATTGAGCTTCTCCAGCGGTTTTTTCCACAGATGTAATCGATCTGATTCCTATGCATACCATCAGGTGAAATCCATGTGTATAATCTACGTTTATGTCTCTTAAAAAAAGTATAGTTGAAAAACTATACTCAAATAAATAATGAAACCTAGAAGAAATAGACAAATACCTAGATACAGACCACGATTGAACTCCTGAATAAACTTATTACAAAACAAGAAATTGAACAGGTAATAAAAACAACTTCCAGCAACAACAACAACAACAACAATGAAAAGCCCTGGACCAGATGGTTTAACAAGTAAATTTTATCAAACATTTAGAGAAGATCTGTCACCAATTCTATATAAAACATTTTAGAAAATAGAAAAAGATAAAATTTTCCCAGACTCATTCTATGAAGCAAACCTATCCTTGATACAAAAGTCAGATATAGACACCATACAACCTTGCTCGGCAAAACTGTGTAGAACCTGAGGCATTTACTGCAGAAGGTCAAAGACTATAGTCTTTAATAACAATTGAAGGTAAACATCAAGGTAACAAAAATCTTCACTACTGGGCCAACTGGCAGCATCAAGATAGATGGAGAAGAGATTGAGATTGTTAAAAATTTCAGCTTGCTCGGATCCATAACAAACACTCTTGGCACCAGCAGTCAGGAAATCAAAAGATAAGTTGTGATGGGAAAGTCTGCTGTCAGAGATCTCTCCAGAGTGCTGAAGAGCAACAATGTCAGTCTAGAGACTAAGGTGCACCTAATCAAGGCCATGGTCTTTGCGATTATTTGCTACGCATCAGAGTGCTAGACAATGACTAAGGTAATAGAATAATTGATGCCTTTGTGGTGCTGGAGAAGAGTGCTGAACATACCATGGACCACCAAGAGAATCAATGGGTCTGTCTGGAGATGGTGAAACCAAGGTTGTTGTTTTTATTTTTCTATAATTTTTTTAAATTTTAATTGTCATTTTAACAAAAGTTTACAGAAAAGTTAGATTTTCATTCATTCATTGTTGCACATTTTACCCCCTCAGCAAGTTGACTTTTTAAAAATTTTCATTAGTTTATTTACAAAATTCTGATACAAATGGGAACAAATTCTTTCAATTTCCCTCACCTCTCTTCCCATCAAATTGTACAACCCAATGGTTAATCCCCTCTTGCCCCTGCACATCCACATCCCTCTGCTTCCAGCCTCTCCCACCCCTCCTGGATCCTTATACTCATTCTACAATAATGGCCTTATACAATATTTATCCTTGTGAGACTGAGTTAGTTCACTCAGCATAATGCTCGCCAGTCCCTCCCAAGTTAGGTCATAATTTACAAAGTTATTGCTCTTGCTTGCTGCATAGTATTCCATTGTATAAATGTACTATAGTTTCTCAATCCATGCATTTGTGGTTGGACATTTGGGCTGTTTCCATGTTCTTGAGATGGTGAATAATGCTGTTATGAATACTGGTATACAAATCTGCCTCAGTTCTCATATTCTCAGGATATATTCCAAGTAGTGGAATAGCTGGGTCATATGTAATTTCTATGTTCAGCTTTTTGAGGAAGCACCAAACTGCCTTCCAGAATAGTTGCACCATTTCACAATTCCACCAACAATGTTTAAGAGTTCCTTTCTCGCCACATCCTCTCCAATATCTATTACTTGCTGCCCTGTTAAACTTTGCCACACATACTGAAGTGAGACGGTACATCATTGTGGTTTTGATTTGCATCTCTCTTATTGCCAGTGGTTTGGAGCCTTTCTCAATATTTCTGTTTGTCATTCAAATATTGTCCTCTGTGAAAATTCTTTCTGTGTCTTTTGCCCATTTTGTAATTGGGTTATC
The DNA here is from genome assembly GCF_000299155.1 of Elephantulus edwardii. Lineage (NCBI taxonomy): Eukaryota > Metazoa > Chordata > Mammalia > Macroscelidea > Macroscelididae > Elephantulus > Elephantulus edwardii. Next base: position 13,469,746 of record NW_006399812.1, read on the forward strand.
AGTCTTTTTCTTGTGGAAGCCCAGGAGTATTCTGTAAACTTTTGTTATAAGACTCTTGTCTGAGATGGTATTATGAAAAGTTTATTCCCAGTCTGTAGGTTTTCTTTTCACCCTATTGGAAAAAGTTTTTCATGTGCATAGAGATTTAATCTTTAGAACATCCCATGGATCAATTTTATCCTCTTCAGATTGTGCATTTCTGGTTGTATTTGGCAGTCTCTTTACACCTTCGACTAGTGCTTCTAAACTTGATTTGAAGCTCTGTCTCACATACTTTGGGTATGTTGTCAGGAAGTACCAGTCCTTACAGAAAGACATCATGCTTGCAGGGTGGAGGGTGAGTACAGGCGAGGAAGATTCTGCACGAGATAGATTGACACTGTGACTGGAGTAATAGGGGCAGATGTGTTGGAGACAGATTGGCTCAGAATAGGACATAGATCAGAGTTATTATTAGCAAAGTCATTGTGAGTCATAGTCAACTCAATTGCACTTAACAATAACAACCATAGTAATGTTTCTACACAAGTCTGTTAAAGAAAGCAGCCATCTACACACACACACACACACACACACTGCATAAATTTTCCTGCTCCAGAGACAACCACTGGGTCGTGGGGTATTTTTTACCATTTTTAACTGATTATTTTGGCATTTATCTCTCTGCTTCTTAATTTTTAAGTTGGACATTATCTATCAAATTTTCACTTTAAAAGATGAGAGCTGAGTTTTCTTCTTGCCTTAGGCCAGCTAATAAATCCTATCTTATTGTTTCCAGTCTTGTCATTACCATTATGTCATGATGTTGAGTAGTTCACCACTCACTGTTGTATTGTTATAACTACCACTCACTGTTATTTTGTTAGAGTTCTATAAATGTTGTAGAGCTAATTCATACAGTAAACTAAGACTGCATTACCTTTTCCCAAAACCACCCCCCCCACCCCACCCCCCCCCCCCCCCTCCCCACACACACACACACAACCCCACCCACCCCCGTCTTTGGAGACAATAGCTTTCTTTCAATGTATTTGCTTGCTTTCTTAGTTTCAACATACATTTACTAACTCAACCTGACACTTTTGCTCTCCTGTGTAAATCTCTTCTCAAGAAATTCAGATGCGTAACAAATCTTATCTGCATTGAATTGAATTGTGTTCTCAAAAAAAAAAAGTATCAACTTGTGTAGACCCTGATTCTCAGCATTGAGTAATTATCCTATGCGTTGTAAATCCTCACATCTGAGCTCTGTTGGTGTAGTCTGTAGGGAATTCCCCTGCTAACCCAAAGAACACACCTCTCTGGCGGCTTCTACAAATTGAATTTGACTCAACAGCAATTTGTCTACCACAGGGGCACCCAGTCCCAAATCATGCATTCCTACATCTTGGTACAAAATCTTACGGTCCATTTTCCCCCTTACCTGAGTATGCTTCATTAAGTAGACTAGTCAAGGCCATATTTCCACAGGGTACAGCTCAGCAGAGGAGTAAAACAGGCTCCAGGTTCTCTGAGACAGATCTCTGCTTAGTGTCATTTATAAGCAGTGACTGATAAATACAGAGCTTCTGAGAATCAGATAAAACTTTGATAAATGGCTTCTTAGTGCACTGGTAGCAGTAGCTACTCCTGTCTATTTGAGCCACCTGCTACAATCAACTCTGTTTTGTTTAATCAACAGCATGGCAACAATGCTTGAAAGCCAAGAGTTGGCTGAGATAGGCCCCTCCCGAAGGTTACCGTGAGACAGAAAAGTACAAAACCTCACCGCCTGACACAAAAAGCCCAGGGTCTGGGTAAATGTAGCTTACCTTTGTCCATTTTAGTTGTTAGGTTAGGAAATTTTACTTCCTCCAGCAGTTTCTGAGCCTGATTGAGTTCTGTCCAGGTCCCTTGCAAAGCAGGATGTTCCTTATAAATGTCCCTTTCCCCACCCTACAGACTTTGACTCCTGTCTTGTTTCATCTGCCCTTGTCATTTCCCATGAAAATCATAAGAAGGACAGTTTTCCCAGAAGGGGCCCGTATAGAGAGGAGACGTGTAGAGCAGCTTAGTCTTTCTTTCCATTGACCTCCCAGCAGGAAAAAACTCCTACAGACTCACTGTTTGCCCAAACATCCTCCAATTGTACACAGTATCTGAATCGTTGCTTCGTAGGTGAAATGCGTAGCTGGCCCATGCTTGGGAACCAGAGAATCCTAGTTTCAAACTCCAGCTCGATCATTCTCGGCTGTGCCACACGAGGCAAATACACATGCTTCTCTGAGTGGATTTTTCCTTAGCTGTAAAATAGGTGATTCCTCCATTGTGAGTTACATATGAATTAAGCAACATGTGAAAAAAACAAGCATAGCACACCTACAAAAATATCTCACAGTGGGGAAAGTAGGATTGGGTAGATAGATAGGCTTTCAAGCTATAGATTTGTGAATTATTTGCATAAAAGTAGGGCTACTTATTAACTCTCATTGAGCCACCAGCAGTATTTTAGGCGATGGGGGGTGGAGGGTACAAATGCATGAGCTTTATAGGCCTCTGTGAGGAGTCATAGCTGATCCTCCAGTGGTAAGTCATACGGAAGAACACTGTCCATCTTTCTCCCACAGAACAACCTTGTGGGTTCAAACCACCACACAGGAGCATATTTGTGTTTTTAGTGTCACTCCATACAGATTATAACACCAGCAATCCCCTACAAAGCACGTAAACGCAAAACTCATTGCTGCCACATTGGAATTAATGCATCCGTGACCCTCCAGCAGATTTTTAGTGGCTGTAAATCACACAAAAGGAGGTTGGCTATCTTTCTTCCGTGGAGGAGCTGATAGGTTTCAACCACTCACCTTTGGGTAGCACAGCTATTTACCCACAGGGACCTATGTGTTGTTGTTATGTGCCTTCACTTCGACTATGACTCATAAAAACTCTGTGAACAATAGATCTGAACCCTATCCTATCTTATGGCATCCTCATCATCTGACAAACTCAAGCTTACAGCATTCTTCACTATATCAAACCATTTCATTGAGGGTCTTCTCTCTCACTGACCCTCCACCTTTCCAAAGAATGACTATTCTTCAAAACAACTTGTCCAAAGCATGTGAGACAAAACTTTGCCAGCCTTGCCACCAAGAAGCATACTCTGGCTATACTTTCTCTAAAGATATATCCATCCATTTGTTCTTTTAGCAGACCATAGGAGATTCAGTGCTCTCCAACACCACAACTCAAAGTCATCAATTATTCTGTCATTTGTAATCATCATTCAGTTCTCAAGTGTGCAGCAAGTGTTTGAAAAGACCATGACCTGAATCGGGTGTGCCTTAGTCCTCAAACTGACATCATTGCTCCTCAGTGCTTTGGAGAAGTCCCTGACTGTAAACTTTCCCAATGTATCACATCTTTTGATTTCTTGATTACTGGTGCCAAAGGTGCTGACTGTGGATCTCAGTAAGACAAAAGTGTTGAAATTTTCAATCTTTTCTACATCTATAATGTAGGGGAAAAAGAATATCATGATGTATTTAAAAGCAGTTGGGCCCCAACTAAGTCTCCAGTTCAGAGGCACATGTGTGAAGCAGTTGGATTCCAAATTGGTTGGGTTCTCTTGCTTTGGGGAGGGTTAGATGTGGACTATTTGGTTGTTTTGTTTTGGGGTTTTTGTGGGTTTGGGTGTTTTGGGGGTTTTCCCCTTCACAATCTGGGTGTTAGCTGATTGGATTTTCCAGATTTAGCTGTGGGCTGGAAGTCCGTTGTTTAGAGTCAACCAGGACCTGGTGGGCAGGCCTTGTACTTAAAAGGTGAATGGGTCCACTGGTTTTAATTATGTTTGAGATGAACATTCTTCTAAGTGGTACAGCACTTTGCAGTATTGTCAATATCTGTCAATTTGCAGTATTGAAGTAACTTGAGGCTGCTGTGATGTTGAATGTTGTGCTACTGGTGTGTCAAATGTCATAATGATTACCCATCTTGATCAGAGTTTGGTGGAGCTCCCAGATTAAGATAAACTTGGAAGCAGGAGTGACATCCACTTCCTAAAGAACATGCCTCTGGAAACTCTACGAACCTAGAGAAATGACCATAGTTCTAGAACAAGGCTGAGGTCTTTTGTTCATAGTCACTATGAGTTGTGCTTGACTCAACAGCACTTAACAATAATGACATCGTGATGTTGCTTATCAGTCTGGTGGAGAGGAGCTTTGTTTTCTTGATGCTGAGATGTAATCTATACCAAAGGTTTTAGTCCATGATCTCTGCAGCAGGCGTTTCAAGTCCTCTTCACCTTCAGCAAGCAAGGTTGAGTCATCTGCCTAATGTAGCTTATTGATGTGATGCCACATTCTCCTTCATAGAGTTGCACTTCTTGAATGATTTACTCAGCATATACATTGAATGGGTATGGAGAAAGGATACATCCCTGACACATTTCTTTTTTTATTTTGAACCATTTAGTGTTCCCTTGCTCTCTTTGGACAACAGTTTCTGGGTCTTTGTATAGGTTTTGTATGAGCATGATTCAATGTTTGGGGATTCCCATTCTTTTCCATGTTATCTATAGTTGGTTATGATCCACACAGTAAAATATCTTCATCGTCAATAAATACAACTATGAGGCCCCATATATTGGAAGCTTTGATGACCTAGTGATGCCACTCCAAAAGTACGTGATTCAAATCATCCATGGAAGAAGGATGGACAATCTCTTCCCTTGCAATTTATTGCCTCTAAAAGCCCATTGGAGGGTCAACTATGTGTCAGTTCCCACTCAATGGTACACAACAACAACAAAAAAAGCATGAGGCCATGTATGTTGTTGTTGTTGTTGTTACCTGCTATAAAGTCTCCTGCGACTCATAGTGGCACTATGTACAACAGCTCTGAAGGCTGCCCTATTCTGAACCAATCTTACTGACTCCAACACACATAACCCCACTTCCCCAGTTACTGTATCAATCCATCTCATCCAGGATCTTTCTCTCCCACACTGTCCCTCCACCCTTCTAAGCATGATGTCCTTCTCCAAGGCCAGCTCTTCTTGGCCACATGCTCAAAGTATGTGAGACAGAGCTTCAAAATCCTAGCCTCCAAGGAAACTTAGTTTCACCCTCTCTGACAGACTTTTTGTTTTCTTGGTAGTCCATGGTATGTTTAAGACTCTTGTCTAGCACCGCAACTCAAAGGCATCAATTCTTCTCTGTCATCCTTAGTTATTGTCCAGCCCTCTGATGCATAACAAGTACTTGTGAAGACCATGGATGACCTGAATCAAGCACACATTAGTCTCTAGACTGACATCATTGCTTCTCAATACTCTAGAGAGGTCCCCGACAGCACATTTTCCCAATGCAATTTGTCTTTTGATTTCCTGACTGCTGGTGTCAAAGAGTGTTGATTGTGGAGCTGAGCAAGCTGTCATCATTAACAACCTCAATCTCATCTGCATCTATCATGATCTTGCCAGTTGGCCCAGTGGTGAGAATTTTTGTCTCTTGATGCTGCAATTGCTAAGCAATGACTATCACTACTCTTGCATTTGATAATGAGTTTTGTCATAAGGAACAAGATAAATTAATGTTTATAAGTACATGTAGTAATTATAAAGCTCTTTGCCGACTTTAGCTTTTGTTTTTTCTTTCATAGGTCAAATTCTCAGAGAAGGCCAATTGGTTAGTCTCAGCTTTATCCAGTGTTGTAAGGTATTGCCATTAGTTCTTGCTACTTGTACCATCCTGCTCCAATGGCCTTTTTAGAATCCGTGTCCTGTGCAGACAGTATGGGACATCATTCTTTCTTTCAAACTCCTAGGTGCCTCTTTTGTCTTGTACTTCTCTGTCCATTAGTTGTATCTTTGAGCAAAAATGTTGTTGTTGTTGTTGTTGTTGTTGTTGTTGTTATGTACTATAGCTGCCCCTCTAGTGGGTTTTCAGAGTCTCCCATGAAGCAGTTGGTAGATTTGAAATGTATGCATTTGGGCAAGCAGAGCAACCTTATCATCAAGCCACCAGAGTTCCCTCTCAAGATTTAAAATTGTATGTGGAGGTAAGTGCTTGTTGAGCATGTGTTAGAAAGGCCCAGGAGATCAGATGTGCACCAAAACTAAGTTGAAGCCACTCTAGCCATGGAGCGGGTAAGCAGGAAGACCTGGAGGTCAGTGAGTACTCTTGTGTTAATCTCAGCAGGCTACCAAGCAACATTAGTCAAAGCCAGGGAAAAAAAGGGCCATGGCAAAAGAGTTAAGTTGTGCAATAGTGCTATTTTGAAGAGGAGACGCTTGCTTATAGGCCTCAGTCCATTCATTATGAATACCTGGAGTGGGGGGAAAAGGCCGCAAAAGAACAAGAAGTAGAGAAAAGCTTGTGCTCCTAATGAAGGTCAGAGGCCAACTCCTGGACAGATGCTAGGATGAAATCAAAGTACATTACTATCTATTGCTTCAATAGCCAGCAGCTCACTTCCCTGGTGCCCATCATTGCCTGGACCACTCCCAGCACATTTTGGAGAACCCTCTGCCCTTGAAAGTATCAGAGGGAATCCAACCTTCACCTCACCCTCTATCACAAAGGTAGAAGTAGGATGGGAATCAAAAGACCCATTTTTGTACTTAATTTCCATCGATTAAAAATATGTAAATTCAAAGATGAAGATGTTGCCACGACTAAGCCATTATAGTCTATTGTGCAATTATTTCTTTGATAGTTCATGACGGCTCAATTGGAGGCATAATGCACTATTATGCAAAGACATCTTTGCCAGAATTTTTTGCTTGTTTTTCTATTTTCCTTAATTTTCTTCCTTTCATCTTTGCTCCTTTGGAAAAAAGAGAGAGAGAATTTTTCATTTGCAGATCATTGACTTTTTAATGTCAGATTATTTACTCAATAGTCAATAACGATGCTTTTGGATTCATTATGGGCTATCGTGTAAATAGCTAATTGCATTAATTACAGCCTTTTTACAAATGTTTAGTTTGCAGCTCATCACACCCATGGACTGTGTAATTGCTGCTATCGGGGCTGATGGGCAGACACCAGCCTGGGGTTTCTGCTTGATGACAGGGAGACGTCTGTTGCCTTTCTTCCAACCTGACCAAGTTATAACCGCTAACCGCAGTGTGTGTGTGTGTGTGTGTGTGTGTGTGTGTGTGTGTGTGTGTATTGAAAGGCTGTGGTGTGTACTTTTTAAACTCATCTAAATACACACACACACACACACACACACACACACACACACACGCTTATTGAAGAAGACTTCTCATCTTTCACCACTGACCACCTAGTGGATTCAGATCATCAACTAGTTAGCAGATTGACACATAATACACTATGTCATCAGGGCTCCTAATTAGATCTATTTTTACATATATAATTATTTTACATACCTATAAACTTATTTTTATATTTATGTTATTTTTTTCATGTGCTTGTTTAATATTTGTTATCTTCTTTGGGTTATCTGTATAACTTTGGGCATTGTATATCATCTGGAATATCTCTTCAAGTCCTTTGCCCATGTTATAATTGCACTGAGTGTTTATGCTGTAGATTATAGACATTGTTCACGTTGTTGTTGTTACGGGCCTTTGAGTCACTTGCAACTCATAGCAACTCTGTGTACAACAGCTCTAAACCCTACTCTATCTTGAGCCAACTTCATCATCTCTGACACACCTACCTCTATTACCCCAGTCACTGAGCCAAGCCATCTCATCAAGGGTCTTCCTATCATGCACCATTTCTCCACCCTCCCAAGTATGATGTCCCTTTCCAAGGACCAATCCGTCTTTGCAACATTCCCAAAGACAAAACTTCAGAATCCTTGCCTCCAACAAGTAGCCTGGTTTCACCCTCTCTAGGACAAACCTGTTTGTTCTCCTAGCAGGCCAACGTATAGTCAATACTCTTCTCCAGCACTACAGCTCAAAGGCATGAACTCTTTTTCTATCATCCCTAGTCTTTGTCCAGCTTTCTGATGCATAGCAAGTAATTGTGAAGACCATTGCCTGGATCAGGCACACTTTAGTCTCCAGACTGACATCGTTCATAGATTATATATATTAAACTCTTAGAGAGAAATTATTTTCAATTATTTGTTCCCATTCTGTAGGTCATCTTTTCACTTTCTTAAGAATGTACTTTGATGCACAGATGTTTATAATAATGAGATGTCGTCTGACCCCTGCAACAACAGCAAAGTTCAACAATACAGTAAACAATAAATACTCACAAGGATGTGGTGAAAATATAACTCTCATACATTACTGATGGGAATGTAAAATGATGCAACCACTATGGAAATAAGTTTGATGTTTCCTAAAAGTATTGAAAATAAAATATAATTTGATTCACTTATTCTACTACTAGGGGAAATAAAACAAGAGTAAGAGCTGGGACTTGAGCAGATACATACACACCTATGTTTATTTTAGCATTATTCATAAAAGCAAAAAGATGGAGTCAGCCCAAGTGGCCCATCAACAAATGCCTGGATAGAGAAACTATGGCATATTTACCCAATGGAGTATTATGCAACATTGAGAAACAATGAAAATTATGAAACACTGCATAACATAGATGAGTCTAGAGGACATTATGCTGAATGAAAAAAGTCAGTGACAAGAGAAATAATGTATAAGACCACTGTTATAAAAAGTTAAAGAAAGGTTTTCATATGATCTAGTATGATTACCAATGAAGGGAGAAAGGGAACAGAAAATGAATTAGCAGATAACAAATACTTATTAGTATAGGTGAAAGGAAATGTAATAGAAAATGAATCAATGCTCAGACATTGTGCATATTATAGTTAATGGTATGAAACAAATACACATGAATTATTGGGAAAAATATACTTTGTAAATCTCTGTTAAAACAAAAATATTTGTAGACAATTTTTATAACTTCTATTTTTTTCTCTGTGTGATCTGATGACACATCTAGGAATCCATTATCACATACAAAGTCATAAAAATTTATCCTTATATTTTCTTTTAAAAGTTTTATCTCTTATAATAGGCCGTTGATAAATTATTTTATTTATTTTTATATGATATGAAGTAGTGAGTCCAATACAATTCTTTTGCACATGAGACTTCATTTGCCTCAGCTTCAGTTGTCGAAAAGAATGTTCTTTCCTCATTCAATGGCCTTCTCCTGCTTTTTGAAAATCAGTTGGTCATAAATATAGGGAGTTATTTCAGTACTTTCAATTTTATTCCATCAGTTTGTGTGTCTATCCTTATGCCACCACATTATTTTGACTACTGTAGTTTTGTAGTAAGTTTTCCATTTGTAAAGTGCGAGCCCTCCAACTTTGTTCATTCTTTTAAAGATTGTTTGGCTATTCATGGTCCGCTGTAATTTCATATGAATGTGACTATAAGCTTTTCCAACTCTGCAGAAATGTCTGTTGGGATTTTGACAAGGATTACACTGAATTATTCCTTTTTTTTTCCTTCCCCCTTCCCGAGAATAACTTGGCACCCTTCACTGCCTGGCTTGACAATCACTGGCCAAGTTGTCAGCCAAAATGGATTGCTTTGCATTTCAGAGGTTCAGTAATACATTTAAAGTTGGGGAGGGAGGGGAAGAGAGAGAGAAAAAAAAAAGCTTTGGCCAGTCTCTCAAAAGAATTCATGACCTTCTCTATGATCAACTTGAGTTGGTATCTTAAGTAAAGGGCTATGGAAGTGGTTTTCTTCCCTAAACAAGCATGATCTACCCCCACAACCAAGGTTAATTCCACAGCACATTGGAAACCAAAATCAACTGCAAATGAGCCTCTGGCAAAATATCCACTCATTCATTAGTTCTGTCTAAGCCTACAAACAAGCATGACTAATCAACATTTTTAATTTAGCCAAAAGGAGCAAGTATCAGTCAAGGAAATACTTAAGCTCATGCCAATCCTAAAGTATACTTTCCCAAATCCCTCTTCATTGGAGTCCACAAAAGGGAGTTAAAAAAATAGGTAGACTTCTTTGATTTCAAGTGTACATTTTAATAAGAATACAATCTGAGCTAGTTTAGTCAACATAATGCTCTCTAGTCCCTCCAAGTTATGTGGTATTTTTTAAAAATTATTTCTTCGGACTGCTGTATAGTAGTCCATTGCGTGAATGTACCACAATTTCTAAATCCATTCCATTGTGGTTGAACATTTGGGCTGTTTCCATGTCCTTGAGATAATGAATAATGCTGCTATGAACATTGGTATACAGATTACCATTTGTGTCTCAATTCTAATTGCCTTGGTGTATATTCCTAGTGGTGAAATATCTGGGTCATAAGGAGTTTTTACGTAAGCAACCCAATAAAAAAATAATACAATCTGATAATTGTAATTTCTATAAAATTTGCCTCTCACCACTAATTCACTCTACAGATATTTCCAGTTAACTTTATTATGTCTCTGTTTCCCCAAAGAAGACATTCAGGTGGTCAGTAAACACAGGAAGAAATCTTCATTATTATTATAATCAATGACATGCAAAACCAAACCAAAGCACAGTGACATATCCTTTCACCCAGCACTAACAGCAATGATTTAAAAACACAAAACAAACAGCAATATTAAAACCTAAACAAACCCAGAAACAAGCTGGTGGAGGTATGGAGAGATCAGAATTCTTTTGCATTACTAGTGAGGTTGTAAAAAGGTGCTGCCACTGTGGAAAACTATATTGTGTATCCAAACTGTTTAAAAGGGATATATAATTAGATATTATTGTTATGACAGGAGTCTAGAATGAAGGTAGCATAGTAGAATGGAATTGGAAAGAGGGATTGAATAACAATGAAAGAATTTTTTTCTTTTACTTTTCAAAAAGAAACGCGAATTGGGGGAGGGGTGGCAGGCAGAAAAGTGCAACAATGAATAAATGGAAATCCAAAGTCTCTGTAAACTTTCATTAAAATAAAAACATTTTAAAAAATAATAAAATCTTAACCCTGGGGAAAAAAGCTAGAAGTAAAACTACCAGGTTGTTGTTGTTATTAGGTGCTGTCAAGTTAACTACGACTCACACAACAGAACAAAAGTTTATGGTGGGTGAAACTCAGTCTAAGTGTATGTCCTAGAGAAATAGAACCCATGATATGACCACATTTATGTACATCTATGTTTGTAGTGACATTGTTCACAATAGTAAAATAATGGAAACAACCTAAGTGTCCATCAATGGATGGAAAGAAGAAACAAATTACGGGATATTATGCAACATTAAAAGATAGTAAGAATCTATAGAACCCTTCATAGCATGGATAACCTAGAAGACAAGGTTCTGAGTGCAATTAGTCAATCATAAAAGAATAAATTTTATGAGACTACTGCTATGGAAGGGAGTTCTGATGACATAATGGCAAGAAGCAGTGCTGTAATCTCAAAGGCACACAGTTCAATTACACCAATTGCTCCACGGAAAAAGGATAGGCAATCTCCTCCTATGTAGTTTACTGTCTCTGAAAACCCACTGAAGGGTCAGCTATGAGTGGGTTCTGGCTTCATGGCACACAACAACAAATACTATAAGAAGTTAAAGAAACACACAGAATCATTCTTTGAAGATTACCAGGAGTGGGAAGGGAAAAGTTGGTAAATCACTAATTGATGATTTTATATGCCATCAACTTGACTATGACTCATAGCAACCCTATGAACAACATCTCTGAACCTTGCCCTGTCCTCCTCACCCAAGGTCTCCCACTTTTGCACTGAGGCTCGACCCTTCCGAGTATGATGTCCTTTTCCAAAGACTGGTTTCTCCTGGTGTCATGCCCAAAGCATGTGAGATGGGGCTAAAAAAATCCTTGCCTCCAAGGAACAGCTTGGTTTCACCTTTCCCAAGGCAGATCTGTTTGTTCTTTTGGCTGTTCATGGTATGTTTAATACTGTTCTTCTTCAGCAAAACTCAAAGGCATCGATTCTTCTGTCATCCTTAGTCATTGTTCAGCTCTAAGATCCACAGCAAGCAATTGAGAAGACAGTGGCCTGCATCTGGTATATCCTAATCTCCAAACTGAGGTAATTGCTTATTAGCACTTGAGAGACAGCCTTGACAGCAAACTCTCTCAATGCAACTAGTCTTTGAATTCTTTTGAAAGCTGCTATCAAGAGTTTTGATAATGTATCCATGTAAGATGAACTCTTTAACAACTTCTATTCTTTCTCCATCTATCATGATACTGCCTATTTACTGGCCTGGTGCTAAGTATCTTGGTTTTATTGATGTTGAGATGCAGTCTGTATTGAAGGTGCAGATTTTGACCTTCTGCAGCAAATGCTTCAAGTCCTCCTCAGTATTATAAAAAACTTTAATGAAAAGAATGAAGGATGAAAAAAGGATGAATAAAAATCACTTGGGTGAAAGGAAATGTAATACACAACTAAGAGAAGATCAGCCAAAACAATCAAGGCAAAGGAAGTCATTGAGATGAGTACAAGAGTTAAAGGCAAGAAAGTTACATACACAATCCACAAAAAGCAATGATAACAATAGTCTGTGAGTAAATGCACAGACACACAAGATGAACAGGTGTATAAAAGCTAATGGGACTCCATCTATATAGAGAGATATTTGGCAGAGGATATTTCTATATATGTTTGCATATATGCTATAAACACATCCAGTAACAAATGGGGTCAAAATGATGAAAATGTTTTGGGCATAATAATGTTTTGGAAATTAGTTTCTTGTCCTGAAGCCTAGAATCATAGTCTTAGGAGAGACTTCAAGGTCAGTAGACACAACATAGTTCATGAAGACAGTGTTCTACATCTTCTTTTTCCCCACAACATCTCTCAGTATTGCAACTCAAGGCTTGAATTTGCTTTGTAGTTTTTTTTCAATTTAATAAATGCTGAAGAAGTTCTTCCTTCTTATTCTTCAACTCTAGCTCTTTGCACATTCTATTATAAAAGTACTTTGTCTTCTCAAGATACACTTTGAAATCTTCTGCTTATCTCTTTTACTTCAGCATCTCTTCCCATTGTTTTGGCTTTTCAATGCTTCAGTAAAATTTTTAGAATTTCTTCTCACATCTATTTTTATCTTTACTTTTTTCTCTGTTCCTGTAATGACCTTTTGCTTACTTCATGAATAACATCTTTAATATCATCCCGCAATTCCTAGTCTTCAATCCTTACTGTTCATGTCTCACACTTGTTCTTGAAATGGTTTATAAATTCAAATGGGATATTTTCAAGGTCATATTTTGGCTTTTGTGGACTTGTCTTAATTTTCTTCAGCTTCAATTTGAACTTGTACAGAAGATCTGCCAGAAGATCCTGTACAGACTGGGAGAAAAATGCAAAACAAGACTAATAACCATAGAACAGACCAGGTTAACTGGCCTAATATAGTGTGAAACCCTCAAGGCGATGACCTTGGATACCCGTTAGGCCTGGAACTGACTTACCCCTGTGACTCAACTCTCATATACCTACCAAAATTATACATTTATTTCTATGTTACTGTCCTTGTTAGGTGCCAGTTGAGTCGAATACGATACATAATGATACTATGAACAAAAGATCTGAACCCTGGGTGTAATATGTACTTTAGCACCTAAATTTAGCTATGTAACAGGTCACTAAAACCCTTTATATCCCTTGTGTGTTACTGTTCTCTTTGCCCTTCAAAAGTGTGTGGGTGGCCCTTGAGCCTTAGACTAAGGGTAAGGGTGGAGCCTGCTCAAGGCTGTAGCTTAAAATCCTTGATGAAGCTTGGGGACTGGAGTCTCCCTCCACTCTGGAAGTCGGCTAACTGGTGGGATGGCTGGTGTCTCCATGGCAGGTCATCTTGATGTCAGTCAGGCAAGGGACGTTTCTGGGATCCTTTTTGTTGTGTGTTACTGTTCTTTTCGCCCTTCAAAAGTGGGTGGGCAGCCCTTAAACCTTATACTAAGAGTAAGTAAGGGTGGAGCCTGCCCAAGGCTGTAACTTAAAGTCCTGTAGGGCCTGATGGCCTATGGCCCTCAGGCCTGTTTGTAATTGTTTGGGTCAAATATTCTTCTAGATCCTATAGCCCTGGTCTGCTGTACAGAGGTAACTTATGGTTGCTGTGAAGCTGAACACCGTGACACTGATGTGTCAAATGTGAGAATGGTTTCCCAGGGTGGGCAGAGTTTTGTGGAGCTTCCCGATTAAAACAAGCCTGGAAGCAGGAGTGGCGTCCACTTCCGAAACAGCTTGCCTCCAGAAACCGTATGAACCTGGAGAAAGGACGAGAGTTATACAAATGTCCAGGTCTTTTGTTCATAGGATCACTATGAGTCACCTACAACTCGACAGCACTCAACAACATTTCTTCAAAAAGGATTGGTGTCCAATATGTTGTTGTTGTTGTTGTTGTTGTTGTTGTTAAGTACCACCAAGTTGAGTATGACTCATAGCGACCCTATGAACAACCCCTTCCTTACCTGTGCCGTCTTCATATTTCCTGACACACTAAAGCCCATTTTGGCAATCACCGTGTCAATCCGCCTGGTCCTGGTCAAAGGTCTTCCTCTCCGTTGACCCTTCACCTTTCTTAGCATCATGTCCTTCTCCAAGGAATAGCCCCTCCTAACAATATGTCCAAAGTATGTAAGGTGAAGCTTCATCATTTTTGCCTCCAAAGAGCACTCCAGCTGCAACCTCTCAAAGAAATATCTGTTTGTTCTCTTGGCCATCCACAGAATGTTCAGTGCTAGTCTCCAACACCACAGCTCAAACTCATGTGCCCTTTAGTACAATCTTTGAGATGATTATACTAAAATCTGTAGATTTGTGGAAAATAGACTATTCATTTATTTACTAATTTCTTGTTATTGTCATTGTTACGTATCATTGAGTTGAAACTGACCCATATGTAACCCTCCAGCCAGTTTTCAGAGACTGTAATCACATAGGAAGAGATTATCCATCCTCCCACCCAGCAGCTGGTGGATTTGAACCATGTGTCTTTGGGACTGCAACACAGATTCTTACCACTGGGCCACCAGAGTTCCCTAACTAATTTACTAACTGTTGTTGCTGATTTCCTTGATTGCCTTTAAGTCAAGCATGACTCATAGTGACCCTATGAACAAAAGACCTGAAGCCTTTCTATAACTATCAACATTGCTTCCTCTGATTTTGGGTTTCAAATATCAGAAACAAGGTCAAGGTTGTTGTTCAGTGCTATTGATAGTTTCATTGACTAACTGAAACCTTGTGTACAGCAGCCATGCCAAATTATGTGCCTAAGTCTCTTCTGTGCTTAAGCTCATTGTTATAATTACTATTTCAATTCATCTCATTGAGAGTCTTCCTCCCTTTCTAAGTGTAAGTTAAAGTGGACCTATCATGAGCTCTTCTGCATATCTCAGAGAACCAAGTACAAGTACTGATCTGGATCTCTGTAGTTTGGGAAAATAGTTTCTATACCTGGACCAGGAGGATGTTGTGTGAACAGAGCAGGACAACACTGCATGGTTTAAAATTAAGAAGGAAGTGTGTCAGGGTTGTATTCTTTTTCCATACCTATTTGATACGTATGTTGAGCAAATTATTTGAGAAGCTTGACTCTATGAAGAGGAGTGTAGCATCAGGATCAGAGGGAGACTCATCAATAATCTACAATATGCAGATGACACGACCGTACTTGCTGAAAGTGAGGAGGACTTGAGGCACTTGTTGCAGAGAATCAAGGAATGCAGCCTTCAATTTGGATTGCATCTCAATATCAATAATACAAAGTTTTTGGGGGAAAAAAGAAGAAGAAAACAAAGATTCTTACCACTGGACCAATATGGATCATCATGGTTGATAGAGAAGAGATTGAAGCTGTAAACAACTTTATATTGCTGAGTTCACAATTAACACCCTTAGTACCAGCAGTCAGGAAATCAGGAGATGCATTGCGTTGTGAAAGTATGTAGTTAGGGACCTCTCCAAATTATTGAGGAGCAATGATGCCAGTCTGAGGACTAAGGTGCGTCTGATTCAGGCTATGGTTTTCCCAATCATTTGTTATGCATTTCAAAGCTGGACAACGAATAGGGATGACAGAAGAAGAATTGATGCCTTTGAACTGTGGTGTTGGAGAAGAGCACCGAACATCCTATGGATGGCCAAGAGAACAAATAAGTATGTCTTGGAGGGGGTACAGCCAGAATGCTCTTTGGAGGCAAGAATGATGAGGCTTCACTTCACATACTTTGGGTGTATTATTAGCGGGGCCTATTCCTTCAAGAGGCACATGATTCTTGGAAGGGTGGAGGGTCAGTGAAGGAGAAAACCCTCAACCACGTGGATTGACATGGTGACTGCCCCAATGGTCTCTAGTGTTTCAGGATGTATGAAGTTGGCACAGGATGGGGGGGGTTAGATCCACTGTTCATAGGGTTGCTGTGAACCATACTTGACACAACAGCACCCAACAACAACAACAACAACAAGATCACATTCTCTCAAGCAAGACAGGCAAACTAGTTGCCACATACTTTCAAAATTTCACTTTTGGAGTGAAAAAAATAATAAAACTCATCTCTCTGGGCCCTGAGCCCAAAATATCTCAATAATTAAAGAGCCTGTCCACCACCGGACAAATCAATCATGGCCAGGAATTAATTAGACTCATAACCAGTCACCCAAAAGCACACAAATATAATGAGGGGCAGGTGAGTAGAATGAGTATGATGAGGGTGGAGTTAGCCTAACAGAAAAAAAAAGCTGTATAAAGCAGAGAATGAAGTCATGCAGGCAAGACTTCCACTAGTAGTAAACACCACTATCTTTCCGTTATTTATGACAAGTATTGATGACAAGGGCAATATCAGTGACCCAAAGCAGCGCTTCAGACAATTAGTAAGCATTTTCCAATCTTTTGCATTATGGCCAGTAGGAGAAAAAGGGAATAGATGGCCCCTGGCCTCATGGAGCTTGGAGTCTCACAGTTAAGGGAAAATATTCACACCTAACACTGCTAGAGACTGAGTGGATTTAACTGACAAGTTTTATGGTGTCAGTTGGTAGTAGCAGCCAAGTTAGTGAGCCAGCTTGGGAGGATGGAGATGCCAGATGGAGGGAAAAGGGATTTGTATATGAAACTCTCAAAGCAGGGGTGTAGGGTACAGCCAAGGGGGAAAGGGAATGAATAGTGACTGTCTTCAGATTACCTGGCTTCAACAGAAGCACAAGTGAATTCAATTCCCAAGGATTATGGTCCATGTCACCTAAAATCTCTGATGAAAGCGTACTATTTTCCAATTAGTCTTCCATCAAGGATACATAATATTGTTCATTTCCCCTGTGATACAAGACACTACCTTATACAACTTCCTAGGGGGGCTTAAAATTTCAAAAGACTCAGAGAAGTTAGTTATTCTTGTCCAAAATATGACCTGGCAACCCCAGCACTCTTCCTGAAGCCTTCAGGATACATCTCCATAATTCACAGTTTTGTCCTTAGTACAGTGAAACTGAAGCGGCCACTGTTAAATCATTCTTTTCCTTGTATATACCTGCCAGTTGTGCTGGAGAGATACAAGGGACTTTGCCTGAAAAACACTCAGTATCAATCAGTGGTGGCAGGTAGGGTTATACATATTATAAAGAATGGCTTATGCCATGAATCATTATTTCAGAATTTTCTTCGATGTCAAGGATCACAGTTTCTCTACCAATATTCATCATAGAATTATACAGAATATCCCATGTATGGCCAAAGAACAAATAAATATGTCTTAGAGAAAGTACAGTCAAAGTCCTTTTTGCAAAGATGGTAAAACTGCGTCTGACGTACTTTGGGCATGTTCCTAGGAGAGGCTATTCCTTGGAGAGGGACATCATACTTGCAAAAGTGGAGAGTCAGCGAAGGAAAGGAAAATCCTCAATCTAGTGAATTGGCGTAGTGACTCCAATAAGGGCTCGAGTTCACCAGAGATTGTGAGGATGGCTCGGGATAGGACAGGGTTCAGAGCTGTCATTTATAGGGTTGCTACGGGTCATGCTCAATTGATACCTAACAACAACAGCACCAACAACTATTTATACTATCAAAACAATAAAAATAGAAACATTCATAGCATTTCTATGGATAAACAAAATACAGAATATGCAAACAATGGGATACTAAATAGTATCCTTAGTATGCTTAAATAAGCATAAAGAGAAATGAAGATTCAATATGGGAGGATTCAACGAATTGAAATATTAAGCTAAGTGAACAAAGTCAGCCTCAAAGGAAAAATAGAAATGTAATCCCATCTATCCGGAATAAATAAATGTACAGCTAACAGCTTATTGGTGGCTGCCAGAGTTGAGAGGGAAAAGGATAAGGGAATGAGTGAATGCATAGAAAGTACTAAGTTTCTGTTAAAGGGGGTGGAATAATTTGGAAAATGTAGTAGTTGCTGTTGTACAACATTAATATAATTCAAGTCACTGCACTGTACATGCAAAATTATTGAATTGGCAATTGCTTTGTTAGAAATA
The DNA here is from genome assembly GCF_000299155.1 of Elephantulus edwardii. NCBI lineage: Eukaryota > Metazoa > Chordata > Mammalia > Macroscelidea > Macroscelididae > Elephantulus > Elephantulus edwardii. The sequence continues at coordinate 13,488,202 of NW_006399812.1, forward strand.
TTTTTATCACAAATTTTTAAAAGAAAAAAATTTTAAATTATGTTGTAGAACTCTTAAATTCTTAAATTAGTTTTGGAAATCTTAAAGGCCAATTACAAAAAGGCATTTCCCATGGAAAACCCTAGGAATGCACACCGCAAAATTCCAGCATTTAGAACTTTAGGAATCTTAAAGCTAGAAATCACCGTACAAATATTCTAGCTGCAAACTTGACAGGGACACACAAAAAAATTATTTGTTGTCAGATTGGAATAAACTCATACCTGACCCTCCACTGGGGGTCTGAAGAGGTGAATCACACAGGAGATTGCACATCTTTCTCCCTCAGGGAAACTGATGGGTTCAAACCCAGTGCCTTTGGGTTGGCAGCGGAACTCTTTGCCACTGAGCTACTAGAGCTCTCGGAGAAGCTTCTAGTGTCATTAATCCACACCACTTTGCTTTAGCCTAAAGACAATTGCCTTTACTTTCCCCCCTGCTTTAAAGCAGTAGCCTGAAACCTAATGATACAGAAGAAAATGAAATGAAAACCCAAGCCATGCCCTCCCAGAAAGAATACTGGAAGAAACGTAATGCAGATGATCCTGGAACAATTTAATACTGAAGTGATCCATTCTTTTTCTTAACATATATCCTCATTAAAAATAAAGAGAGAAAAGGAAGCAGCTAAGAAATATCTCGGAAAAGCCGATGGATTCAATGTCATTTCTTTTACCTTTTTTTTTTTAAACTTAATTTTCCAGGTATCTCAGCATGATCTGAATAAATTATGCTGACAATACTATAATATAAATGATAAATCATCAACACAATTTTCGTGATATATCGCGTGAAATGTAAATAATAACCAGGACTGCTAATTGGCTCACTTCGGAGGAACAAAGCGATAGCAGTGTGGCTTCGCTAGTCTTGACTCAGTCATTAAGCATTTCTGCTGGTAAGCTTTTTCTGCTGGTCTGGGGAGGAGAGCACAGCCTCATAGATAAACCTTTGTGTGGAAGGTCCAGTAAGACTCTGGGTCCAAGAGAGAATGTGGCAACCTTCCTTTGTCCCTGCAGGGCATCCCTGGGCTCAGATTTCCCTTTGTCACCAGTGAACAACTGTGTCCTCCTAGGGAGGGGAAGGGAGAAAAGCTAAGAAACTTCAACAAGGAAAATCTCTACAAGTCCCTGAAGTTGCTGATTCTTCTCAAAAACTCTTCTGACTCATTTTGATTCTCTTTTTTTTCCAGCTTTGATAACGGTTTGATTACAACTTCATTTGCTCCAAAACATAAGCTCTTTCTGCGTGCTTCTTATTTTGAAAATACCTTGTTAGCATTCATCATATGTTTATAGAGCTTAAAAATATAGTTTGTCTCATTTTCCCCAAACAAATCCTTGTGCTTTCTGCCAGGGTTGAGCTTCTTGTCTGCAGTGTTCTGCTGTGTCAAGCAATGTCTTAGGGGGGGAAAAATAAACCAATGTAAATGGGTTCATTCAGCTGATATTGAGTCCTTGGGCACAAGGGGCTCATGCCATGAAGCAGATTCTCATCCCGGATTTTTAACATTCTAATGGAGGGAGGGAGAGCATGTAGAACAAATGCATCAGTGAGTTGATTTGAGATGGTGTTATGCAAAACAATATAGGACAATAAGATAAGGTAGTGGATGGAGAGAGGAGGCTTCCATGGGAGGATGACATTTGAGCTACGTGCCAGGTGATCAGAAAATCTAGGGGAATGATCTAAGGGAAATACTACGCAGCACAGCATGCAGGAACAGTGATGATTTTTTTTTAAAATTACTACCTAACTTGTGAGGGACTGGAGAGCATTATGCTGCGTGAACTAACTCAGTCCCACAAGGACAAATACTGTATAAAACCATTATAGTAGAATGAGCATGAGTATCCAAAGGGTTGGGGGGGGGAGGTAGCAGAGGAGTGAGGATGGGCGGGGAGGGAGGGATTAATCATAGTGTGGTGAAATCTGATAGGGGGGCTGTGAAGGAAATGGGAAAGATCTGGTGAGAAAAACAATGTGTTCAAACTTTGTAAATTAAAGCAGTATAAACTAAAGACTAAAACAAAGAAAGATATAGGAGAAAGGTGTTCCAGGAAGAGAGCACAGCAAGTGCAAAGGCCCTGAGGCTACAGCAGCAGGAGTATTGAAGCAGGAAAAGGGAATAAGGAGAGGAGCCCAGGTAGGCAGCAGTTGAGAAGATGGTTTCTCTGTATGGAGTGATAGTCCTCCAGTGGAGAAAAGGGTTTCCTTCTGTCTCTCTCAGTTTCTGCACGTCTTAGCTCCACAGTTTTCCTTCTCAGGACAACTTCCACCACCACGGCTCGTCCAAGCCATCCTTGGTGCAGCCCTTATATCCTGTCTCCTCTCAGCTCCTCATGCTTGGCATTGGGCGCCTCCTCAAGCACTCCCACCTTCTAAGAGTAGGACATACACCCACGGAGAGGGAGAGCTGGACTACACCTGTGTACCTGGTAGTGGAGGTTGGTTTCTGTGATGCCTTCCACTTTGGAATCAAGGCTTCAAGGTACCCAGACAAGAGATTCACTAGTCAAGAGCTTACGTGTTGCCTTCCTTCCACTCATTAAGACCTGAACTGTTTTGTTCTCTTGTTCTTCGTAGGAAGAATCTTGGACAACTCATTGTCTCTGACTCCCTGATGTCTGATAGTGAGACTGTTGCTACATTCCTTGGAGGGTTTCTATAAGTGACTTGCAGCAGAAAACAACTCTTTTGAAAGAAAGCACTAAAAAGATACAGAGTTCCCCTCAATTTTATTTTTTTTAGAACAAAGCAGCAGCCTTGGTTCCTTCCAAGAGTTAACTTGGACACTGACTTCCACCCCAGAGAAAGGCCCATGAAGCCAACCAGCAGCTGGATAAGGGCAGCTTTTACTGTCAAAAGCTATCAAGCAGGGAATTGTGGGCAAACAAAAGTGCTGCAGGATTTTAGCAGCTCTCTTCTTGCTGCTGTCATTTATATCCCCCACCCACCCATCATCAAAGCCATTTATTAAGCACTCTATCTGCATAGAGTTCCAATTTTGGCTTGGAACAAAGTGAGTTAAGCAGACACAAGGTCCCCACTGCAGAGGCAGTCCCATCGGGGACAGACAGTAATGCAGCAAACTAGATAGTTAAGGCAGGCATGAAGCCAAAAGACAGAGTTACAAAGTATTTACATTAAGTGCAGGCAAAAGGGTCAGAAGATGCAGGGGAGGACAGAAGTGAAGGAAGAGGGCTTTGTGGAAGTTGAGAACAATTCTTCCATTTGCATCCCAAAGACTCCCTTCTGGTGTCCAATGGAGAAGCACGAAAGATGACAGTTCTTTTCTTTACTGTCAATGCTAAAAATGTACACCAGATGTCCAGTTCAGGAACAAGATGGCATAGACTTACTTTCTCCATCCCTCCCTTCTAAATACAACTAAATTTCACAGCAATAACTCGATACCATTGATGAAAAGACTCTGAAAGCGAGTTAGTGTGCTGGAATGTGGGTCTAAAAAAATGCAAAAGATGCAACAGAGAAAGGCAAAAGATTTGTGAAGGTAGACTAAGTCATGGTAAACATTGACGAAAACTATGTATGTAATGTCATAAATATAATTCAGGTTTACGTCTTATTTCTGTTTATAAAGTAGATCGAAGCAGTGCTTGCTCTTGATGTGTTTTCCATGTGGTCGTTCAAGAACTCATGATCCTTCCATTTGTGGCTCTGTCATGTCCAAACTCATCATTCTGGGAACCCAGCCAGCTGCAGGTAAGAAAAGCTTGCAGACACACCCCTGTCTTTATCCCAGAAAGGATGTGTCAGTAATTCTGCCCCCATTCTATTAACTACAATTCAATACAATCACTTATTTTTCATTTTCTTAGTTTTTAGACTTTAATCAATAGTAAACAAATGTCATTTCAGTTTTTATTGAAATAAATAATAATAAAGACTCTGAAAGCCAGAAGGAAGAAGGTGGACTGGCTAGGAACCCCAAGACTTGAGAGACAAAATATAGTACATTCCCCAGGTTTTTTTGCTAAGACTTGCAACCCAGAGCTGCCAATAGCTACTCACGCAGACAAATCAAATGAAGCCAGAGGGCCAGGAAAGAGAAACCTGTGAAGACCTACTTCACAACCCAGGTCCCAAAGCTCATCCGATCTGTGGGGTGAAATAGCAGTAATGAAATTCCAGGCCATACCCCCTTCCTGCTCTACAACCTTGGCCCTGGTGCATGGTTTATAGGCTGACATCAGTAACAACAGTGATGTTCAGGGTGATCCAGAGCCCATTACTCAATCAAGCACCAAAGGATGGTCCTATTTGCCAGTAACAGCAAAGCCCTTGTCTTCACTTGGAGCCTAAGGAGAGTCAGCTGAAAGAATATCCTTCCACCCTACAAAATTACCAAGTACCAGCAGGCGTACGGGCAAGTATCTCTTCCCAAACAGACATTAGGAGCAATTGAACGGGAGCCTCAACAGCTATAGAAAAATGCGGTAGGCAGAATAGTTTTATAAGGACTCAGAAAACTATACCATTTTGGAAAGGCCAATTATGAGCTTGTAATAAAGAAGTTTTGGTATATCTGATTGGCAACTTTTTGTCTTCTCTCTCCTCATGATATTAACCAAAGAATATTACTTGCTTTGTGTAAATGTTATTCTGACTTTTTATAATTTCTCATATAATATGTTATCGTTTTATAATTGTCTTATTTCACTCAACATAATGTCTTTTAAACTTATCTAGGCTATGAGATCTCTCACGCATTTGACCTTATCCTCTAATGTTCAAAACATTCCTTTGTGTCCATATGGGTTTATCCATTCTTCTGTAGATGGGCACTTACATTGCATCTATGTTTTTGGTGGGTTTTTTGTTGTGGTTTTTTTTTTTTTTTTTGGTTAATTTTGTGATAAGCATGAGTGTGTCTACATCCATTTGTCTCCAGGTTTTTTTCCCCTCAAGGGTACATATGAAATTGCTGGATCAAATGGAATTTTTAGTTCAACTTTTTAAGAAATTGTCCAATCATTTTGCCCAATGGTTGTATATTTTCCAGTGCCTCCAGCAGTGTGTGGGTGTTCTGGTTTTTCCACAGCCTCATCAGTATTTGTTTTCTGCCTTTTTAAACTTTGCTATTATTGCTCAAGTAAAAAGATAAATATTGCACTGTCGTCTTTCTTTTGCAGTTTTCTAGTGTCTAATGATCACAGATGGAGTTCTGGTGGCCTAGTGGTAAGAAACTGAGCTGCAATCCTGAAAGTAGGCTGTTCGAATCACCAGCTGTTCTGCGGGAGAAGGATTGTCAATCTCTTCCCGTGCAATTTACTGCTTCTGGAAACCTGCTGGAGGGTCAGCTGTGGACGGGTGCTAACTCAAAGGTACATAACAACAGCAATCAGCACAAACATTTCCTCATGTACTTCTCGGCTGTCTGAATGTCTTCTTTGGTGAAATGTCTGTTCATATATTCTATCCATTTTTAAATTAGATTGTCTTTTTGTTGTTGGAATATTGAAGCTTTTTCACAGTTATTTTTAGATCAATCCTTTGTCAGATATATTACTTCCAAAAATATTTTCTCATTCTGTTGAATTTTTTTTCTTCTTTGGAGAGGTCTTGTTAAATTTATTTTTTTAAAAAATGCATTTACATTATGTTTATTTAAAAAAAAAATTATACTGGTTTATTTACAAAGTTTGAATACACTGTTTTTCACTCTTGAACTTTCCCATTTCCTTTACCCACCCGTCCTTCCACCCATCAAATTGTGCAGTTCTAGGATTAATCACCTTTGACCATCCTCACCCCTGTGTTCCCCTTTTCCCTCCCTTTGGATCCTCGTATTTGTTCTACAATAATGATCTTATGCAGTATGTGTCCTTATAGGACTGAGTTAGTTCATTCAGCATAATGCTCGCCAGTCCCTCCCAAGTTAGGCAGTAATTTACAAAATCATTGCTCCTGTGTGCTGCACAGTATTTCATCATGTGAATGTACCATAATTTCTAAATCCATTTAATTGTGGATGGGCATTTGGGCTGTTTTCATGTTCTTGCAATGGTTAATAAAGCTTCTTTTAGTATTGGTGTACAACACTCCATTTGTGCCTCAGTTCTCATTCTCTCCAGGTACATTCCAAGCAGTGGAACAGCTGGGTCATATGGAATTTCTATGTTCAGCTTTTTGAGGAAATGCCAAACTGCCTTCAGGGTAGTTGTCTTATAAAATTAATAACCACTGGTCTATGCCCACTATTACCCTATCTTTTCTGATCCCCATTAAAGCTTTCCTAATTCCTTCACCCACTCCCTCCACCCACCACACTCTGTAAGACCTGCCTCCTCAATATCATACTAGTTTTCACTCTGTTTTAACAATAATGGTCTTATACAGTATTTGTCCTTATGAGCCTGAATTAGATCACTCAGCAGAGCTCTGCTGATGTGCATAAAGGTATTCCCTTCTTACAATATCACTTTGTCTTGAACTTCTGCTACAGTATTGAGGAGGACTGACCATGAAGACCATCCTTATCTGATACTCATTTGCAAGGGAAAGTCACTCTCACTATAATAATGTCACTCTGACGTTGTTAAAAATAATGTCAGTTAGTTTTGTGAACATCATTAATTATATTGAGGAATTTCTCATATATTCCTATTTCACTGTGATTCTTTTTGATCTGAAATAAGTTTGGGGTTTAATCAAATGCCATTTTTGCAACTGCTACGATGGCCATGTGGTTTCCTATTTTATTTGTGGAATAGATTATGTTAATTGTTTTTCTGATGTTGCACCATCCTTACTAAGCATATATGAATCTCACTTGCTTGTGATTTTGGATACTTGGGCTGCAATTCTGAAGACATGTTATGCGTGAGTCATAACATTAATTTTAGAGCACCGCATCCTTTTCTGTGTTCCAGACTAATGTGAGTAGAATTACTGGCATCCCTTCTCCGAATTTTTGCTAAAATTCTACAGTGAAACCATTTGGGCCAGGCCTTTTTCAGAGAGAGAGAATTGCATTGTTCTGTTTTGGTTTGATTTTTTAAAATTATTTTTATTTTATATGGGTTTGCATACAAAATTGTGTATAACTTGTGTTTCACACATTGCTTCATGCACATTGTGTTCCATATGATCATTCCTACACATTGTGCTTTATAAAACTAATCACCATTAATCTACCTCACTGTTACCTCATCTTTTCATGTCCCCACTGGATCTTTCTTATTTCCTTCACCACCTCCCTCCACCCACCAAACACTGCAACCCTGTGATGTTGCCCCCTCCCTACCCTCAGTCCCCCTTCCCACTGCTCTTCTCCCTTTGGACTTTTATACACATCTTACTAGTTAAATTTTCTATTTCACATTAATTGCTTTATGAAGTATTTGTCCTTATACACCTGATTTAGTTTACTCATCATAATGCTGTCTAGCTTCTCTCTTATGCAATAGTTTTCTAAATCAGTGATGCTGAGTGCTTCATAGTATTCCGTTGTGTGAATGTACCACAATTTCTCCATCCATTTGTTTGTTAATGGACATTTGAGCTCTTTCCTTTTTTTTTCTTCTATTGTGAGTAACACTGCTATAAACATCCATATGCAAATATCCACTTGTGTCTCAGTTCTAGTTTCTATGAGATATATAGTTCTAGCAGCAGAATAGCTGGGTGGTATGGAATTTCTGAGGTCCGATATTAGAGGAGATACCAAACTGTCTTCCATAGTGATTATACTATTTTACAATCCCAACGGTGGATGAGAGCACCAATCTCTTCAAATCTTGTTTTGACTATCCGAGAGGCTGGGTTCTATGAGGAGAAGTGTGGCATCAGAATTGGTGGAAGACCTATCAACAATCTGTGTTATGCAGATGATACAACCCTGCTTGCTGAAACTAAGGAGGACTTGAAGCACTTGCTACAGAAGGTCAAGGACTGTAGCTTTCAATATGGATTGAGGCTTAATATCAAGAAGAAGAAAGATTCTCACCACTGGACCAATTGGCAGCATCAGGATGGATGTTGAAGAGATTGAGAATGTTAACAACTTTAGTCTGCTTGGCTCCACATTCAACACTCTCTGCAATAGCAGCCAGGAAATTAAAAGATGTATTGCGATGGGAAAGTCTGCTGTTAGGGACCTCTCCAAAGTACTGAAGAGCGATGGTGTCACTCTGGAGACTAAGATGAGTCTGATATAGCCTATGGTCTTTGCAATCACTTGTTATGCATGTGAGAGTTAGACAATGACTAGGGAGGATAGAAGGAGAATTGATGCCTTTGAGCTGTGGTGCTGGAGAAGAGTATTGAGTGTACCATGGACTGCTAAGAAAACAAACAGATTCATCCTGGAGAGAGTTAAACCAGGCTGCTCCTTAGAGGCAAGGATTCTGGGGCTTCGTCTGGCATACTTTGGACATGTTGTAAGGAGAGGCAGGTCCTTGGAGAGGGACATCATGCTTGGGAGGGTGGAGAGACAGCGCAGGAGGGGAAGGACCTCTATGAAGTGGATTGATTCAGTGACTGTGGTAATTGGGGTGGGTGTGTTGGAGGCAGTGCGGTTGGCACTGGATAGAGCAGGGTTTAGCGCTGTTGTATCTATGAGTCACAAGCGACTCGATGGCACATAACAACAACAAAAACAACTACCATTTCTATTAATGTATAGGTATATGGTGTATTCCTGGAAATTTGTGCATTTATTCTATGCTTTCAAATTTGCTATAGTTCTTCAGAGTATTCTGTTATCATTTTTATTTTCAGTGATTCTCCTGTGATAGTGCCCATTTTATTTCTTATTTATGCCATTTCCACCTTCTTTTTCTTTACTTTTTTATTTTTGTTAAATTTTTTAGACTTATTTTATTATTCTTTTGGGGACTTTTCATTTATTTCCAATGAAACTTTTATTATTTTTTATTTTATTGTGAATGTATCTATCTTGGAGGCTTTTATTCTAATTGTTGGAGTTGCTGGGTTAAGATGTTGGTTTTAATTCTTTATTCTTTCCATGGTTTGCACACTTATTTTATGATTTAATCCATAGCCATTGCTATTGTCTAAAATATTTTCTTTTTACTTTTTTTTTTTAATTTAACCTTCTAGCACTTTGCTGCAAAAAAAATCAAGGCCTATGTCTTACAGTTTGGATACAACAACAACACAAAAAATTCCTCAACAATGAGCCAATAGATAATACCATGATAGATGGAAAAATGATTGAAGTTGTCAATGATTTCATCTTGCTTGGATCCATCATCAACACCTTTGGCACCAGGAGTTAAAAAAATAAATAAAGATGTATTGAATCAGGCAAATCTGCTCAAGGATCTCTCTAAGGTGTTAAGGTAGAAATCTAAACATTTTAAAGACTAAGGCACACTTGATTCAAGCGATAGTCCTTTCAACTACTTGTGATGCATGTGAAATGAAGGATGATAGAATAAGAATAGATGACTTGAGTTGTGGTATTGGAGAGAGTACCGAATATTCTATAGATTGACAAAAAAACAACAAAAAAATCTATCTTAGAGAAAGTGCAACCAATGTGCTTCTTGGAGGCAATATGGATTCAATAATGTATACTTCACTGAAACAGAGGAGGGAGAAAACTGTTCAAAAGAGATATGTGATTAGGTATTTCTGTCATGACAGGAGTCTAGAGCGATGGCTACATGGTGGAGTGGACCTGAGGGAGGGTTTGTAAAACAATGAAAGAATTTTTCTTTTACTACTCCAAGAGGGTAGTGTTCTGGGGTGGGGAGCCTTGGGAGGGGACAAATGTGCAACAATGAATGAATGAAAATCCAAAGCCTCTGTAAATTTTTACTGAAATTGATAACAAATTTAATTTTTTTTTAAAAAATAATTAAGTTAGAGTAAGGATGGCAATGGATTTATAACTGCTCATGCTAATAACACTATATCGTGGCATGGAGGAGGAATAGTGGAACTGTATCCACATTTACAACATTCCTCTTACCAAAACCATTT
>NW_006399812.1:13498608-13500771 GCF_000299155.1 Elephantulus edwardii
CTTCAACAATTTAGATCCTCCCAGAAGAGCTGTGGGTGAGCATTAACATTACTGGTAAGTATATTCGTTTCTTCTGGACACAGAGCCTACTAATTGGTCCTAAACACCTTCTGAATTCCCAACTCTTCTCACTATTTCTTAGTTGTTGGAATGGACGGAAAACCTCATAAGCAGTTCCTTACTTCAACTCTGCCTGGCATGCAGACTTCAAGTTGTAAAACAACCCAGTGGTATATGGCATTTGCTCCGGACTTAAGAACAGTAAATGACATAGCTGAGCCTCCACATCTTGTGGTTCCTAATCTCTACAGTATAATAGACAAAGTGCTAGTCAATAGGCCTTTTATTGTAAGAACCACCTTCCCTCTGTAACTTGATTTAAGCCACTGTTAGAATCTCTACTCAGAATATTATTGTTTTTTAATTTTTGACTCATGTACTTTTAACTTGTTAGCTAAATTTGTGTCTTCTAGGTTACAACACTTCCATGATACATCTTCAAGGATATGAACATGTACGGCTAAGCACAATTGATAACAGTGCATCTAAATTCCAAAATCAATCTCCATAATAGTCTATGTGTTTCCTACTGCCAAAGGGGCCCTTTAGAGTAGTGAGAGAAGATCTTCACCCTGAAACCTACAGCGTCCCTTTTCAGTAGGAAGTAGCTAAGAGAATACGTCATCCCCTTTTCCTTATGAATCAGGGTGAAGTCTCTCTCAGGGAGTAGTGATAGGGAATGGCAAAGGACACACTGACAAAGGAGATCAATCAGAACTGACTTTGACAAGCACTGTGGCAATGGGACAATTAAAACAGACATTCAAGGGGGGACAAAAAAGAAGAACGAACTGGAGAAGAGGGTAGAGAAAATAGTGCAACAATGAATGAATGAATGAATGAAAACCCAAAATCTCTGTAAACGTTCATTAAAACTAATAAAATTTAATTTTTTTTTTAAAAAAAGGCATGTATTCTTATCTGTTTTCCCATTATCTGTTCTTTTGATTGACGGAAAGAAATGTAAAAGTAATTTGGTGCTTTCCTAGAAAGTTGAGACTATAAGTACCATTTGATCCAGCAATTTCACTAGTAGGCATATATCTAATGAAATAGGAACTAAAAGAAGAAGTTACATACTCATTACCCATGTTTATTGTAGCACAATTTATAATAGGAAAGAGATAACCCAAGTTTCCATGAACAGATGAATGACTAAAGAAGCTGTGGTCATTCACGCAATGAAGTATTAAGCATCACTAAAAAATAATCAAGAATTTGTGAGGCAAGCATAAATATTGCATAAAACCATTATTGTAGAATGAGTATAAGGATCCAGGAGGGGTGGGAGAGACTGAAAGGAGACGGTTGAAGTGTGTGCATTGGGAGGGAGGGATTAATCATGGGGTTATACAATTTGATGAGGGGGTGAGGGAAATGGAAAGAATTTGTTCGAATTTGTATTCAAGTTTTGCAAATAAACTAGTAGGGGGAAAAACAAAAAAAAAAGTCAAATTGCATGGAAAAAGAAGAATTTGTGAGATACTGCACATCATAGATGAAAGCAGAACAAACTATACTGAATAACGTAAGTCAATCACAAAAAGACAATTCTCATGTAAGACTACCTCTCCAAATTACTGAAGTGTCATGATGGCTGTTTGAAGACTTAGGTGCACTGATTCAGGCCATGGTCTTTTCAGTTACTTGCTATCCATCTGAAAGCTGGACAATGAGTACGGATGACAGAAGAAGAACTGATATGTTTGAGTTACGGTGTTGGCGAAGCGTGAATGTCCCTTGGACTGACCAGAGAATGAACAGGTATAACCTGGACGTGTTGCAGCTAAAGTGCCCTTTGGAGACAAGGGTAGCAAAGCTTCATCTCTCATACTTTGGTCATGTTGTGAGGAGAGACTACTCCTTGGAAAATGATATCATGACTGGATGGGTGGAGAGTAAGCTTAAGAAAGGAAGATTCCAGGGTCACCCATTTTGAATAATATTGCATGAGTTCCTTGTTTTTCAATGCAGCTTAGTATTCCATTGTGCGAATATACCACAGCTTCTCTACCCATTCATTTGTTGATGGACATTTAGGTTGTTTCCAACTCCTTGCTATTGTAAACAAAGCCGCGATAAACATGGGTATACATATATCTA
>NW_006399812.1:13501372-13509368 GCF_000299155.1 Elephantulus edwardii
AAAAAAAAAAAAAAAAGAAAGGAAGATTCCTGTCAAGATGGCTTGACACAGTGAACGTATTTCAGAAATGTTGACAATGGCTCAGGATAGGTCAGGTTTCAGACTTGTTCATAGGGTAGCTCTGAGTCAAGCTCATCTTGACAGTACCTAACAACAACCCAGTAACTAATAAAAGAAGCTAAGAAATAGTTTACATTTAGACCGAATGAATCTTGGAGGATAAACAGAGTTGAAAAATAAGAGTGTAAAACTTTTTAAAAAGGAAATAAAATTTTGTGAAGAACGAAAAAATGATGGGTCAAAGTGAAAACCAAAACAAATTATAATACCACATATTGCTAAGCATGTGGGGGGACATAAACTCTCTTTGATGCTGGTCATGCTGGGAATATAAGGCCACTCTGGAAAAACCGCTTGGCAGCACTGTGTAAAATTAAGCATAGTTTTACCTTATGATATTACATTCATAGAAGGCCCTCGATGAGGTGGATTGATTCAGTGACTGGGGTAATCGGGATGGGTGTATCAGAGACGGTGCGACTGGCACGGGACAGAGCAGAGTTTAGGGCTGTTGTACATAGGAGCGACTCGATGGCACATAATAACAACAACAATTATTATTTATTCAACCAACATATAAACAAATCTGCCCACAAAAATCTAGACATAAAGGTGTAGAGTAGTAACTAGTATATTTTTTTGATTATAGGTTAATGGTTAAACAAACTGCTAGATGTCATCAAGTCAACTGTGACTTATAGCGGTACTATGAACCACGAAAGGAAATCCTTCTTCGTAATGTCTACGGTGCCCTTTGTTAGAATCATCTCGTTGAGTCCCTTCTTCTACTTCAGTGTCCCTTTACTTTTGCAAGAATGAGGTTCTCTTTTGAGAATTAACCCTTCTTGAGAATAAGCCTAGAGTGTCTGAGACAAAGTCTCACTACCCTTGTTTCCAAAGGCATACTCTGGCTCTTCTTGTTCAATGTATGATAATTCAGCAATAAAAAGAAATGAGCCATCAAGCCATAAAAATACATGAATGAACCTTAAATTCATGTTACTAAGTGAAGGGTGTCCCTCTGAAAATATTTCATAGTGTATAATTCCAATTATATTACTTCCTGGGAAAGGGAAAACCATGGACACAGTGAAAGATCATTGGTTTCCCAGGGTTCACAGGGAAGGATTAAAGGTTAACTAAGTGAAGCTGAGATATTTTTTCAGAGTTTTGACACTATCTTATGCGATAAAATAATGCTATAAACACGACATCATGTATTTGCAATAATCTGGAGAATTTACAGTACCAAGAATTAACATTAAATATTGTTTTAAAAAATGGTTAGGTTGATGAGGACGGAATTCCATATAGGATGGAATACAAACTGTGACTCCAACTGTATTACAAATGCATGAAACTATCTTAAGGGAACGGTGGGGAAAGGTGCTGATTTAAATAACTTTGAAAATAAATGCTATCTCTAAGAGTGAGGACAAAAAAATTGGGCTCTAGACAGTGAAGTTGTTCCTCACAGGGTAAAACTCTGATAGTGTATGCTAGAAAAGAATAATGAAGTAAAAGGGTGGCACATGGAAGGGCCAGATTCATCACTGAACACAAGGATACATACATGCACGGGAAGGAGGTGTGAACGCTCCATGTAGTAATGGGTTAGAACTGTAGACGTCAGTATGAACTCATAATAATTTAACATAGATATGGATGTTAAATGGCATAAAAATATTTATAGACAGGACATATATATACATAGGTTAAAATGCACACATGTATTTTTATTGATTTGCATGTAATCATTCATATCCATTGTGTTTTGTACATACATTTTGTTTTTTACACAATCATTCATATACATTATATTTTATGTAATTAATTACCATTGTTCTATGCTGATATCCTGCTTGGACTTCTGTCAGATTCCTATCTGCAAACTGTTCTGGTAATTTTTAAATGATCTTCAGCAGTATTTTGCTTGTGATTACTAAAGTTATTGTTTTATAGTTTTCACATTCTGTTGGGCCACCTTTCTTGAGAATGGGAACAAATATTGATCTCTTCCAGTCCATCAGCCAGGCAGCTGTCCTCCAGACTTCTTGGCATAGACTGGTGAGTGCATCCAGCGCTGCAGCTGTTAGGTGAAACATTAACTGCAATCATTGCATTGATTCCTTGGACCTTATTTTTTTGCCAATTTCTTCAGGGCAGCTTCAACTTCTTTTTTCATTATCATTGGCTCTTGTTAATATGGTATTTTCTGAAATTTTTCAGTGTTGGACAATTCTTTTTAATACAATGAGTCTGTGTTTTCCCTCCATCTTCTTTGGATGCTTTCTGATTGTTCAACATATTGCTCATGGCATCCTTCAATATTAAAGCAACACAAGGCTAACATTTCTGTTTCAGTTCTCTCTGCTTGAGAAATATACAGAACGTTCTCCCCTTTTTTCTTCTCTAATTTCAGCTTCCTTCATATTCCATTAAAATATTTTGCTTTGTCTTTGAGAGCTGCCCTTTGAAATCTTCTGTTCAACTTTTTTACTTCAGAAATATTTTACTGCCGTATGTTCAGGCAGGATTTAGAAGAGGACATGGCACCAGATGTAGCACTGCTAATATCAGGTGAATTCTGATTGAAGGTTAAGAATATCAGAAGAATATCTATTTATGCTTTATTGACTATCCACAGGCATTTGCCTGTGTGGGTCACAACAAGTTATGGCTAACGTTGAGAAGAATGAGAATCCTAGAACACTTAATTATACTCATGAGAAATTTATATCTAGAAGAAGATGCTTTTGTGTGAACACAACAAGGGAACACTACATAGTTTAAAATTAAGAAAGAAGTATTTCAGGTTTGTATGTTCGTTCCATATCTATTCAATCTATATGCTGAGCATATATGCTGAGTCAAGAAACTGGACTCTGTGAAGAAGAAAGCAGCATCAAGATCAGAGCAGGACTCAACAATAACCTGCATTATACATATGATATAACCTTGCTTGCTGAAAGTGAGAAGGACTTGAAGCATTTGCTACAGAAAATCAAAGAATATGGATTGTCTCTCATTGTCAATATGCCTTCAATATAGATTGTATCTCAATGCCAAGAAAACAAAGATTCTTAACACTGGACCAATAGGCAGCATCATAATAGATAGAAGAATGAGGCTGTGAATTATTTCATCTTACTTGGATCCTCAATCAATGTCTTGGTACCAAGATGTAGTCAGGAGATCAGGAAACATATTGTACTGGGAAGTCTTCAGTTAAGAATCTCTCCAAATGTTTTAAGGAGCAATGAATGATATCAGTTTGAGGACTAATGTGTGTCTGGTTCAGCCAATCATCTGACCAATCGCTTGCTATGTATCTGATAGCTGGACAATGAATAAGGATGACAGAAAGAATGATAACTTTTGAGATGTGGTGTTGGAAAGGAGTACTGAATGTCAGGGATTTCCAAAAGAACAAGCAAATATGTCTTGGAGAACGTACAGCCAAAGTGTTCCTTGGAGGCAAGGAAGAAAAAGCTTCATTTCACACACTTCAGGTATGCTGCTAGGAGAAGGTATTCCTTGGCTAGGGACTTCTGCTTGGAAAGGTGGAGGGTTGGTAAAAGAGAGGAAGACCTTCAACCCGATGGATTGACACAGTAACTGCTGCGATGATCCCTAGTGTGTCAGAAAGTGTGAGGATGATGCAGGATAGGCCAGGGTTCAGCTCCATTGTTTACAGGATCACTACGAGTTGTACATGATGCCTCCTAACAACAATGCTTATTATCACTCTGTCTTTTCAAGGCCCCATTGAATCTCTGCTATACCAGTGATTCTCCCCCTTCTCCTCTTTCTGTCCCCCCTCCTCTCCTTCCGCTTTTGACCATTTATACATATCTTACTCAGTTATTTTCTTTTCATATTAGTTGTCTTAAGCAATATTTTTTCTTATGTGATTCATAATGCTCAGAATAATAGTGTTGTATAGTCTCTCCCAAGTTACAGAATATTTTACAAAGTCATTGTTCCTAAATGTACCCCAATTTCTCAACCACACATGTATTTCTTACTCTATTGTTAAAAAAAGGTCTAGAAACAATGAAGCTCAGCAGCAAAAAGCACACCTCGCACTATCTCTTGATCTCTAAGACTATTCTCCAGCAGAAGGAACCAGGATTTCTTGGAGAAATGACTAATTCTAGAACTTGGCCAGCGAATAAATAATAAGATGAGCCTAGAGCAATTGAGAGGGCTTTGAAAGGCCAAAAGAAGGAGCAGTTTGAGGAATGAAATAAAGAAGTATTAGATTATAACCCACAGTATAAAAATAAATATTCATGAATCCAATATTATTAATGACAAAATGAATAAATGGGGAGGAGGAGACAGCCATGCAAATTTTCAAGATAATCCACCCTCCAGGAGAGCTTGCGCAGGCATTAAATGTAGGCAGTATAGTGACACTCCTCTAATGTGTATGCAGTAAGGGGAAGAATAGAGGGAAATGTAGACACTAACTTCACAGTATAGAAATTTGACCCCTCTTAACCAATAAATTAAGAAAGAAATCTTTACAGTATAGAAATCTGACCATCTTAGCCAGTAAATTAAGGTTAACATCAACAATAATGAATTAGGTTAATAATACACACTATAATAAAGAACACAGTTTATCTCTATGATCTCCCTCTCAAAAACTCATTTTCTCAGTGTATTTATTGAAGGGGGATCAGAAACCTTCTATCAGAGAATCACACTAAAAAACACATAACCTGAATTCTTCAAAAGTGTCAGGGACATCAAATATCACAAAAGTCTGAAAAAATTATCTCAGTCAAGAAGAACCTAAGGAGACTTAATGTCTCTTAATGTAATGTGATATTCTGGAATGGGGGATGTTAAGTTAAAATTTAAGTAATAGAATAAAATAAGGAAATTCTATAATAATGATTTATCAATGCTATTTAGTTCATTATTTGTAACAAATGTACGATGTTGTTAAGTGTAACTGAGTACAACTCATAACAACTCTATTAACAATCCATCTGAATACTGTCCTATCCTGTGTCATTTGCACAATCTCTGACAAACTTGAGCCCATAGTTGCAATCATTGTGTCAATCCACCTAACTGAGAGTCCTCCTCTCCTTCTCCCTCCCTCCACCTTTCCTAGAATGATGTCTATCTCCAAGGAATAGCTTCTCTTAGCAACATGTCCAAAGTATGTGAGACAAAGTGTCATCATCTTTACATCCATGGAACATTCTGGCTGCATCTTCTCCAAGACATAGCTGTCCTTTTGGCAGCCCATGGGGTAGTCATACTCTTCTCCAACACCACAGTTCAAAGGCAATGATGATTCTTCTGCCATCCATGGCCTGAATCAGGCCCACCTTAATCCTCAAACTAACACCATTGCTTCTCAATAGTGAGAAGAGGTTTTTGACCACGTGAATTATGTCCCCTGATATCCTAGTATCAAGTGTGTTGATTGTGGATCCAAGTAAGATGAAGTTGTTGACAGTTTCAATCTTTTCTTTATCTATCATGATACAATTTTGGGGTTTTTGACATTGATAAAACAATCCATATTGAATACTACAGTGTTCAATCTTCTGCGGTAAGTGCTTCAAATCCTCCTCACTTTCAGCAAGCATTACAGAGATCATTTGGCTCAAGATGTATGGGAACATTCTGAGTTATCCATTTTTTGTAAACTCTAATGTTGTCCTAAAAATGAGAATCTATTCCTTACCTTATCTACTTATTTTAACTGTAATCAACTTGCTTCTTATTTGTGAGTTTCTCCACCAGCAAATGAACCCCCTAAGAACAAAGAACATAAGAGAACATTGCTAACTAGTGCTCTCTACTACTGTCTTAAACATAGCAGTTGCTCACTGCTTGAATAGGCTGATGGCTGAATGAACTGGTAAACACAAGAGCTCCAGGATCAGACCCATGATTACTGAATTTTATGACTTGACAGAAGCTAATATCATTGCTATTGTTCACTCATGTGTTTTGAGCATGTATAGAATATACAACAGGACTAAGTCTTGTTTTATTACATCACTGAAATGTTAGTAGGATATTAATAAGTTATTTCACAAGTAAAGATTCTATATGCCCTAATGGCACAAACTATCTATTCTCATATACCTTATATCCTTAAGTCTTTTCTTGACAGGTCACTTTCATCAAAAATTAGACAAATTGCATTAATAATTCATTTTCTAAACTGAATAATGCCTGTTAGACCAACCATGTGATAGAATGTTCAGTATTAGAAGAAATGTGTTCCCTTTCTAGAAAGCATAACCTGGAACTCAAAGGTCAAGGTTGCAGACGTATTCAAACATGTAGACAATACAGTTTATAATTGCTGGGGTCATATGCTGCTATCCCCATGGGCTAAGTCAGTGACAGAGACATGAACAGATGTGTGTGACTTAACAAAATCCACAGCACTGTACAAATAACAACGAGCTCTGGTGGCCTAGTGGTAAGAAGGTGCATTGCAATCCCAAAAGCATGCAGTTCAAATCCACCAGCTGCTCCAGGGGGGAAGGATGGACAATTTTCTCCCACATGAATACTGCCTCTGAAAACCCACTGGAGGGCCAGCTATGGATTGGTTCTAACTCAATGGTGAAAAACAACAACATACAGTTATGATTAAGATTAAGCAAATCTCAAGTACAATGTTCAACTTGAAACACACATTAACAATCTGCAACTCTTTAACATTTCTTGAAATGTCACGATTTTTTTTGCACATTATAAGCAAATATTAGTTAAAAATTATTTTGCAAAATGGCTAGGGCATTTGTTTTTATAGCCTTCACAAAGCTACATCTAAGGTGAAAGATTACATAAATTCATTCTTGCCTCAACTGCCATATTTTGCTGCAATGCTAAACACTGTGACCCTGATGAGTCAAGTACAACAATGGTCACCCGTGGTGGGCAGTGTTTGGTGGCCCTCCCCGATTAAAACAAGCTTGGAAGGAGTGGCATCCACTTCCGAAATAGCTTGCCTCCGGAAACTCTATGAACCTGGAATGGATAAAAGTCACACAAGTGTTGAGGACTTTCATTCATAGGGTCGCTATGAGTGTACTACAACTCAACAGCACTGAACAACAACAACAACTACTAAAGGGAATTTTCTTTTGCATAATTTCAGAAGAAATAAATTCAAATACAAATAAGAGGGGGAAATAAAGAAATGTGAATTATTGTAACTTCCCCATATTTAATGAAAGTGAGTCGATTGCTTAATATATGAGTAAATCTGGGGGGAACCCCCCCAAAAAAACCCAACCAGAAACCAAAAACAACCAAACTGCACAATAGTGATTTGGTCTAGAATCTCAATCACTTATACCTTGTGTACTCCGAACTCCGCTCTTGCATGCCAAAAAATATCTGCCATTACATCAGCACCAGCACTGAAGCAGTCAGGCAAAGGAAATACAGGGTCATATTTTATCTATACAATTATGTTTCACATTCATCTCAGGCCTTTTATTATCAAGATGAACTGCCATGGTTGTCCAACAAGATTTTCCTGTATTAAAAAATGCAAAGTGAGTTTGAAACCAAAATCTAAACAACCTTTGTTTAAATGTTTCTCCTAAATGTATTATTATGCCAATGTGTTTACAACTAAGTGAAATGCGTGAAACAGAACTTTTAGATGCCAATGTGTTCATGATGATTATTATAACTAAATTCCATACTCCATTATCATCTTTTGCTCCCAGAGAACAAAGAACACTACAAAGTTAATTGGCTAGTCCCAAAGTGGAGCAATGTGGTCAAGTGGCACATTTCAATTAAAATATCTGTGTCAAAGGAAGGAGGAGGGCTTTCTTCCTCATTGTGGATTCCATGTGAAACCTCTCTCTCTCCCTCTCCTCCTCCTCCTCCTCTTCCTCCTCCTCCTCCTCCTCCTCCTCTTCCTCCTCCTTCT
>NW_006399812.1:13509468-13531730 GCF_000299155.1 Elephantulus edwardii
TTCTTCTTCTTCTTCTTCTTCTTCTTCTTCTTCCTCTTCTTCTTCTTCTTCTTCTTCTTCTTCTTCTTCTTCTTCTTCTTCTTCTTCTTCTTTCTCCTCTCTCTCTCTCTCTCTCTCTCTCTCTCTCTCTGGTGCCCTAGGCCTATGGCAATCCCAAAGACACTGCATCACAATCCCAATGACATGTGTTCAAATCCACCAGCTGTTCCACAAGAGAAGGATGAATAATCTAATCTCCTCCTATATGATCTGCTGCCTCTGAAAATTCCTGCTAGAGGGTCAGCTATGGATTGAATAGGACTCAACAGGACACAACAACAAGAGTGAGTGAGTGAGTGAGTGAGTGAGTGAGTGAGTGAGTGAGTGAGTGTGTGTGTGTGTTTAATGAGTTGAATAGTTATTTTTTCTCTTTGGATAAAGTAATGACTGCCAAACTTTTCCGTATAAGCAGCCTCTCCAGCCTCTTCAATTAGTCCCAGACTTGGAAATATTGTGATTATGACTAAAGTTAACTGAATGACTATTCATCTTCTAACCATTTTGAAACGAATGCATGCAGTTTCTGATCAGTATTGCAGGTTATCCTGAAAGAAACATTGGTTGAATTCATCTATTTCAAAACCAGAACGAAAACTGTTGATACTCCATTATCTTTCAGCCGCACTTTCAGAAAAGTCACTATTTTCCATTAAAATGTTTAAAACCTTTAATATAGTTGGTAAGATGAATTTGAGGATTTTAAATTGAAAGGGTTCAAATGTATTTCAGAAGGATTCAAATGTTTGAGGGAATATCTATGCCACTTTTTAAGTCTGGAAACTCTGATGGTGTAGTTTACAGTGAGTTGTGATGTTGATCCAGAGGTGTCATCTCTCTCTTGGTTCAAATCCACCAATACCTCCAACAGAATGAGCACTCTTATGCGACTTTCAGCCTTGGAAAACCCACTGGAGGGCTAGTATGAGTCAGTTCCAACTCAACAGAAATGAGAGAGAGAGAGAGAGGCTCCTGATTCTCTGACATAACAGTCATCAATTTTATGAAACAGAATTTTCCTGTAGGCAGACAAACAGGTTGAAACCAATAGAGTTAGTCAAAGTTAGATTAGAATTCAAATACATAATTGAGGTACAATAAAAGAAGAAAGACTGCCAAAAAGGTTGCCAGTTTTTGTTCCCTGTAATTTTTAATTAATTTCAATTAAATATAAGTGGCATCCATTTCCTAAATAACATACCTCCAAAAACCTCTATGAACTTTGATAAATGTTGATAGCTGTAGAGGGGCTTCATGGCTTCTGTTCAGAGGATCACTATGAGTTGTGCCCGACTTAAAGGCAATCAACAACAACAATAATATATATACGTATATTTTATTTATATATTATATATATTTACACATATATATTATACACACGCACACACACACGTATATATATATATATATATATAGAGAGAGAGAGAGAGAGATTACAACAACAACATGTTGTTTTTGGTGTTAAGTGCCATTGAGTCATAGACGACTCATAGCAACCCTGTGAACAAAAGACCTGTACACTTGTATAACTTTCATCATTTCTACAAGTTTATAGAATTTTCAGAGGCAAACTCTCTCTCTATGTATATGTGATATATGTGTGTATATACATGTATATGAATCAGATGCACCTTACTTAGTCCTCAAACTGACATCATTATATAATTTGGAGAAGTCCCTAACTGAAGACTTTTCCAATGCAATATGTCTCCTGATGTCTTGACTGCTGGTACCAAGAATGTTAATTGTGGATCCAAGTAAGACGAAGCTGTTGACAGTTTCAATCTCTTCTCCACCCACCATAATAAGACCCTATGTTTTCTTGACATTGGGATGCAATCTAAATTGAAGGCTGTATTCCTTGATCCTCTGCAAGAAATACCTCAAGTTCTCTTCACTTTCAGCTAGCAAGGTTGTGTCATTTCCATAACACAGGCTATTGATGAGTCTCACTCCACTCCTGAAGCCACATTTATCTTCATAGAGTCCAGCTTCTTGAATAATTTGCTCAGTGTACAGACTGAATAGGTATGGAGAGAGAATTACAGCCCTTATCAGGGCCTTATCATTCCCTTTCTTAATTTTAAACCATGCAGTGTTCCCCTGCTCTGTTCACTTTGTCTCCTGGTCCAGGTATAGATTTCACATGAGCACAATTAAGTGCTCTTGGATGCCCATTTTCTTCAATGTCAACCACAACTTGTTATGGTCCACACAGTCAAATACCTTTGCATACTAAATAAAATACAAATAGACATTCTTCTGGTATTCTCTACTTTCTTTGAGTTGTGGTATTGAAGAATAATACTGTGTACTGCCAGAATAACAAATAAATATGTTTTGGAGAGGGTGAAGCCAGAGTGCACTTCCAAGGCAAGAATGATGAGGCTTCACTTCACATGCTTCAGGCATGTTGCTAGGAGGGGCTGTGCTTTGGAGAGAGACATCATGTTGGGAAGGGTGGAGGATCAGTGGAGGAGAAGACCCTCACAAGGTACATTGACACAGTCACTGCCTTAATGGGCTGCAGTGTGACAGAAAGTGTGGAGATGGCACAGGATAGGACGAGGCTCAGATCCACTGTTTGTAAAGTCACTATGAATTGTACTCTACTTGATGGTACTTAACAACAACAATAACAACATATTGGACACAGATCCTGCTTGAAAGGATAGAAAGGGTTCTAAAGCCTGTCATATACCTCTACCTGTTAAAGTACATATTACACTCATAGTTTTAACTGACAAAATTAAGAGCCAAAAGAACACTCTAGAGTTGCAAGAAATGTGCCTTTGACTCTGACAGAGTAACTGACAGTAGTCTTCTTCCCCCACTAAACTAGAAAACACAAATTAAGTACAAAAAAAATCTGCATTAAAGAATCAAAGCACTAGTTAAAATAGTCAGTTACTGAGGGGCAGTAATCCTGAGAGGAAGGGAAGGGAAGGTCCACAAGTGAGCCCAATATTCCATTTATTGATTTTTCCCCCCAGAGAGAATTTTCCAATCATAGACTGGAAAAGCAGGAGACCTAAGAGGCAGGCTTATTAAAAAAAAATATTTAGAAAGAAATGGAATTTAAGACTGCCAAGGTAGCTCACATAATGATCCACGTTCCAACAGAGTAGAGAGAGAAACACAAGCCTGGCACTCTGTCCAGTTTTCCCCTTGAGACAGTTGCTAATTCCAAAGCTTTATGGGGCTTGCTTCTTTGGAGCCAAACAGAAAGTAGGCAAAAACTGAGAGGAGCTTCTGGCAAACTTATCATATGGTAAAGACAAAAATATAAGTTCAAACAAAAATTGAAGTTCAAAACTGGCCAGTAAGGCAGAATTCTGGTAAACAAACATTATTTGGGACAAATCAGAGTAAACCAGAGATATAATTTGTCTTATAAAGACTGAAACACAGACAGGAAACAACTCAGTTCTGGATTGGATTAAAGTGATATCACACTCTAACTTTCTGCCAGATGATAGGGTGACTTCTTTCCAGAAGAAGATAATCAACCAAAGTTTCTGCAGTTTTTCAGAGAATATGTCTGGCATCCAATAAAAAACTACCAATCACAGAAAGTAACAAGGCCAAGATAGAGACCAGGAGGAAAGAGCATTCACATAGAAACATCTCCATGAGTTTAGGATTATTACGTATTGATTTTAGAATAACAATACTTAACATGTCAAATTATGCATTGCATTGAGAAGAATGAAAATCACAGAACAATAAGGTTTTGGTGTGTAAAAACTATACATAAACCAAGAAACTATTATTTGAACAGAACAAAAGAATAGTGCATGATTTCACATCAGGAAAGGTGTATGTCAGGGTTATATTCTTCCTCTATCCCTAGTCAATCTGTATGCTCAACAAATCACCCAAGAAGAATGTGGCATCAGGATTGGAGGACTACTCATCAACAGCCTGAATTATACAGCTAATACAGCTTTCCTTGCAGAAAACGAATGAGATTTGAAACACTTACAGCAGAAGATTAAAGAAGCCTTCTATATGGGCTTCATCTCAACATCAAGGAAACAAAACCCTCATCACTGGACCAACAGATAACATACTGATACTTGGGGGAAAGAATGAAGTTGTCAACAATTTCATTTTACTTGGATCCACAACCAAAACCCATAATAGCAGCAATCAGGACATTAAAAGTTGTGTTGCACTGGGAAAATCTGCTGTCAAGGGCTTTCCAATGCGTTAAAGAGAAATGATGTCAACATAAAGATCAAGATGTGCCTGATCCAAGCATGGCATTTTCAATTGCTTCCTCTGCATCTGAAAGTTGCACAATGAAAGCTGTTGTTTTGTACCATCGAGTTGGAACTGATCCCTAGCCGACCCCTCTGGCGGGTTTTCAGAGGCGGTAATCGCACGGGAAGAGCTTGCTCATCCTTCTCCTGTGGAGCAGCTGGCAGATTAGGAAGACCAAAGAAGAATCAATGCCTTTGGACTTGTGAAGTTGGTGAAGTACTGAATAAATAAATCTGTAGAGGATGTGTAGCCAAGGTTCTCTTTAGTGGCAGGAGAATGAAACTTAGTCTCACATTTGGGAATTTTGTCAGGAGAAATCAGTCTTTGTAAAGAGCCATAATTCTGGGGGGAAATGAAGAGCCAGCAAAAGAGAGGACAGGCTTGAAGGAGATGGATTAGCACAATGAGGGTAACGAGGGGCTTGAGCCTGGCAGAGATCCTAAGGACGGCGCATCACATAGCAAGCGTCAGTTCCGTGGCTCACAGGGCCACTGAGAACAATTATTTACACATTCAAAAATAGCTAACAAGTTGAAGACTCCAAGAAAATGAATATTTTAAAAATAATATAAATTCTAAAACAGCAACAACAACCACCTTCACTAAGTTAAGAACACAATTAAATGTCTTCTAGGTGATTAAACACAGCTAAAAGAGAACTGACAGAATGACTTCAATGAAACGCTCAAGCATCGCAACAATTGTGAATATGGCCCAGTACTGAGCAGTGTCCTGTTATATACTGAATAACGGAGGCAGCTCTGACCTGGCAGCACTTACAACAACAACAACAAAACCAAGTGAGAATAAATGAATGTCAAAAATAGACAATGCTCAAAATGAATTACGTAGAAAAAAAGAAACCATTTAGTAGGAAATGAAATGGATATATGTGAGTAAGAATGAAATTACTTACATTCAGTAGAATGAAGTCAAACAAAGGTAAATGAGAAAAAAAAGAAATATTTGAAGCGATAATAGTCAAGAGTCATTTATGAAGGTTATCTGCCATAATAATAATAATAATAATAATAATAATAATAATAATCATCTAAACTGAAGGTAGCAAAGCCAGATCTGAGAAACTCTGCAAATCTTAATCACGAACAGTTACTTTTTTCAGAAAAGATAGCGTTTCAGGGCATCATAATACAATTGCTAGTAACAAAGGAAAGCCACCATTAATAGATCGAGAAAAGAGAAGAAATATACTTTCAAAGTGTTCTAGTCGGTTCTAATCCACCAGCTGCTCCATAAGAGAAGCACTGGCCACCCCCTCTCATGTTATTTACTGTCTCTAAAACCCGCTAAAGTGTCAGCTATGAGTTGGCGCCAGCTCAATGGCACCCAAGACCAACATCGAAAATAAAGCACAGAAAAAGATTTTTAAATAAACAAGATAGAGGGGGAAGAGGGAGAGCAAGAGCACGCGTGTGTGTGTGTGTGTTGTTGTTCGTATATGCCATCAAGTCACTTGTGACACATAGCAACCCTATGTACAACAGCCCTAAACCCTGCTCTATCCTTTACCAATCTTATTAGTGTCAGACACACCTATTCCCATTACCCTAGTGATGGAATCAATCCATCTCATCGAGGGTCTTCCCCTCGTGCGCTGTCCCTCCACCCTCCCAAGCATGACATCCTTCTCTAAGGACTGATCCTGCCTTATAACATGTCCAAAGTATGTCAGAATGTAGACAGAGCTTCAGAATCCTTGCCTCCAAGGAGCAGCCTAGCCTCACCCTCTCTAGGACAAACTTGTTTGTTCTCCTAGCAGTCAATAGTCTATTCAATACTCTTCTCCAGCACCAAAGCTCAAAGGCATCAACTCTCTTTCTATCATCCCTTATCATTCTCCTTATAATCTGATGCATAGCAAGTAATTGCGAAGACCATGACCTGTCTCAGGCTCACTTTGGTCTCCAGACTGACATCATTGCTCCTTGGAGAGATCTCTGACAGCAGACTTACCCAATGCAATCTCTCTTTTAATTTCCTGGCTGCTGGTACCAAGAGTGTTAAGAGTAGAGCTAAGTAAACTGAAGCTGTCAATAATCTCAATCTCTTCATCATCCATCATGATGCTGGTAATTGACCTACTGGTGAGAATCTTTGTTTTCTTGAAGTTGAGCTTCAAGCCATATTGAAGGATGCAGTCCTTGACCCTGTGCGGCAAGCTCTTCAGGTCCTCAGTTTCAGCACGCAGGGTTGTGTCATCTGCATAATGTGGGAGTTATGGCGGGTAGGTGTGGTTATTTTGTTATAATTTAGTATTAATAAGTATTATGTATAATAAATTATGTATAACAGAACAACTGTTGTTGCTAAATGTCATCAAGTACAACTATGAGCAACAGACCTGAATCCTACCCTAACCTATCTTACCCTAGCCTCATCATCTCTGACACATCTCGGACAGCTGAGCCCAATGGTGCAGTTACTGTGTTAATCCATCTTGTTAGGGATCTTCCTCTGCTCCCTCTGTTTTTCTGACCTTCCTCATTTCCAAGCATGATGTCCCTTCCTAGGCAACATGCCCAATGAATGAGAGACAAAGTTCCATCACCTTTGCCTCAATAAAGCACTCTGGCTTTACTTTTTCCAAGATATATCTGTTTGGTAATTTGGCAGCCCATGGGATATTTGGTACTCTTCTCCAGCACTCTTCATCAACTCAAAGGTATCAATTCTTCTTTTATCCATTGTCCAGTTCTCAGATCCACAATTCTTTAAACCATGGCCTGAATCAGTGAACCTTTGTCTTCAAACTGACATTATTCTTCCATATATTGGCGAGATCTCTTACAGCAAATTTGCCCTATGCAATACGTATCCTGATCTTCTAACTATTGGTACCAAGGATTATTGATCCAAACAAAATGAAATTATTAACAATCTCAATCCTTTCTCCATCTATCACAATACTGCTTCCTGATTGAGTGGTGAGGATCTTTTCTTTTCTTGATGTTGTCTTGTAATACGCATTGAAAGCTGTAGTCCTTCATCATCTGCAGCAAGTGTTTGAAGTCCTGGTCTCTTTCAGCAAGCACAGGTGTATAATCTGCATATGCAAGCTGCTGCTGAGTCCTCCTCCAACCCTGATGCCATGTTCCTCTTCAGAGTCCAGCTTCACAAATGAAAAAAAAATCCTTTTCTTTCTTTCTTTATGTGACCGTAGATAGATCATTATTGTGGCTAGAGGGTCGATCTATCTATATGCCCTTGTCTATAAATATCTTTATGCAATCTATGTCTGTGTTAAACTAATATGAGTTCATACTGATGTCTACATTTCTAACCCATTACTACCTAGACCGTTCACGCCTCCTTCCCGTGCTTATCAGTATCCTTACATTCAGTGATGAATCTGGCTCTTCCATGTGCCATCTTTCTACTTAGTCATTCCTTTCTATCATACACTATCAGAGCTATTCCCTGTGAGGAACAACTTTATTGTGTAGAGTACAGGTCTTTTGTCCTCACTCTTAGAGATAGCATTTATTTCCAAAGTTCTTTAAATCAGCACGTTTCCCCTCCATTCTCTTAAGCGGTTTTCTTCTACCCACCAAATACGTTTTTTCCAGCAATTAGAGTTTCCTGATGACATATCTGAAGAAAACAAATTTAATCCAGGCCATTGTCACTTCTAAGGAACCTTTTGGATTGTATTTCTTTTAAGACAAGTTTGTTTATATTCAGATGGAATTTTGGTGGCATAGTCAGTAGCAAGAGCAAACCTAAATGTTTCAGACTCCAGCAGTTTGAAGGCACCAGGTGGTCTAAAGATGACAAGTCTCTTCCCACAATGATTTATCATCTTGGAAACTAATAGAAGATTGCTATGCATTGAAACAACCTCAATGGTAGTGAGTTTCTCAGTGTACCTAAAATTCTTTGCCAACCTCACAGTTCAGATACACCAGTTCTTTGATCTTCGTTATCCTTATCCAGCTTCCACTTGTATTTTAGTCAACAGAATAGATCATAGCTTGGGCCAAACACATCTTGGGCATCAAAGTGGTAAAATTTTAAAAGAACTTTAAACAGTTCATTTGCAGTAGAGTTCCCAGTGTAATTTTTTTTTAAGTTTCTTTCCTTTTTTTTTTTTTTTGTTGCTATAAAGATATAAGGAGCCATGGAGACAAACTGTTTTGCCTACTGACTGCTAATGGAAAGGTTGGTAGTTGGAATCCACTGGCTTCTTCCCAGGAGGAAATCAGACTGTAAAAATTTACAATTAACTCCAATACAGATTTGCAGCCTTGGAATTCTGAGGGGAACAACCCAGTCAACAGCAGGATTCTATTTTTTTTTTTTTTATGTGGAAAGTATATGAGCCTCTGGGCAGGGCAAATGATTAAGCACTTGTGGCTGTGAGTGACTTTGAGCACCACATTAAAAGGCAGAGATTTCCAGATTGGATTAAGCACACACACACACACACACACACACACACGTACAATCAAATTATCTCCCAAAGGCCCCACTATAAATTTAAAAACACAAATAAACCAAGAATGCATGATGAGTTAGGGACATTAGCAATTATTTCGGACAGAATAAAAATGGAAATATATCATACCGATTTGTGGGAAACAGCTAACACAGTGCATAGAGGAAAGAGTTACAAAAATGTTTACATTAGGTAGGAAAAAGGTTATCTGAATTTGGTGAACTAAGATTTGGTTTTAAAAAACAAGAAACAACGAAATCAAGTTAAGCATAATATAAAAATAAGGAAAGGAATAGGAGCAGAAATCAAATGAAAATGAGAAAATAATAAGAGAATATTCATAGAAAAGAACGTTTCTTCTTTGAAAAGATCAATAAAATTGATCAACCACTAGCCCAATTTACTTTAAAGAGTAAGAGCAAACTACCTCTATTATAAATCGGAGGTGCATCACTACAGACCTTGCAGCTACTGAAAATATAATAAAGTGTTATATAAGGACCATCAATATTTAAATGCACAGTTTGTACATAATTAAATTGTTAGGTTTCTTCAACTGTACTGCATTGAAACTCAGGGTTAGAGGGACAAGTACATTGGTGATTACATTTTTGCAAGCACTCCATGCAACTTATTCAAAGTGAAGTCCAAAGGACAATGTTTCTGAATAAGATCCACTAGCTTCTTAGCTTCCTAGCTAGGATGAAAATTAAAGTGATTAAAAAGGGGGAAGACGTGATAAATAAATTTGTATGAAAAGTCTATACCTGTAATCTCTGGTGACAACTTGCTAAATATTCTGTACAGAAACAGTTGATGTGAAGGACACTGACATAACCACAGTCAACATTCTCTCCATTTATTCTCACATGGCATATGTGTGGAGGATAAGGCCAAATAGAGGGCATATTGTTATGTGCTTATCTCTAGCTGAAGCTCTGAAAGAAGTAAAAGACTAAATCCTCAGTAAATACCACAATGTTGTTGCTTCGTACTGTAGAGTAAGAACTGACTCACAGCTGATTCTCCGGCAGGTTTTAAGAGGCAGTTAATTACATGGGAGAAGATGTCCATCCTTCTCCCGTGGAGCAGCTGGTGGATTCGAACCGCATGCCTCTGGGATTGCAGTGCAGCACCTTGTTTGCCACTAGAGCTATATTTCAAATTGTTCGTTGGAACTTCTTTGTTCAGTGCCTGATTTCTAGGCACGATGTTGTCTCTTTATGTACTGTGAAGTCACTGCAGACTCATAGCTGACCATCTAGAGGGTTTTCAGAGGCAATAAACCACACAAGAGGACATTGTCCATCTTTGTCCCACGGAGCAGCTGGTGGGTTTGAACCACATACCTTCGGGTTGGCAGTGTAGCTCCTTACTCCTAGAATGTGGTCCTGGTAACCAAAAGACTGTGTCCCCAGAAGTTCAGATCCACAGAAGAATGAGGGGAAGTATCATCCTATTATGAATGATAGACTCAGAAACCCCATGGAAGGTCCTATGAGCTGGACTTGAGTTCATGGAGATGAAGTTGAGTTTTTCGAGTTTTTTACTTAAAACATCAAACCTAAAAAATAATGGGAAGCAAGGACAATATTATTTTTTTATACTAGTTTACTTACGAAATTCAAATACACTGTTTTCGAGAACAGATTCTTCCAATTTCCCTCACCCCTCACCCATCAAATTGTATAACTCCTTGATTAATCCTCCCCTCCCCCTGCACATTCTCATCCCTCTGCTTCCGCTCCCACCCTTGGATCCTTATACTCATTATGCAATAATGTTTTTATACAATATTTGTAGGAAAATGCTGTTATAAGTTTAAATTTGTTTGATTAGTTGTTGGTTTGTTGTTTTTTTTAAAAAAAGCAAGTCATCACAAACATCACTCTCACTGGGAACAAATGACTCTCAGAAGACAAGAGGCCTTAGGTTATTATGATGCTGTGATAAGCTCACAGCAGCCACAGCACCTGGTATTTGTCTTACATGTGGATCCTACAAGGACTGTAGCTGTAGTCAACTATTCAAACCCCAGTGCTTCCCACTGGCACAGTCAGGCCAGAGGCCTTGCAAAATCAAGCCGATTACATACCGTTAAGTAAAGATTTGCAAGGAAAATAAATTCATGCCAACATTTATTATTGATCATTCTCAAAACTGTCTGCAGCATTTCCCCATAGGGCATAAGAAAGAAATGAAACATTGTTTTCCTGAGATGTTTCCTGCTATTCTTCCACTTCATCGGTTTCGCTCCCATAAATGCGTGTGTTCTTAGAGCCACATAGTGTTTTAATATGACTGAATTATTTTCATACAACTTCTGGATAATATATCAACAATTTGAGGGTGAAAAACTTTAATAAGGATGATGAGAAGAAGAATAAGAAGATGTTTCTCATTACTGCTCTCTCAAATTCTTTAACTTTTTTTTACTATAGTTGCTCTCTAAAATATGCTAATAACCGTATTAGAATCTATTTCTCATCTCACCTGACCAGTGTCTCTTGCGTGAAGCTACCTCCCATCTTTATTTTACTATCAGTGGTAAGGATTTATGCTGCCAATACAAAGACACATGGTTCAAATCCAGTAACCGCTCCTCAGAAGAAAGATGGGCAAGCTCCTCCCACGTGAATTAGAGTCTCTAAAAACAAACAAAACTAAACCCTCTGGAGGGTCAGCTGTGAATTGGTTCCAACCAGACAGCACATAATAGTAACAATACCTTTCTTCTGGCCCTCATGCTACTTCTCTAACTTCATAGGTCCTTGTCACTGAATCATTTTCAAAAATGTATTCTGAAAAGTTAGACATTTCTCAAAGTTTTAATCAGAGAGTGGTTGGTGGGGGTTTTTTTTTGGTTTTTTTACATTTCATTCCAAATACTCTCCAATGTCTCTCACCTCTTTTCATGGCTTCAATTGTCATCAATATACATATCTATAACATTTACATTTTTGATGTAGGCATGAGGCCTTATGTCCACAAATATATTCCACTTTATTTTCCCAGTGTCATCTCCCACTACTCTCTCACATACCCTATGTTCCAAACCAACTGTTCAGCTCATGGTTCAGCCAACATGTCAGATGCTTTCTTACATCCATAGCTTCGATATTCTAGTCCCCCTGCTTAAAAGCTCCAACAGATCACATTCAGCTGTATATTAAAATAGCAAATACACTATTATCAAGTCTGTCTTATTTTAGGAAAGTAAATATGTTTCAATATTAGGAAATGTAATATTGATACAATTTGGGTCATTGACTATGACAAAAGAAAGACATCATATTACCCTTAGTTAAGCAAAAGACATTTGATAAAAAAACAACAGCCTTCCTGATTTTTAAAATGCATATAATACTAAATGTAAAATGTAACTCCTGTGCATGCTTTTTTAAAAAGCAAGTGTCTCAAACCGATCATCAGGATTATATCCAATAATATCTACAAGGATTTTAAAAAAGAACATCTTTACAAGGTTGTCCATTATCACCTCCATGATTGAACTGTTTACTTGAAGATCTGTCTAAAACAGTGGGATGAGAATAGGCATGCAAAGCATAAATTCTGAAAAAAAGGAAAAACAAATGCTATCATTTATATATTATGTTATATTATGATAATCTATACATTTATCTACAGATCTGTTACACCTAATAACAGATATTAGCAAAGTGATTAAATAACGGTTACTAAAAAAATAATCTAAAAATACTAAATAATAAATAATAAAAAGCCAGAGTGCTCCTTGGAAGCCAAGATGGTGAAGCTTTGTCTCACACACTTAGCGCATGTTGCTAGGAGAGGTTATTCCTTGGAGAGGGACATCATACTGGGGAAGGTGGAGGGGCACAGAAAGATAGGAAGACCTTTGGCCAAGTGTATTGACACCATGACTGCGATAACGGGCTTGGGTGTGTCAGAAATGGTGCTAATGGGCAGGATAAGACACTGTCCACAGTGTTCAGATTGGCTATTCACGAGATCGTCATGAATCAGACTTGCCTTGCTGGTAACTAACAACAACAAATAATAATCATATTCCCGAAGAAATGCTATATTAGAAACATAAGCAAACAATATACCCAGTTTGACCAGAATCAGTAAGGAGCAAAACAACAAAAAAACCCAAAACAAAACAGAAAGTCACAACATACTTGCATTGCTCTCATATACTCAGATTTGAAGTTATTTATACCATCTTACTTATTTATCAAAAGCATCACCTTGATTTTTTTTTAAACTGCAAACTATCAAGTTTCACCATTTGTCTTACAATAATATGGTCATTCTGATGAGAATATTGACATCTGCTTTAAGTTGGATACACAGTTTAAGATTAATGACTTCTAACACTTTAAAGGGTAGATTTTATAGTAGGTCAAGGCCACTGCCATTGAGTCCATGCCATCCAATTTCCAAGGCGTTACATCTTTATGTTTATTTTTTTTTCCCGATGAACAGCTGGTAGAGTCAAACTGCCAACGCATTGGTTTATAGAGCAATTCATAGGCCTTGTAGTATAACTACCAATTTTTGAAATATCATATCATTTAAAAAAATAATTTGAAAATACAAATAATGCCTCTAGAGGGATGACTATGTAAGATAAGATCATGCTTATCAATGTGGAGTTTGAGTGTCTGTATAGAAATACAAGCTTAGACACACATACTATACAAATTATTTGAACCAAAACAATAGTTTCTAAACTTATTACTGGTTACATTGAGATCTTCAACTAACATGCCATGCCCCATGGTACCAGATGGAATTCCAGCTCAACTTTACAACGTCCCGTATCTTTTTCTCATTCATTTCTACCTTCCATCTACCTCACATTTGAAAGTACACATAAATAGTACTGATTTTTATCTCTGGCATAGCACTATGTGTGCTGCTCTTGTCCTATTTTGCAAATAAAAGTATAAAGACTTTATCCTTACAGAGTTTATAAAGTAGTGAATTTCTGGATCTTCAACACAAGTCTCTTAGATTGCATGGGAACAGGGTCAGGTCCAGTGACACGAGCAGGATTATCTCTGCTCGTTGTAGGGCAAATCTGACCCGTCTCCTTTCAGCTCTAGGAATCCAGGGTCTAGCTCCTTGCCTCCCCAATGTAATAACTATCGTGCGGAGGGGGGATATCAACAAGTAAATGACGATACTAAATGATTTCTGCATCTTCCAACAGTGTCTACCAAAGATGCCCAATGTTTTTATTGTTGCTGTTATGTACTGTCAAATCTGAACCAAGTCAGAGTCAACACCGCAGTGGATTTTCAGAAGCTAGAAATTGCATAGGAGGAGATTACCTATCTTTCTTGCAAGAAACAGCCAGTTTATTCAAACCACCTGCCTCTGGGTTACAGTGCAACTCCTTTCCAATAGGCCTCCAGAGTTCAATGGCAAGTGTTAATTGAGGAACATCTCTATGCCTCCCAAGGTCCCTGGTTTAGAACATGCAAGACAAGTTGTTGTTAGCTGAAGTCAAGTCTAGTATGACTCAGAATTTATGGACAACAGACCTGAATCTCGTTCTGTCCTATGCTGCCCCTACCATCCTTGATACACTTGAGCCCACTGCTAAAGTTGCCATGTCAATCTATCTCGATGGAAATCTTCCACTTTTTTTGCTGACCCTCCACACTATCAAGCATATCCTTTTCCAAGGAATAGCCTCTCCTAAAACATATCCAGAGTATGAGAAATGAAGCTTTGTCATTTTGACCTCCAAGGAAAACACCCTTCCAAAGATACACCTATTTTTTCCTTTTGGCATTCCATAAGTCCATTCAGCACTCTTCTTCAACACCACAACTCAAATGTGTCAATTCTACTTCTGTCATCCTTATTCCTAATCCAGCCCTCAGGTGCACAGCACGTAAATGAAAAGGCCACGTCCTTGAATCAGGTGCACCTTAGTCTTCAAATCAACATCATTGCTTTTCTGTATTTTGGAGAGATTCCTGACAGAAGACTTCCCCGAAGCAATATGTACATCTCTTTGTTTCCTGACTGCTAGTACAGGGCTTTGATTGTAGATCCAAGCAAGATGAAATCATTAACAAATTCAGTCCTTTCTCCATCCACCATTAGCTCAATAGTAAGAATCTCTGTCTTCTCGATGTTAAGATGCAATTCATATGGAAGGCGATAGCACTTCTAGTCCTGCTTGCTTTTAGCAAGCAGAGTTGTTCCATCTACACAGCACAAGTTATTGATGCTCTGATCCTGAACCCCACACTCTTCTTCATAGTGTCTACATGTATTCCTAATGAGAGCTTTAGAAATCGTGCATTGTTTTATTCCAACACTTTAAAATCGCATGAAAAGCTCCACAATGGATACAGAAATTTAGCAAAGGTATTTTGAACATGAACTCCATCCAGCTTGCAGGGATTATTTGAAGGGATTGTGAGGAATCAAGATAAATTCAAGGTGGTCAAAAGCGAGTGGTTTAAGAGTCCCAAGAAATGGGGAAACTTTGTTAACAAGCAAAAACAAGTGAATGTAAACGCAATTTTTCCAGCATAAATAATGAGCTAATAGTTAAAATAGAAGCCATACTGGCTAAGGTTCAGGAGAGTGGCTGCTCTCACATGCTGATGGGAGAGGACTGATACGACTTTCTGCTGGGTTTCCTCCACCCTCTCACAGAATACATAGTCTTGGGAGCACACAGACATGAACAAGAGTAAAATTTTGCATCTACCTACTGTTGAAAATGTATCAAGCGTTCAAGAGTAGGCCTGAATGAATGAACTAATGGGAAGTTAATAGGAAAAACAATATGTAGGGGTTTTCCCTAAGAAAAATAAAATAGATGTGGATTCACTGACTTGCAAAAGTACTCCACAGTGTAAAATTTGGTAAGAAATGAAAATTACAAATCATGTATAAAACCATTAATTGTTTTAAATTAAAGTATGTCTGTATGTATACACATCTATCTATCTTTCATGTATATATAATAGAATATAATTTTGTGCATTTATATATTAATATTATAAAAATTAAAGACTAAGGTGCACTGCTCTCTCAGGCTATGGTCTTTTCAAGCACATGCTATTTATCTGAGAGCTGGACTATGACTAGAGTTGCTAGAAGAAGAATGAACACCTTTGAGTCATGGTGTTGGAAGCTAAGTCTCCTATGGCCTGGCTAAAGAACAAACGTAGTGTGTCTTAGAGAAAGTGCAGCTGGAGTTAGAGGCAAGGGTGGAAAGCTTCATTTCACACATTTTGGGCATGTTGGGAGGAGAGGCTATCATGGAAGGGGATATCATGTTTGAAAAGATGAGGGGTCAGCAAAAGAGAGGAAGACCCTCAGAAGACTGTGGACACATGGCTGCAGCAATGGGTTCAAGTGTGTCAGAAATGATGAGGATGGCACGGGATAGCACAGAGTTCAGACCTGTTGTTTGTGGGGTCACTCTTTGTTCTACTCAACTCCATATACGTTGATATATAAAAATGACGATTTTAAAGAATAACTACAAAATTACCAACAGTGGATCCCTGAGTGATGGGGTATCCGTTAATTTTCTATTTTCAATAAATTCTTTTGGCCTGCAGATATTTTCTAATGCTTCTGTGATTATTTTTATAATATAATGTGAGTGTCCCAGAACCTTCTGAGGTTCTCAGGAAAGGACACGCTGACCAGCAGGCAGGCAGGCCCGGGTGGAAGGCCGAGCCTCCTGCATGTCTTTCAGAGTTGGCCTGGAACGCAACTGGACTCCATTGAGACTTCGTGCTGACAGAGAGGCGAGGCTGGCTCGGGCCCGATGGTGACGTTGACGCCGGCGACAGGGAGGTGTGCGAAGCCGGGCGTGAGCTGCGCCAGCTCTCGCTAATCCTCTGCAGTATGGTTCGCTGCTAATTTGTCATGGCACATATTT
The DNA here is from genome assembly GCF_000299155.1 of Elephantulus edwardii. NCBI lineage: Eukaryota > Metazoa > Chordata > Mammalia > Macroscelidea > Macroscelididae > Elephantulus > Elephantulus edwardii. The sequence continues at coordinate 13,526,136 of NW_006399812.1, forward strand.
GCCTTATGTCTAATTAGCATCAAATTGCAAACTGCTATTTGCTAACAATTTGTTGCATCAATCTGCTTGAAAAATCTATAGTTTAGAATTGGATTGCAACTTATCCTGTCTATCAAAATTCTAGTTCACACATACACAAAATAACTTCCCCTTCCCGCCAAAAACGTCGCAATGTTTGCAGTGGCACAAAAGGAGAGAGATGTGTTTATTCATTCATTTATTTATTTCTTTTCCAAAGGGAGAAGGAGAGTCATGGGGAGCCTCGTAGTGAACGTCCTGGTCTTGATTCCCCGGCATCGGGGAGATCGCTGCTATGTGTTCACGTATGACGACAATGCTGGTCCAGCCCTTTCTCAGGGATTTTTTTTTAAAAAGTCCAATTGTTCAAAGAACAACTGAAATCTTCCCAAGCCCACACATAGCCCCCAGAACCATCTGAATGAGGAGCACAACCTCACCCCAACATTTTACAGGCACCAGCCCACTGTATGCCAACAACTACCTGAGGCAACAGGACTTAGTACTTTCCTCGTTCCCTGTCAAGTGGAGGCTGAAAGAATAAACTACTCAAGGTCAAGAGATTGTGTTGTAAAGGGCAGAACAGGAATTGGGATCGAGCCAGTGGCATTCCATCATCAAGATGACCCTCTAGGTGTCAGTGCTAAAACTGTAGGGGTTGCACTTAGGATCAAAATTATGATGTTTGGCCTTGTGGAACCATAACATTGGGAAGACTCCAGTTACCTCTTTGTGGTCCCAGAAAGTCACCTCTGATGATCCAGTTAGAACAGAGATAATTTTGCTGGCAGGAGGGGCACTCTCTGAGGAGCTTGGGTAATGTCAACAAGATGATGCTGGGTGTGAGAATTCTCTTTGTTCTCAGCACAGAAACCAAATACTCTGCCACAGAGCACAAATATGTCATCCTCAGTGCGGTACTTGTTATGTACCATCGACTCAAAATCAAGCTACAGCAAACCCTCAAGTGGCTTTTCAGAGGCAGTAAATTGAATGGGAAGAGGTTGCTCATCTTTCTCCCTGTGAGTAGCTGGTGGATTTGAACCATGTACCTTTGAGTTGGCAGCACAACTCTTTACCACCAAACTACTGGAGCTTCCTTACTTAGCAAAAAAATGCTCCAGATTTTGGGAGTTGTGAATCTAACAAGTGGCTGAGGGACAAGAAAGATTCACAGTGCATCATATCAGTTCTTTTTTTTTTTTTTTTTTACATTTTTATTTCTTACGGGCTTGCTTACAAAGTACGTATACATTGTGTTTCACACTCTTTTTCATTCGCATAGTGTTTCATACAGTCATTCCCATTTGTTATGTCTTATAAACTTAATCATGATTGGTCTATGACCATCATTACACTATCTTTTCAGGTTTTTGATGAATCTTTCCCATTTCCTTTACTCCCTTGCTCCATCCACCAAATTGTGCAACTCTGTGATTTCGGCCCTGCTCATCCTCATCCTTCTGCTCCTATCCCTTCTCCCCTTGGTTCCCCATACAGGTTTTGCTAGTTATATTTCTATTTTTACAATAATGTTCTTACGTGGAATTTGTCCTTATGAGACTAAGTTAGTTCACTCAGCGTAATGCTCTCCAGTCTCTCAAGTTACGTAGTATTTTTTGAAAGCACTGCTCCTGAGTGTTGCATAGTATTCCAGTTTGCAAGTGCACCACAATTTCTCAATCCATTCAGTTGTACTTAGACATTTGGGCTATTTCCATGTTCTTATGATGGTGAATGACGCTGCTATGAACATTGCTTACAAATCTCCATTTGTGTCTCAGTTCTAATTTTCTTGGAGTATGTTCCTAGTAGTATAATAGCTAGGTCATACAGAATTCCTATATTCAGCTTTTTGAGAAAACGCCAAACTGCCTTGCAGAGTGGTTGTACCATTTTATAGTCCCACCAACAGTCTATGAGAGTTCCCACCTCTCCACGTCCTCTCCAACACTTACTGCTTGCTCCCTTGCTAAACTTTGCCACGGCTACTGGTGTACAATGGTATCTCATTGTGGTTTAGATTCGCATCTCTTTTATTGCCAGTGATTTTGAGCATTACTTCATGTGTCTGTTAGCCATCTGAATGTCTTTCTTAAAGAAATAATTTGCTTTAGAGGAGAAAAAATGCTGACTTTTTAATAAAAAATTGGATTTTGAAACATTCTATTTCTGTAGCTTCTTAGAATTTCCTGAAATGGAGATAGAAGATTATCTAAGAGGGTCTTCAAAGAGTGGCCAAGAGAAATCACCACACAGATCCTTGGATTGTTGACAAAATACTTTTTTCTCTTCATCCCCATGAAAGCTCTCAAGAGCTTTCATTTCGTATGTAGGAGTGACATTCCTTCTGGAAATGTTTCTGTAGCACCATCCAGGTGTCAAATCTGTGTGATAAAATGTTGGGACAAAAAGGAAACAAAGTGGCTTAGCCTGTTTCGGAGCTTAAGGAAGCAAACCAGCTATTTTAAGGCAATGATAAATTAAATGGCAATGACACTGGGTAAGGAAAAACGCTGGTGCATCGATGTAGTGACAGACGATAAAGGGCTTTCTGGAGGGAAAGATGTCTGACCTGAAACATGAGGGACAGGTGGGAGGGAGAGAGAACTATCCAGAAAAAGCAAGTGACAACTGTAAAAACCCAGAGATAAATGAGTGCAAGATGGAAGTACCAGCCCCAGGAAGTACCAGCCTCTGAGCCTTTTCAAGGTCAGGTGTCTGGGCTCCCTTTTACCATACTAGTTGCCATACTAGCTGATCTTGATTCTTGATGATGCCGTGTGCATCAAAATAGAATTAGGCTCCATGTGGGTTTTCAAAGGCTGCCTCTTCAGAGGTATATTCCTGGGCTTTCCTTCTGAGATGTCTCAGGGTACGGTCTAACCTCTAGCCTCAGCCAGCAGCCAAGCACGGGACTTGAAGCTCCCGCCAAAAAGCAGAATCTTAGAATGCCTGCAGGGCAAGTCCCATTTCTACTCTTCTTTGAGAATGTATCGATTTCCAGCAATTTCCTCCACTGAGCTCCTTGGAGAAGTCAGGCAAGAGGAAGGAAGACTCTGAGCCAAGTCACTCAGACACAGGAAGCAGGTTAAGAAGCTTTCTTCCCGGTTGTCTTGGAATGATTCTTTCACTTAATAAGACATTAAATGAGTGTTTGCCCTATGCAGGGATTCAAATAGCAATGAATCTAGTAACCATGATACAGATGTACAATTTCCTTCGTGTGGGCTGGAAGGAGGCCAGGCATGGCACAGATTTGTAGGGGACACTAAAGTATAGTAGAGGAGAAAGCCGGAAGGTAAAGCAGCCACTCCCCAAACAGTGGTTTCAGCAAGAAAGGAGTTCTCTTCACTCTAAAGAACTGTGATTGTGGGTCAGATTGTCATCCATGCCAGTGAGAGCTTGACACGGGCTTAGCGGACAGCTGGTGCCACCCAATGGCTGTGCCAGCGATCCCTCAACCACCTCATGGGTGACATCCAGGAACTATTCTGTCCTTTAATCAGTGTCTACACAGTCTCCTGGTCTGTCTTCATGAAAGTGAAACCAGGATGCTCCTCGGAAGCAAGGATGGTGAAACTCCACCTCACATTCATGTTGTCAGAAGAGGCCAGTCCCTGGAGAAGGACATCATCATGCTTGCAAAGGCAGAGGGCTAGCGGAAGACTGGAAGATCCTCAATTAAACGGACTGACGCAGTGACTGTGGCAATGGGGACAGGTGTGTTGGGGATGAGGTTGCCTGAGGAAAGAGCAAGATTCACAACTGTTGCTCTTAGGGTCACTATGAGTCACAGCCTTAAAATGACTCGTAACAACAACACAATCTCTTTGGATTTTGTTTAAATCAGATGCCTTTGGAAACTAGGTTTTGTACAAGGCTTTGGATCACCAAAAAAATCACAGAACATGATGTAATGGCCCTTTCTTCCCACCTCATTCCCAACCCTGCCCCTTGATGGAAGACTGACAGATGGGTGGATAAACTCCTTACATCCGGATGTTCTGTTTCCAAGGTGTGAAACTCTAAGGCTGTGTGTGTTTGTACCACAGATGATGTGTGACACTGAGAGAAGAAGCAGGCTTTCTTCTGCAATCTCTCAACTCAGAGTTCTAGTCCTGGGAGGAAAGTAGAAGTTCCAGGAACCTCCTCCAGGAAGGCAGCCTGGGTGGGAACCAGCCCCATAGAGAGGCTGTCTCCCCATCCCTCTCCTGCACACTGATTTCTAACCTTTCAGTAACTCCGAGACATCACCGCAGCTTCCACACTGCTCCTGTCAAAATGCCAGGCTACTAGCCATATAAACTTTATTCTGATGTCTTGCTTTTCGGGAATAATTACTCTGTACCTGAAATGTTAGCCTATTTACTGCTTGTGCAAAAAAGATGACAATAAAATCAATGTTGCACAATTCCCCAAAGTCCATCAAAGTCGTTTGCAATGTTAATGGATTAGTGGATCTAAGAGGTGTGAGATCATGCCGCCCCAGCGTGCGGCCCCCTGCAGAGAGGGCTCCTCTTTCTTCTGTCTGCCTGCTAACCCTGGCCTGCCAAATTTATTCACTCTAAAGAGTTGGCTCCATCCATGGGGCAGGAGAGTGGGGGTCGGGGGTGATGAGAGGAGATTGACAAGTACATAAAATTGCAGACTGTGCAAGCTGGAAGGCTCTTAACGGGGGCTGACAGTTCCAGTCCCATCATTCAGGCACAAGGAAACCGGTCCAGAAAGCAGGAGTGGCTTACCCGAGGCCTCACAGCTAGCAGGTCGTAAAGCCAAAACACCATCCCGGACCTGAATCCTGGTCTAGCATTACCCACCATTCTGCTCTTTCTAAGGGAGCTCTGATGGCATAGTGGTAAGGGATTGTGCTGTCAAGTAAAAGGTAAGCAGTTCGAATCCACCAGCATCTCCTGTGCCTGAAAGTCCTCTGGAGGGCCGGTTGTGACTCAACAATAACAATTTCTCTTCTTAGTATTGTAAGATGTGTGTTGTTTTGTTTCTGTTTTTCACTCTCTATCCTATAGTACAAGCAAGTCTGAAGTAAAGTGACACCCTGAGTCAGGAGGGCAGACTAAACTTTATGCCCCATTCCTATCTCTGACATCACAACAAAGCAAGCAAGCAAATAAACAAAAACGCCTGCCTCGAGTTGACTCCACCATGTCACCCACCTGGGTATCTGAGGAGAAAGCTGCTCCCTGATGGCTGGTTTCTTCAGAATTAGGTTGCCGGAGTTTTCTTCACAGGTGCCCCTGAATGGACTTGAACCCTTGCCCCTTTGGTTAGCAGCCAAGTTCATTGACAACACTACCCAGGGACTCTCTGGCTAATGCCAAACCAAACTGTTGCTATGAGCCAATTCTGGCACATGACGCTCTCCATCTTGGGTTTCTAATTGTAAATCTTCATAGGAGAAAACTCCCCGTTTTTTTCCCATGGAGTGGTTAGTGTGTTGGGATTGCTGCCCTTTCAGTTACCAACCCAACACTTTATTTTTTTTTCTATAATTATATTTTTTTAATTTTCATAAACATTTACAGAGATTTTGGGCTTCCACTCATTCATTGTTGCACT
>NW_006399812.1:13533255-13534324 GCF_000299155.1 Elephantulus edwardii
GTTTTTGTGTATGGAGTGAGGTGTGGGTCTTGCTTGAGTCTTTTGCAGATATTTTTCCAATTTTGAACACTTTAAACCCTGTGTCACCAGGGACCCTTGTATTTAATATTGAGGTGGTGGTGGTTGTGTGCCATCGAGTCAGAACCGACGCATAGCTGACCCTCTGGCGGATTTCAGAGGCAGTTAATCACAGGAGGAGACTGCCCATCCTTCTCCCATGGAGCAGCTGGTGGATTTGAACCCAAAGTCCTCACTGCTGAAATAAGTTTAGGGAAGGTTTCACGAACCTTTCTGTCCTCTTGCTACCACTGAGAAGTCCTTGGATAGGCAGAGCGTTTTATTTTGATTCCTCGCCATTTTTAAGGAGTTTCTAAAGGAATCATTTGGATGGGAGGACGAAAACTTCTGTCCCGAGGATTACAGAGGTATTTCCGTGGCATCCCTGGACTGAGGTGTAGGGGAGGCTGCGGGGAAGTGAGCCAGGTGAGGACAGGAATAGACAGCAGGTTGGACTGCATCATCTTGGACTATGGTGTTGGCACAGGGTTTTGGGCCACTTTCCATATATTGGCAGGTGTGGGGGGGGACCACGGTGGGTTAGACTGAAGTCTAGAGGAGGACGTGGAGAGAAAGCGCCTACCTTGTCAGTCTAAGACTAGGGTCTTGATCGATGGAAAGAGACTCACGAGGACAGTGGAAAGGTGGAAGGCGGGGAGATTTGGGGACAGACAGCTCCAGCCCTTGCACTGAGCTGCCTTTATTGTGAGGGACAATCTGGACACCTCTCAGGGTCAGCTATGGCTTTGTTGTGCCAATGTTAAGATGCAGAGGCCGAACCCAAATGGTCACTCAGGCCACCTTAGCTCAGCAAATGTGATGTGCCCTCACGGACTGATGCCTGGTGACCTGTCTTTGCTACCACCCTCTTTGCTAGGCGCTTCATACTGAGGTTCATTCCTCTTTTCTGCCCCTCTACTGCACTTTGTGGGATTTGCCTGTCTTTCCAAGGACTCAGCAGACTTTCTTCCTGATTTTTTGTTTAGGCTTTCAAAAAAAAAAATTTTTTTTT
>NW_006399812.1:13534480-13536360 GCF_000299155.1 Elephantulus edwardii
ACTCTTGTCATGACAATAATACCTAATCATATATCCCTTTTAAACAGTTCTCTCCCTTATCTATTTCAATGCAGTATACATTATTTATCTCCCCTTAGTTTCTCCCCAACTCCGATGTCAGATTCACTTTATAACGGTGGCACGATGCAGTATTTGTCCTTTTGTGACTGAGATATTTCACTCAGCATTATGTCCTCCAGGGCCACCCATTTTATATATTTCATGAGTTTCTTGTTTTTCAATGCATCATAGTATTCCATTTTGTGAATATACCATAGCTTCCCTATCCATGTATTTGCTAATGGGCACTTGGGTTCCAGCTCTTTGCTACTGTGAACAAAGCCACAATAAACATAGGTCTGCATATATCTGGTTGGGTGGCAAATATGGTTACTTTAGGGTATATTCCCAATAGTATAATTGCTGGGTCAAATGGTATTTCTATTTCCAAGTTTTTGAGAAAGCGCCATACTGCATTCCATAATTGTGTTGTTGTTGTCATGTGCTGTCGAGTTGCTTGCAACTCATAGTGACCCTATGTACAATAGTCCTGAACTCTGCTCTATCCTGAGCCAATCTTATCTCTGACACACCTACCCCCATTACCCTAGTCACTGAGTCAATCCATCTCATCAAGGGCCTTTCTCTCTTGAGCCATCCCTCCACCCTTCCAAGCATGATGTCCCTCTCCAAGGACCAGTTACTCTTTGCAACATGTTCAGAGTATGTTAGACAAATCCTCAGAATCCTTGCCTCCAAGGAGTGGCCTGGCTTCACCCTCTTCAGGATGAACCTGTTCATACACCTGGCAGTCCATGGTATATTCAATTCTCTTCTCCAGTAGAAATGTAATTCTAAGAAATGACTGTTCAACTCTACTTTTTGTTTTACATCCTTATAACATAATGTGTGTTAATCCTGGTACAAGGGTTTTTAACCTGTGTCTGTGTGTCCCTCTGTGTGTGTAAAATTATGCAGAACTTTATGTAGCTCTTTAAAAATCCATCCTGATTGCTGCTTCCTAATGTTTCTTTTCCTTTTCCTTAGAAAAACTCAACCGAGTCAAGAAGGTATGATTCCCTGTTAGAGAAATCATTTTCCATTCCCTGGTGGGTTAGATTTGTCTAAGTGTACACACACCTTGTGCTTGATAGATCACCCTCCTGAACCCCTTCCAAACTCACTAGCTGGGCCTCTGAAACTCACTGGACACTCAAAAGGCATTTAAATTGCTCTGATGGCTCTTATGCCACTTGGGGCCTGCTGCAAGCCGGGGCCAACTAGTTACCACTTTCCATTTAAATTTCTTCGAAACTCCCGAGTGCATGAAGCCAAACCCAATTACTTGCCCGGGACTCCCTTATCAATATGGCTTCCAGCACGTACACATCCGTTCACACTTGAGCTAATTCTTCCACCTTGTCCCCTGGCATGGTAATGGAGGAAGGCAGCCTGAATTTGCTTTGGTATTTTTATTGAATGATTCCTTTTATTTCCTTTTTCATTGTGATTTTAACAAAGCTTGCAGAGAGGTTGGGTTTTCATTCATCCATTTTTGCACATTTTCCTCCCTCTGCCTCCTTTTCTCTCCTCCCTCAGTCCACTTTGCAATGCACCTCTTGTTACAGATTGTTGTCAAACATATAATGTCTAATCATACATTCCTCTCAGACAGATCTTCCCCTCATCTGTTCAAATGAAGTGTTCATTATGTATCTATTCTTTTCCTATTCTCCCCTAACCCTCCATGTAAGTCCTATTTTATAACAATGGCCCTACTACACCGTCATAGTGGTAAAGACAGCATGGTACTGGTACAATGACAGACACATAGATCAATGGAATCGAATTGAGAATCCAGAGATCAACCCATCTATCTA
>NW_006399812.1:13538074-13554398 GCF_000299155.1 Elephantulus edwardii
GAGTGATAGGGAATGGCAAGGGACACACTGACAAAGGAGATCAATCAGAACTGGCTTTGACAAGCACTGTGGCAATTGGACAATTAAAACAGATATGGGGGGGGGAAGAAGAACGAACTGGGGATGAGGGTGGAGAAAACAGGGCAACAATGAATGAATGAAAACCCAAAATCTCTGTAAATGTTCATTAAAACGAATAAAATTTAATAAAAATAAAAAACAGTGGTATTATGCAGTGTTTTTTCTTTCATGATCAATGTTATTTCATTTAGCATAAAGTCTTCCAGGTTCATCCATGTTATGTGGTACTTTATGAGTTCATTGTTCCTCAGTGCTGTGTAATATTCCATTGTGTGGACTTACCATAGTTTTTCTATCCATTTGTATTTTGATGGGCACTTGGGCTGCTTTCATCTCTTTGCTATTGTGAATAATACAGCAATAAACATGTGTGTGCATATATCTGTTTGTGTCACAGCTCTGGTTTCTTTAAGGTATATTCCCAGTAACGGGATTGCTGTATCAAATGGCATTTCTGTTTCCAACTTTTTGATGAAACATCAGACTAATGGTTGTACCATTTTACACTTCCCCCAGCAGTGTATCTCTACAATATCACCAACATTTGTTATAATTTGCTGTTGAACTTTGCCACTGTTGCTCGTTGTTTTGATTTACATCTCTCTGATAGCTAGGAATTGTGAACATTTCTTCATGTGTTTGTTTGCCATCTGAATGTCTTCTTAGGTAAAGTGTCTATTTAAAGCCTGTGATCATTTTGAGATTGGGTTGTTTCTCTTTTTCTTATTGAGGAGCTGAAGTATTCTATAAATTGTTTAGATAAGTCTCTTCTCAGATATGTCACTGCCCAATATTCAAATTCCTATGTGCATCAAAAACTTCTCCAACAAGGTAGCAAGGAAACCATAGACTGAGAAAAAAATATTGGGGGTTCTGCACTGGAAAACCCACGGAGTAACAGGGAGCAGTGAAAGAATCTGGCAAGATGGCGGGCATTGAGTGCAAGATGACAGGAACGAGAGAGGAGTGAGAAAGGTAGAAAAGAGAGGGAAACAGATCGTCTGTGAGAAAGAGAGGAACGTGCTGTGGACCTGCAGTGTGTCCTCAGTCCCAGGCATTGAAGAGCAGGTCTATATGATTGAGGAACTCTGTCCCCTTACCCATGACCAGCAGCGCTGTTTTTTCAACGATTCCACAGGAGTCAAAAACCCAACAAAGCGCATCGCGGGTGCTGTAAAGGGAACATGCTGCTCGTGTCTGTGACCACTGTATGCAAAGCTTGGCATTAGTCACAGCCAGGCCGGCTGTGACAGGCCTGAAGTGAGGGAGATTAATGCGAGGCTGGGGCACTTTATTATTGTCATTCTGTTCTTTCAGACTCTGCCTCTGACTTTCAATTTTGCTCCAGAATTAATTGTCTGCTCCCTGCAGTATGACTGATGGAGAAGGGTACGCGTAGCCCAGGCACCTGGCTCTGGCCTTGACAGTCTGAGGCCTGACTCGGGATGTATTGTGTGCGGTCAAAACCGGGGACAGACGGGCATCTCTCAAAGAAATCAGCCCCACACCACACCTGGCTTCACTCAGATGTGGCTGGACGTTATCCCTTGTGAAGGCTAACTTGGCTTGTACAGTTTCTAACATGCCCATTGCCCTATTAGGGAATAACCTTGGAATTCTCAGCCCTAATGCTCAAATTTTCTTCCCTCTGATGGTTCGAGACAGTAAACTATGAGGTCAGCCTCCTAGGCCTCCAGAATCCCAGATGAAAGCATTTCTGTGACACACTACATATAGTGGCTCAGACATAAGAAGTGATGGCCTCTGCCCCTGCACGGTTTTCTAGCTGGAGAGCTTGCAGGAGTCACATAACCCGGCTCCCTCCAAGTCCTCATTAACCAACCTGCTTCATCTTCGCCAGCTTAAAATGATTATTTAAGCTGGGAAACCCCTCTGCATGTGAAAGTCTGAAGAAGCTGCCAAGACAACAGAAATGTCTTCTGCTTTCAAGAGAGTTAAGAGCTAAGAACACAGTGGATGAATCAATGGATGGATAGAGGCGTAAACGAGTAAATGAACCCATGACAAACAAATGGGATTCTTAAGGTGAAACATAAAGGGGCTTTTTTTTTTACATTTATAAATAAATATAATGGCTTCCTAGTTCTCTTTCAAGCCAAATTCAGATACTATTCATTGTTATAACTTTGTTGGTAGTTATCTTCAACTTGATTCTGATTTACGGTGGCCAAATTTACGAGAGAAGGGAGCTCTGGCAACTTAATGGTAAGAAATTGTGCTGCCAACCGAAAGGTATGTGGTTTGAATCCACCAGCAACTCCACGGGGAAAAGATGGACAATCTCCTTCCATGTGATTTACTGCCTCTGAGAACCTGCTGGAGGGTTGGCTATGGGTTGGCTCTGACTCCACGGAACACAACAACAATGTGCAACAGAAGAAATGCTGTCCAGTCCTGAGCCACCTCCTGACTGCGGGGCTGCTCAAGTCCATTGTTATCTCTATTGTGTGGCAGCTTTTCATCTAGAAGGTTGGTCTTTCAGAACTCCGTCAGGCCACATTCTGTTCTGTTCCATGTGGTTTTGGTTGACTCATTCCCAGAAGTTGGTTGCAAGACTATTTTCTTCATTTGCCTTAGTCTAGAAGCTCTGTGAAATCTGGAACCACCCTGCCCACGATGAGTGACCTTGCTGGTGGCTTTGCTTTCAGCATCACCGCAATGCACTAACTCCCACAATATGAAAAACACTGACCTTGACAGCCTCATTGACCTTGACAAGAGAGCTGACTTTGGCCAGCCTCATTCCCATAGCAGACAAGCTCTTGAAAAGTTGAATGTCATTTTCTTTTTACTTTATAAATAAACTTCCACTCTGAAAGTGTGAGAATGTTGTAAAGAGAAGGAAATCCTTGAGTTGGACTTTGACAATGTTAATATCATACTTTGGTTTGCGTGTGGGCAGACTGAGTTTCAAAAGAAGCAGTTAGATGTTACTGCTTCAGGGTGTGAGATATGTATGTTTCCCTGTGCCTCTAAAAGCAATGTTTCAGAGAAAGAACAACTGATATATCTGGGACACCTCTTCCTCCAGGAGCCAGATAAGATTGACACCTGAGATGAGGAAAAACCAACCAATAATGGGAAGGGAAAGAGGTGATGGGCTGAGAACCACTTAACGCTTGGTTTTCTGAAGAACTTCTAGGAGTTCCCTCTAAATACTCTGCCTGACTACAACCTGTAATAAATTATTACAGCTTTAACTCATCTGGTACTTTCATATGATTACTGTATTATGTTAAAGGGTACAGAAATATATAATACGCTCAACTGTCTCTATAGTTGATACCAGAGGGGAAATTACCACCATTCAGTGAAGAAGATCCAACCTCATTACATTAATGATTTATCACAATGGGAAAATGTGAAAAGTAACTAGTTGCTTTTATGAAAAGAGGCAGTTTTTCCCACTGGCAACTCCGGCTGACTATCCGGGAAGGAGGATTTAGGACGAGGACATCTGCCTCCCTCCCCAAATCTCCCTCTGCAACTTTACGGAGAAGGTGTGAGGCAAACGTTGGGATATCCTTCAAACTTGACATTAAGTATTCAAATGTTACTTAAGCAAAGTGTGAGCAATTAAATTAATCAATCTTCCCAGCCATGTACAGAACAGATGTTCAATAAATCCTCTTTGCTTACAGTGAGGGGGGAAGAGTCCACTTCTAACTGTCCTTCAGTGGTGACACCGCTCAGGCGTCCTTTGCCGGGCCTCCTGGGCCACCACCAGGCACTTCTGCTGTGCTTTCCTTTATTATAAATAACAACAGGCCACCTGGACTACCTGTGCTACCTGGGAAACGCAAGTTTAATGATCCTTCCGACGCCAGGCTCGGCTCTCTCCTGATCCCGGGTAATGGCACTGATGGGAACTGCGGCAGAGTGACGGCTGGCAGTGACGGATGACTCCGGGCCAGTTCATGCTGCTGACAAGTGGTGAATATGGGCCAGTCTTGCAGAAAGGTCAGGAGGAAAGGCTCAGCTTGACTTTCAGAGTTTTTCCAGAAAAAGAAGCAAACAAACCCAAAACAAGTCAGACCTCTAACTAGGAAGCAAGCAAGATACCAACGCCAGGTTGGCACCAAAAGAGCTAGTTGGATTGTTCTCAACCTTAAATAAGGGGTAGGATGCCTCTTAGATCAAAGGGTAAATGAGGTTAGAAAATCAGACCCTGGGGAGGGGGACTCGGCCTTACAGCTCCCAGGGAGGATGCTCACATCTGTAAAGTCAGGGGACAATCAATAAACAATTCTCCCCCCAGACCCTAAAAGATCACACAGAGTCCTATGGGTGCTGGTCATCTCTCCTTGACCACAGAAGTATCTGTTTTGACCTCCACTCTCCTGCAGAAGGAGTCAACCTCCAAGGGGGGAAAATATTAAATCCACAGATAATCCAGCTTGACAAATATCTCCACTGGCCAGCCTATCTAAATCTATTGCCCTCCAGTAAAGTGATGTGGAATACCAGAGTAGGCACCTTGGTCCCAATCCTGCAGTGTCACCACCCCAGACCAGGCCACCACCCAGCCTGAAGCCTAAGACTGCCATCCACTGTAACCCCCAAGACCACTGACATTCAGAAGTGGCAGAGACAATTCCTGCCCTGCAGATATATAACTTCAACCTTTTGAAGGCTGCCTTTCCCATATATGGACTTTATCCACATTTTAATGAGGCTTTAAAAATCTCCAAGATTAAGCTGGTATTTTATGTAGAACTGCCTGCTTTTTATGATATCCTGACATGTTGTACAACATTTGGTGACTATATTGATCCTTATAAATTCAGCATCTATATATATTCATGAAAAGTACCTTTTCTCCCCATTCGGGCCACGAGACGATGCAGACACACATTTTCCTGAGTGGAAACAATAAAACAGCAATTGTCATGGTTTTGAGCATACACAATGTTTCAGTGTTTTCAAATTAAACCCCTTTTGCCATCTGCTTGCAAGCTCGGCAGCAAGGAAATGGCAGTGCCTCGCAGGTATCTGATGGAGCAAGTGCCCCCGTTTCTCCTTCAGGTAAGCCTGTTATAAATCCTGAGGGTCCAGTGAGGGCTTCCTCCCGCTTGGGACATTATACATCTTCATGCCCTCTTGTTTGTCCGACCACAGAAACCAACCTTCTTGTGTTTCTTTGTGCCATTTCATGCTTTTAATCTGAAACAAATGATTGGGGGGGGGGGGTTGAGCAAAAGCATTATCACCTTGGCGAAGCATCAGGAGTATAAAAAAAAGAGAGAAGAAGAAAGGGACTATGGGCAAATTCATCTTCAGCTGCTACAATCAATCTCTCACCTAAAGAAATACACAATAACTAGGCGGGAAAGAGCCAAGATTTATGACTTAGAAACATCTACACTGACCAGCATATACCTAGTCTTCTTGGCTCCCTCCCTACCAGAATGGCTCTCTCTAACAGTTACAATGATAAACTGTCTCTCCCTACTGTTTTACAAGTACATTAGCTTTATTTAATGAGATCTCAGAGTAATTTAACAGATGTATATAGGACATAAGACTAGGAAAACTCTTGCTCCTCGGATACTTTTGCCAAGGTATTCCAGGAGAGTTAATCTGAGGTGTAGCTTTATATTCTTGGGGGGGAGAGAGCATTATCAGAATTTTTGGAAGCCTTTTTAAAAAATGATTTAATAGAAATATTAATATTAGAATTAAAGAAAAAAGAGAGCGCACCACATTCACATTCACTTGCGTCTAGTCTGTCACAAGCCAGGATGAATGGGTTGTCTGAAGTCACCGGGACTCACTTACATATTGAATTGTCAGGAGGAATTTCACTGTCAGAAATTAATAAATTTGTAAAATAAAAAAAGGTCTTCCATTTACCCAACCCGTCTCCTGCAGGGAGTTAGAAGAGACCTGGGTTAGAGCAAAGGGAAGGGGGCGGGTGGAGGGGGGGCAAGAAGAGTGAGAGGGAAAGGGGCTTCCTGGGGAGCGAGGTTGAGCGCCCTTGGTGCCCTCCACACCTGCAGGTTCCTGGCCATCTGTCTCCTTCCTCCCATCTTTATTTCACACTCGACTCTCCCAGAGCACTAATGGAGAAATGACAGTGGTATTAACTTTTTAAAAATTGCTTTAATAAACCGCCAATTAATAAGAAAGAGGAAGGCACGGGAAATTACCAGGTTGGACTTAAAATAAAATTAAAGGAGGAGGGGAGTCTTTTCACCTACCTGTTCATTTCTCTAGAAGCATAAGGACCCTGTCTTCACAGCCAGGCTGTGGTCTTCTGCTCTGAACCCGCTCCCAAGGTGAAACTACACTGCATGGGGCCTCAGACTCACACGTTACCCGATCAGCTAGACTTCAAAGTGGACTGTGATCCAAGACTTGCGGAATGATGGTCACAAAATATACATCTAAAGCATAAAACAAAGGCAACTCGAAATTCCACTCAATGGTGAGACCAGCTCTAACTATGCTAGTGAGTTGAGATGGGGGGTGGGGGAAGTTCTGATCAAACTTTAAGTTACTGTCTCATGATTTTTTTTCATCTTTTAACTTGATTATAGTAAAATTCAACTGATTTACAATTCTGACAGAGTGAAAGGATGTGGACCCTTCTCTGGAGCGTGCCTCACTACCTTGGAGTTCCTCATACAGTGCTTATACACAGGGTGACCTCAAAGAGCACAAGGCATGCCAGCACGAATGTGACAGAAGGTAGGTGTAGATCCAAGAATGTGCTGCTTGTGGCTCTGTCAAGGTAAACATATGTAATGGCAATCTGCAAAATATATATAATGTTTTATACAGTGCTAATGGCTCCTTATGAATAATTTAGGAAATTTGATGCAATTTTTTAAAAATATAACATTCATGGCGAGCAGAAAAACTCAGTCAGATGAAAGCTTACGGAACGAGTGGTGACCACGTGGAATAGCAAGAAGAAATCACAAGGCTCTGACTCACTTTGAGAGTGAGGAGTTCAGACCAAGAGAAGCAGAGAGACAGTGGGACGCGAGAAGGGCCAGAGCACAGCAACGGGGCAAGAACAAATTGGTCACGTGAAATTTCATTTCTTGAGAGCTATACATCAAGTTGTATTTGTTTAATGATGTTGGCACCAGAAAGATGTATAGAACATGTCAGACACCCAGTACCAAGGCGTAGTGGGGGAAAGATAACATCTTGGAGTCTGACCACTCACTTAGTCTTCCAGCCAGCTCCTCTATCTGTTGGCTCTTTGCGGAATAATAAATGAGAGGGCAGAGGGAACAAGGAGCCAAATAATGAAAAACACACACAAAAAAGAAAAATTATAACATTGGAGAGCAAAGCCCAGCCAGATTTACTGACCTCACAACCACATAATCAAGAGAAAGTTATCGCAGAAGAAACTTTTACCCAGCGAAATGATCTTAAATAACAAGGAGGCTTGTGAAATTTACAGCACTTTTAAGATATGCAAATTGAATGCAAGGTATAGACATAAGGGTAATTAATTGTAAATCTACGAATAATGTTTCTTTGTCAGGCTGTCTCCGTGTTGTGGAATACATTCTAATGTTCCTTAACTTGGAATATTTTTTAAAAAGGCTGGTCTAATTATAAGATGTTCAGAATTTCAAAATACTAGTTATTCTTATCATTTAATTTAGCTGCCGTACCATTTAATAACGGAATTTACTGATTGCAGGAAAATATTTTAATCTTTCAAGGTTACAGTATTTTGTCCCCACATCCAAGCCATCAGGATTCACAGTTACAGATGACACGATGGGAAAACTCATTTTCTCCAGGGCTTGAGTCGAGTATGGGGTTGAAGAGCTCAGAGCAGTTGTCCATGGTTCCCTCATTGTATCTCTTCACCACTTGGCACAAGCATTTGAATCTTAGGATGCTGGAAGCAACGTAACTGATTTGCATGACTAATGTTTCGCTCTCTTCTTCTACCTGCTGATGAAAACCTCTCATATCTCGTTAATGAAAGTGGTGGGCAGATTCTGTGCATAATGGGTCCTTAGAAACCCTTAAGTGCCCAGACAAGGAGAGAAGTTTTCAGATCAAGGAAACGTGATGCTCTGCTCTCACCAAGAAAGCTCTTAATCAAGAAAACACTCAAGGAGAGAAACTGTGAAGGGGGTGGAGTGCTGGTGAGGGGCTAGAGCAAAGCACGTGAGGAGTAAGGGTCAGGGAGAAAACAGAGCAGGGCATCTACTTGCGCCGTTTAGTATAGAGCTCAGAGAAATCATTACTTAAGGGGTGGATATGAACTTGAACATAAATGAACATTCTGATATCCTGTCTCATCTCCATCAAGAAGTATTTGACCAAAGGTGGACCACATAACCAAGAAAGCCTGGCGGTTGGAAGGTGGGAGTGAGATTCTACCCTGAAGTGAAGCACAGATGATGCTCAGGTGATGCAGGTGAGCAAAACATCGGCATGCTCATCTGTGGTGTGTGCATCTCTTGAGCTTTCTCTCCTGCATCCCCTGTCACTATTCTCTGCCTCTTTCACTACACCCTTGTCTGGCCAACCTCCAGTGTAACACTGATGGTCGCCAGGGCCCTATCTAGGGTTGTTGTCTCCAATTCTTCACTTCTCATCATGGAACTTCATCCAGCTCCAGGACATGAAGCACAGCTTTACACTGATGACTCCTAAATGGGAAGTCCAGTCCAGAGCTTTCAGAATTCTTGATCTAGCAGCTTAAATGCAGCCTATCCTTGAATTCAGAAACTTCCGATGGCCTAGTTGATAGAGGTGCACTGCAAACTCAAAGGCAGATGGTACAATTGAATCTGTTTAATGTCCTCAGGTCCCTACTGAAAGGTTAGAAGTTTGAGTCCACCCACAGGTGACTTAGAGAGTTGCTCAGCACAATGCTTTGATATACATGCGTTATCTATTAGGCAGAAGACACTCGAGATAACTGGCACTGGTGCTCTGGATTGACCAATGAACTGAATCAAGAATGGCACTTTCTGAACTAACTACCAGCCAAGTTCATTCTCAGCTTACAACTCAAATGACTTGGTCACACAATCCTATGTAAGCCCTTCACTCATTTCTTTGCACAAATTCCTGTAATGTTCTTCCTTTAGATAAATGCATCCAAATGAGACTCAGGTAGCTGTTCATTGTACATAATCTGTTCAATTCACTGAGCAGAGCACAAAGAGCAGTGTTTGGGGAAGGGACAGGAAGACTCTCTACTGTGTGCGGGCCTGCCTGCTGCCTCTGTCCTTTTGCTTAGCAAAGGCAGTGCTGAATCGATAATTGGTGGTCAAGACAGATTGGCTTCCAACTCAGAAAGCCTGCTTTGAAAGGCTTTTAACAGCATCATGGATAAGGCCCCTAACTTGGAGGGTTCTGCTCATCTCTGCTCATGTTAGCTGAGAAACTAAAGTTGAACCAGGGGAGCACTGTGAGAAAACAAGCATGGGGTCTGGACAATAAACTGATGAAGGGTGGGTTCTTGACACTCAAATGAGTGAATGAGAAAGAGGAGCAGAAGATTTCGAAGGCAGCTTGAGTTGACAAAGCAAAGTATTATAATAGAATAAGCAGAAACCTAGAATTGGAAAATAAGAAGTGAAGAACTTCCTCAACATTTCTAAAGCTGAAATAAGTAAAAAAACAAATTCAAGCCTCAAGTTGCAATACTGAGAGATGTTAGGGGCAAAAGCTTGAATAGAAGGTATTTAAAAAAATGATGAAGAATCACTGGACCAAAAAGAAGTGGCTGAATCTAAATATCTCAGAAAGTACCATAAGATTATGGTTAAGAAATTACCATAAGAGCCAATGATAATGAAAGAAGTTGAAGCTGCACTGAAGGCATTGGAAGAAAATATGGCCTCAGGAATCAATGGATATCAACTGACATATTTCAGAATGACCGAAGCAGCCCTGGATATATTTACCAGTCTATACCAGAAAATATGAAGGACAGCTGTCTGGCTGGTGATTGGAAGAGATCAATATTTGTTCCAATTCCCAAAAAAGGTGATCCAACAAAATGTGGAAATTATCAAACAATGTAATTACTGTCACATTTAAGCAAAATACTGCTGAAGATCATGTAAAAAATGGCTAGAATAGTTGTACATAGACATAGAATTGACAGGAATTCAAGCTGGGTTTAGAGATGTCCATGGCATCAGGGATATCATTGTTCATATCAGATAGATCTTAGCCAAAAGCAAAGAATACAAAAAGAAAGACTATTTGTGCTTCATTGACTATGCTTCATTTGACTGTGAGGATCATAACAAATTGTGACTAACATTGAGAATAATGAGAAGCCCAAAACACTTAATATGCTCATGTGAAATCTATGTCTAGACCAAGAGTGAACAGAGCAAGGGAACACTACTTGATTTAAAATTAAGGAAAGTGTGTCAGGGTTGTATTCTTTCTCCATACCTATTCAATTAGTATGGTGAGCAAATTATTTAAGAAGATGAGCACTATGAAGAATAATATGGTATCAAGATTGGAGGAAAACTGATGCATAACCTTCATTGTGCAGGTCATACAATTTTGCTTGCTAAAAATGAGAACAGAAGATCAAACAAAGTCTTCAGTATGGATTGCATCTCAATGTCAAGTAAACAAAAATTCTCACCACTGAACCAATAGACCCATCATGATAGATGGAGAAAAGATTGAAACTCAACGACTTTAATTTACTTAGATCCACAATCAATATACTTGGTAGCAGTAGTCAAGAGATCAGGAGACACATAGCACTGGGAAAGTCTGCAGTCAGGGACCTTTCCAAATTATTGAAAGCAATGACATTAGTTTGAGGATTAAGCTGTACCTAATTCAGGCCATGGTCTTTTCAATCACTTGCTGTGCTGAACTATACAAAAGAAGAATTGATGCTTTTGAAGTGTGGTATTAGAGAAAAGTACCGAATATCTCATGGAATGTCAAAAGAACAAATAGATACGTCTTGAAGGAAGTGCAGCCAGAGTGCTCCTTGGAGGCACGTATTTTGGGCATATTGCTAGGAGAAGTTGGAGAGGGTCATCATGCTCAGAGAGGTGGAGGGACGGTGAAGGAGAAGAAGACCCTCAATCAGTGGCTTGCCATAGTGACTGTAGCAATGGGCTTGAGTGTGTCAGATATTATGAGGTGGTACAGCATAGGACAAGGTTCAGATTTGTTGTTCATAGGGCTATTTTGAGTTGTATTCAACTCAACGGCACCTAACAACAACAACAGAGGCAAGATCTATCCCTCTGACTGATATCTGTCAGTTTGTTGTATTGTGAGAACTTTCAAAATACTGTTGTGGAAACTGCCACCAGTATTTAAAATACTAGCAGGGTCATTCATGGTGAGCAGTATCCTTCTAGGTTTCAGTTAGTTGGAAATCATCAGATTCCACTGACATTATTTACAGACTATCTCTACTATTAACTTATCTTCTGCTCATGAAGTAACTCTAGTCTCTACAAAGTTCTCAAAAATTTCTGCTGCTTTCTAAAATACATTTTGGGTTTCACAAAATAGGTTTTCATTTTCTAATACTTTTTAGGTTTCATCAGGACTCTCTGACCTGTCCTGATGAGTCATCACTGCTGATCTTGGGGCACTTTGCCCCAAGCCTCAATTTCAATATATGAAAATCATCAGTTACCAAACTCCTTAATATTCACATTGCAGGAATAGCTCTTGCAAGGTCAGGAATTAAATTTTCCTTTCTAGAAAGATGTCATTAAGAAAATGAGAAAGCCAGCCATATCCTGGGAGAAAAAAAAATATGCAGTTCATGTGTCTGACAAATGATCTCATTCCATAACATGTAAAGAGCTTTTACAACTCAACAATAACAATAAAGTTCAAGAGTAGACAATGGATGTGAATGGATGCTTCACCAAAAATGATACAGGATTAATCAATAAATATATGAATATAACTAGTCATAAAAGAAACACAAATCAAAACTAAAATATGATGTTATTTCATACCTAGTACAATGGCTTGAAAACAAAAGAGAATACTAGCAATCCTAAGCATACACATGGTTATGACGCAACTAGAAGTTTTTCACATCACTACTGACAATGTGAAATGGAACACTTTGGAAATCTGGTTGACATATTCTATAAGATTTAAAAACAAACAAACAAACAAAAAACCCAACACTTGGAATTTAACTCAGAAAATTCCACTTCTACCTATTTTTCCAAAAGAAATTAAATCATTTGTCCAGAAGATAAAAACAAAAAGTTTATGAAAGCATTATTCCTATATTAAACAAATATTGAAAACAATCTAATTTCAACCAAAAAAATAATTATGCACTTTCTTATGACATGGTTTTAAAATGAAAATTGAAGGGAAGAAGTTACTGATAGGACCAACATCATGTTGAGTCAGACTTAGAAGAGGGTACACCGTATGATTCCACTCATGTGAAGTTCTACAACAGGTAAAAGTAAGCTACAGTGACAGAAATCTGATCAGCTGTTGACTGAAGAAGGAGAGTGCAGAGATTGACCTGAAAGGGGCACAGAGAAACTTTTTGTAGGTGACTAGAAATGGCCTGAATCTAGAGTGGGACATGGTGTACATGTTTGTCAAAGTTCGTCAAATTGTGTGCTTAAAATCTACATGCTTTATTGTAATGTATTTTTATCATCATAAAGTTGATTTTAAAATGAAGAAAAGGGAGGAAAAAAACAACACTGTACCTCCCCACTTTGATAGTAGGGTTATTATTCTTGTGATTAACAAATAACAATAGCTAAACAACTTGGCCTTAACCAAAAGGATTGAACCCACCAGCTACTCTGAGAGCAGAATTGCCCTTCTTTAGAAAAAGGATTTTGTGATTTGAATCAAAGTTTTCAAAGCAAATTGGTTTTTAATGCAACCATTCTTAAACACTTTGATTACAAAATTAACTGCAATACCTACAATGGAATCTAATTGCTATCACTTCTTCCCTGTAATCCTCATTTCCATTAATCTTTCTATCTGACTTCTTCCTGATTTCTGGGCTTTATCCTTGAGAAAAAAATGCTGCTCTTCTCCCCTCATATGGTTGATTATTTTAAGGAGTATGTCTCACTGGTGTTATGTTTCATCTTCTGGGCCTATAGGACAGACAAGTCAGGGTTCAGAACTGTTGTTCAGAGGTTCACTATCATTTGACTGAAAGGTGAGAGTGAATGTTGTTCCAGGTTATAAGGGTGACTAAGGGAGTTTCACCAGTTTCTCTTGGCAATAAGGTTAAGCATTTTAATGTTTCTGGAACTTCACTACTTTTAAGCAGCTATCATAACTAAATAAAAGTTGGTTACTATTCCAGAGAGATGGAGAAAAAGAAGTTTGAGATTCATCAAGAAACAGAAAGAAAGAAAGGGTGGGGCCAGTGCAGAGTGGATAAATTTTTTTTTATTTTTATCTCTTTATTTTTATTTTTTTTAGACTAAGAGCAGAGTATGAAAGTCACAGCCAAAGCACTTGCAGAGTGGATAAATTTGAAAAAGGAGTAAGGCACCAGTGAAATAAGGGTATGAGAGGAAAAGGTAGACACACAGCAAGGATGAACACAAATTAAACTTTTCTGCCCACAACTTGCCCAAGCGTTGCCCACAGCTTGCTGAGCGTAATTTGGGCTTGGTTATTTAAAAGGCTTCTGGATAATACAGTGGGAAGACAGGTCTGCACTGTAACTCACACAATTTATCACACAGGGAAGAGCCACTAATCTTTTTAGGAAACAAGGTATTCACGGTTATTTAAGGCTAATATTTATGCATCACCACACATCGTGAGCACAACCCAATCTCCGTCCGCATGGCCAAGATCTGGGAAGGTCTTTAGCAGCAACGTTCCATATTTCAGAAGTCTCGCCCGGTAATCTGAACCAGCTCTGTTATTAACTGCACCCATACACCAGATATATTTATGAACACTGCTAATTAAAAGAGCAGATTTTCCCGAGGTGGTGAAGGTTAAGCTAAGTTGGGTAGTTACAGTCTTGGGTGAATTTCTTCACCAAAGCTGACATGTTGCTTTGCAGAGTATAATCAATTATTCCAACTCAGAACCTTCAGGACAAAAATATGGAGCCTGCCCAGTCCAGCTGGTCTACGGAGAAAATTTACATTTTGTAAGGTGTCGGAACAAAAGCGCTAGTGCAGCCATAAGTCCTAGCAGTAACAGGGAAAATATCCTGCAGAGCATCTGACCTTATCCACAATTGCCTAAGATACTAATTGTGGGGTAACTTTGATCTGAGGTGATCCTGAAGCTACCTCCGT
The DNA here is from genome assembly GCF_000299155.1 of Elephantulus edwardii. Lineage (NCBI taxonomy): Eukaryota > Metazoa > Chordata > Mammalia > Macroscelidea > Macroscelididae > Elephantulus > Elephantulus edwardii. Next base: position 13,552,438 of record NW_006399812.1, read on the forward strand.
GCCCTCTTGGAAAGTCCTTCCCCTGGTCTCTCTTCCTCCTCTTTTTGCTTCTACTCTTCTCACCCAAGAGATTATGCTTTATTCTCCCTTAATCTAAATGGGGCCAGGTCGCTGCCTCTTGAGTTGTGGGATCAGAAATACTAACATCAGTGGGTCAGTGGGGGCCATAGTGAGGGAAGATACCTTACTTTCACTTCCAGGCTCACCAGTTTATGCCAGTAAATCATTGTCTTTCCACCCTGGAAGATGGATGCCCTATAGTCATAAATCACTACGCCTAAGCTGATACTTCTTGTTGAGCCAGCATCTTCTGAGTGATGCATGATCAGTGGATCTCCTGGGGCTTGGTCCACAATAACACTTCTTTAGCTATTAAGAGGTCCTTCACAGGTAGCCTAGTGGCGAGAAGCTGTGCTGCACTCCCAGAGGCACGTGGTTCGAGGCCACCAGCTGTTCCACAGGAGAATGGGCAGTCTCCTCCTAAGTGAGTAACTGCCTCTGAAAATCCACCGCAGGGTCAGCTATGGATCTGTTCCTGCTCTGTGGTACACAACAACAACAACAATGCAAGATGTCTTTGGATTTTTTGACTGCTGCTACCATGAGTATTGATTGTGGAGCCAAGTAAAATTAGATTCTTGACAACTTCAATTTTTCTTCACTTGTTATGATGTTGTCTATCGGCCCAGTGGTGAGGATTTTTGTTTTCTTGAAGTTGAGATATAACCCATATTAAAGAATCAAATAATATTTGGTCTTCTGTAATAATTGCTTCAGTTCTTCTTCACTTCCTGCAAGTGAGGTTGTGCCATTGGTATAACAAAGGTTTTTGATAAGTCTTCCTCAAATCTCGATGACACATTCCTCTTCACTTAGTCCAGTTTCTTGATCAAGTGCATACAGATTTAACAGCTATGAGAAAGAATGCAACTCTAATACCCCTCTTTTCTACTTTTAAACCACGCAGTGGTCCCTTGTTCTGTTATAATGACTACTTCCTGTTCTATGTATAGGTTTCACATGAGTACAATTTAGTGTACTGGAATGCCCAGTTGTCTTTTTGTTAGCCATAATTCATTATGATTCACATAGATAAATGCCTTTGCATAGTCAATAAAACACAAGTAAACATTTTTCTGATATTCACTATTCCTGTGCCATGGCCTTTTCTGAATCCAGCTTGAATTTCTGGCAGTTCTCTATCAATATAATGTTCCTGTCATTTTTAAAAATAATCTTCACCAATAGTTTACTTGGATATGATGTAAATTATATTGTTCTATACTTTCCATATTCTGTGGGATTACCCTTTTTTTGAATGGGAACAAATATGGATCATTACTAGTCAATTAGCCAGATAGCTGTCTTCCATACTTGTTAGTCAAGACTTGTAAGCATGTCCAGAACTGTCTTTGTTTCCTGAAATACTTTTACTGGCATTTCATCAAGTTCTGAGGCTTATCTTTGGCAACGCCTTCAGTACCACTTTGATGTCTTCCTTCAGTATTATTGTTTCTTAATCATATGTTACTTTCTGAAACTGATTGTGTATTTCTTCCCTCTTCTTTTGATACTTCATGTATCCTTCAAGATTTTACCCATAGAATCCTTTAGTATTGCAACTGGAGGCTTGACTTTGTTCTTCTGTTTCCAGCTTGAGAAACACTAGGTATGTTCTTCTCTTTTGGTTTTCTAACTTCAGCTCCTTTCACATTTCTTTTCAACGCTTTGCTTTGCTTTGCTTTCTCCAGCTGCCTTTTGACATTTTCTGTTCAGCTGTCTTCTTCAGCATTCCTTCACCTCGTTTTGACTTCTTTTCATTCCAGTACAAGTTTCAGAGTCTCTTCTGAAATTCATTTTTGTCCTTCTTCTCTTCTCTTCTCTTCTCTTCTCTTCTCTTCTCTTCTCTTCTCTTCTCTTCTCTTCTCTTCTCTTCTCTTCTCTTCTCTTCTCTTCTCTTC
>NW_006399812.1:13554498-13564717 GCF_000299155.1 Elephantulus edwardii
TTCCCTTCCCTTCCTGTCCCTTCCCTTCCCTTTCCTTCCCTTCCCTTCTCTCTCTTTCTCTCTTCCTTTGTGTTTGGCCTTTTTTTTCTTCACTCACTTTGTAATGGCCCTTATTGGTGATGCCCTTAACGTCAGCCCACAACTAGTCTCTTCTTCAGTTATTAGTCCAGAAATCATAAATCTTTCAGGTCATGTGATATATGGAATACAGCAGTTTCCCATGTATATTATAGATTATGCTGTCCACAGAACACAAAGAGTCTACTGGAATTGTGCTTGCTTTTTTATGTTGAAAGATGCAAGTAATTTTCCCTCCTTTTCTTTAGGGAGTGTGTTGTGACATGCCCTAAGCCACTGAACCTCTGAAATTTTCCTGTTGTAACAGATCCCCAAATCATCACTTTTTAATCCATCTTCTGGACCCCATATGTCTTCCCAAGTTCTCAAACCTGCTAGATATCTATTGCTCATCTTGTCCAATTAGCATACACTTGATGTAGTAGATTTATGTGATAAACTAAAAGATAGGACAGATTACTTTTGAATATATCACAACAAAGTGAAAAAAGTTAACATATCTCTGGGGCAAAACTATTAATGCATACTCCTGTCTATTTATTCCATGAGAATGAAAATTATTTCTGATCATATATTATGTTGTTGTTTCTGTTGTTGTTGTTGTTGTTATGTGCCGCTGAGTCACTTGTGACTCATAACGACCCTATGTACAACAGCCCTAAACTCTGCTCTGTCCTGTGCCAATCGCATTGCCTCTGACACACCCATCCCGATTACCCCAGTCACTGAATCAATCCACCTCATAGAGAGCCTTCCCCTCCTGCGCTGTCCCTCCACCTTCCCAAGCTTGATGTCCCTCTCTAAGGACCAGTCCCTCCTTACAACATGTCCAAAGTATGTCAGACAAAGTCCCAGAATCCTTACTTCCAAGGAGCAGCCTGGTTTAGATTAAAATATATACACACACACACACACACATCATTCAAATCAATGACTGCATATCATGTACTTGTGGCTATGTTTACCTCTTCTAACAACGATCCCACCTCCTGAATGGCACCTCCAATCAGGACTACTGACTGCATGGTTGAGTTCATGAGGCAATAATGTCCTTTTCTAGGATTTACATGGGTTTTGTGAGAGAGACTATTGAATTAAATGGCAATATTATATCATACACATACACCCAACCCTGCAATATCCTTTTCATCTTTAATCAATCCCCCTTGCTCATCACTGCTGAACCAGAACTGACTCATAATTGACTCTCTAGAAGGTTTTTCCAAGGCTGTAAACCATACAGAGAAAGTATTGTCCATCTTCCTTAGAGCTTCACTGTTGGATATGAACCATCAGGGATATGTAGCCTTGGGGATCACAGCCCAACTCCTTACAGAATAAGCCATAAAGCTCCCAGTTGCTGTTGCTGTGTGCCATCGAGTTGTAACCAATTCATAGCTGACCCTCCAATGGGTTTTTAGAGACCTGTACATGTCAGGGCAGGAGATAATCCAAATGTCTTCTGCAAAGCAGCTGGTGAATTTAAATCACCTACCTTTGGGTTGGCTGTGCAACTCTTTACAAACGAGGCCAATAGAGTTCCCTTTAGAGCTCCATGTTGTTGTTGTTGTTGTTGATTGCCTTTGAGTTGAGCACGATTCATAACTACCCCATGAACAAAAGACCTGAAGCCCCTCTCCAGCCATTGACATTTAAACCACCTTACCCTTATAATACTGTTTTTACTGTCTTGGCAGCAGTGGAAGCTGGAAGATAACTTTAGAGTCTGATCCTTGGCTCTCTTCATTATCTTTTACCTACAGTCAGAGCTGAACTTTGGGTTTATGCCAAATGTCAAGTATGTTTATTCTGATTATATCTTAGATTAGAGATTAGGGTAATGACTACTTGGTGAATGGTCTTTGGCCAGGGCTCCATTTATTACCTAGTCCCATGTAGTTCCACTCATATAGAAAGGCCATAATGATACTTTAGGCCTCTAAGTATCAATGTCAAGTCAGACCTGGTGTCCAAAATTACTTGATATGTTTGGCTATTTGCCTTATCACAGAACATTGCTATCTTTAAAACTAAAATTCTCCTTGAGGAAAGACAGAGAAATCTATAACCAGGTATATTTGATATGGAGCTTCATTGTACTTCTCTTTCTTTAAGTTTTAGGATTCCAAGGCCTCAGGAGAGCATAGGATTGTGTCATTTTGCCTTTGGCATCCTCATCAAATCATCCTCAATTTTGTAATAGTGCAAATGGAATGGTAGCTTTGTTAACTCACCGCAGGTCGAGTCACGTTCAGTTGGGGCAGACCAACCTAGATGCTCCACCATTGTACATACACATTATAATAACTTCATCTACATGACCTTCTGATGGATATGCACAGCCATTAGGCCTCTATTGTTTTGAGGGATGCTATTTTCTTCAGCCTGTACCACTTTCATGACCTCTGATGTGCTAGAGTTTGTTAGTCACTGTGCCGATCCATATTTTTGCAGGCACAGGATACAGCCAGGTTCAGATCTATTGTTCATAGGAGCAGACTCAGATCTGTTGCTACAAGTCATAGTCAACTTCATGGCACCTAATAACATCACCTCCACTGTTATTAATGGGTAAAGAGTTCTCTAGAACTCTTCTATAATCATTCCTTGGCCTGCCACTGCTTGGAGAGCCGCTGCTATATATCTCACTAATTATAGGGCACTTCTGATCAGTTTAGCCCTCAAGATCTTATTGAATTGTGTGTCTTTTGGAGTTTTTCATGAAACATAATCTCCTGGAAGGCATAAAAGTCTGACATGATGCATACACTGAAATGACTACATCTTTGCATGTTTAAACACTTCTTCCACACTTTTCCATGAAAATACTTACATTTCAACTGAGCTTAGAACAAGCAATTGTTTCGGGGTTTTTTCTTTGTTTCATTTTGGAAGTTTTAAAAAAAAATGTTGGGCTCTTTGTCAAGATGTAAAACTCTGTACTCTGGGGGAGGGCTCTAAAATTGAAAAGAGTTCCAATATCTTACATTCTAATCTGGACCTTCTGTGTCAACCACTCACAGATCTCAAGTCTTTGTATACACGCTAAGCTCTTATTGGTAGATATTGGCTAGATGTGAATTCTATATTATCTTTCTTCTTTTTACCAGCTAAGTACATCTCTAGCTAAGTAATTACACTGTACTCAAAGGAGTGGCAAAGCCCAGAGTAGAATCTAGTTAGGCTACAATCCCTAGTCATTCTAGCACATTAATTCTGCCCATAAAAAGTCTGCTTAAATTGCTGATTCTAAACATATAGAAAGGTGGTAAAAATGTGGGCATTATCAAACAATATCATTAATATCACATGCAAGAAAATTTTGCTGGAGATAATTTAAAAAGAAGTGTAGCGGTACAATGACAGCAAATGTCTAGAAATCCAAGCTTGATTTAGAGAAGGACCTAAAACACAAAATAGAATTGCTGATATCAGACAGATCTTGGGTGAAAGGAGAGAATATCAGAATATTCATATTTTGTTGAGTATACAATGAAATTCAACTCTATGTATTATAGATAAAAGAATTTTGAACAACATTATGAAGAATGGGAATTCTTGAAGACTTAATTGTGTCCATAGATCAAGAGATAGTCATTCAACCAGAGTAAAGAGATACTATGTAATTTAAAATCCGAAAAAGTGTAAGTCAAGATTGTATCATTTCATCATACTGATTCCATTTGTATGCAAAGCAAATAATCTAAGAAGCTGAACTAAATGAAAAATAATACAACTTTAGGGTTGGAAGAAGACTCATCATCAACTTGACACAATCTTGCTTTCCTAAAATGAAGATGACTTGAAGCATTTACTATTAAAGATCAAAGCCTTCATTATGGAATACACCTTGACATCAAGGAAACAAAATACCCCATAATCGGACCAATACATAAAATCATGACAAATAATGAAAAGATTGAATTTATCAAGGATTTCACTTTATGTGGCTCTATCTATGAAAGTAGCAGCCAAGAAATCAACTGACATTTTATATTGGGAAAGTATCCTGCAAAATATTTATTTATTGTTATTTGGATGAAGGTTTTCAAAGAAAATTGGGTTTTACATCCAACCATTTATAGATACTTGGTTTTCTAATGCTATTTACAATACCCACAATGTAGTCACACTCTAGCCAAGTTTCTCTGTAATTCTTACTGTATTTGTTCCTTCTGTTTTACTTCTTCCTGACTTTATGATGTTATCTTTGGACAAACTCTGGGACTATCACACTTTCTTCAAACCTCTCTGTGCTGGAGAACTCTCCAATACCAAGAAAAACCAAGAAACATAAAAATCTCTGAGAACTATTTGACCTACAGATGTTGAGTTTAAAAGGGGTTGGTACCCCAGAACCAACAGAGAGAGGAAGTATTCACCTAGCACTGGTATCCTACATTTGGACTTCTAGCCTCATAAATTACAAGAGGGTAAATAGCCATCCACTGGTGCTATCTTTGTCATAGCAGCACTTGATAACTAAGACACACACCTTAAATTGGCTAAAACTGGCCACTGAAAGCTATCACAAGCTATGCTTCCAAATAAATACCTAGATGGGAAAATAAGACTCTTATACAATGTAAGAACATACAAAATAAAAGTGAGTCAGGATCTCCAAAAAAGAATAAGCAGAAGTGATTTGATTTTGCCAGAGACAAACTTTATGATTAACAGTGATCTGTATTCACTATTCTGGGTATATGAATGCATAAAGTTTTACTGGCTAATTTTTGGAAGTAGATTATCAGGCGCCTTTCTTCCTAGACTGTCTTAGTCTGGTTGCTTCACAGTTCATCGGAGGACGTGCTGGTCTTTGAGATATCAGTAGCTTAACTTCCAGTATCTATTCTAATACTCAAACTACCACAGTGCAATAAATTGACAGATTGGAAGTCACTTTGATGAATAAGATGCATCTGAACCAAGCCACAACATTTTATCTTTTTCAATTGTCTCATAATCATGTGAAAGTTACATAATATAAAAAAAGACTGAATCTTCAACAAATTGTGCTTGTAAAACTGGACTGCTACCCGTGGAAAGCTGAAACGGGATCCCCTTGTCATACCATACATAAAATGAACTCAAGGTGGATCAAAGACCTAGGGGTCAAGCGCAAAGCCACTAGGATCATAAGAGAGAAAATGGAACCAAACTTAGAAGGCCTAGCCTATGGCATAAATAAGTTTGAAAATACAGCCAGAAATGCACAGCCAAGAGAAGATAACATTGATGAATAGGACCTTCTAAAGATTAAGTCACTGTGTACATCAAAGGAAATGAGAAAGATCCTATCTGAAAAGCAATGTATATGAACTTTGTGAGTAAATCAGTATAAAAATAAAACTTTTATTTTAAATTTTTAAAAAACATCCTTTTTCCAATAAAGTGAAGAGAAAACCTACTGCCTGGGAATTAAAAATATCACATCTCAGACAAGAGTCTCATAAAAATAAGTTTATAAAATACTATACGGTCTTCACAAGAAAAAGACTGAAAACATGATCAGAAATGGTCAAGAGACATGGAAAGACTTTTCACAAAGGAAGGAATTCAATGGCCAACAGATACACACAGGAATGCTCAAATCTCTGGCAATGAAAAAGATGCAAATCAAAACCACAATGAGATACCATCTCATCCCAGTAGCAGCGGCAAAGTTTAACAGGACAGCAAGAAATAAGTGTTGGAGAGAATGGAGAGAAATTAGAACTCTCACACCCTATTGGTGGGACTCCAAAATGGTGCAACCACTCTGGTCCTCAAAAAGCTGAAAATAGAAATTTAATATAACCCAGCTATTCCACTGCTAGGAACATACCTTAAAGAAAACAGAACTGAGACCCAAATGAAGATTTGTATACCCATGTTCATAGCAGCATTGGTCACCACCACAAGAACATGGAAATAGCCTAACTGTCCATCAACAAATGAATGAATTGAGAAATTGTGATACATTCACATGATTGAATACTATGTAGCACTGGGGAGCAATGATTTAAAAAAATACTATATAACATGGGAAGGCCTGGAGAGCACTTTGTTGAGTGAACTAACTCAGTCTCTTAAGGACAAATACTGTCCAAGACCATATTGTAAATCTACAAGGATAACTATTAAGATGTGTCCAAATGTCCAAAGAGGAAAGGGAAGAAGAAGGGGAGCTAAGAGTGGGGGAGGGAAGAAGTCACCATGTCACACAGTTTGGTGGATGGAGTGAGGGCATTAAGTACTTAGGAAAGATCCAGTGAGGATCTGAAAAGATGTGCTTACAGCGGGCATGGACCAATGCTGATTAATTTTATAAGGCACAATATATGGGGGTGATCGTGTGAAACACAGTATGAGTGAAGGAGTGTGTGAAATACAATGTAAATGAATGAAAAAATATTGGATATATTTGAAGCAAAAAAGAAATTAATTTTTTTTAAAAAATAGGACTGAAAAAGAATTGGTGAGCTTAACTATTATATTGTAGAAAATAATAGATGCATTGGGGTGCTGAAATATCTAACAAATCAGCTTTAGAAGAAATACAGCCTGAACGCTCCCTAGAAATGAGAATGGGGAGACTTTGACTTCCCGATTTTGAATATGTTTTCAGAAAATGAAATTTGGTAGAAAAGAATACCATGTTTGGTAAATTAGAAAGCCAGTGAAAATGGGATAACTGATTAATGGTATGTTTCATTCTCCTTGATTTGCGGCACACTCTTCAGCAATTAAAAAGAACAAAAGCCAAAGGAAATAAGACATATGTGAGGGGAATAGGTATGGTAAAGTCCACTTGAGTTAAAATCAAAATGAAAGTGAAAAATAATTACAAAAATAAAATGAGTAAAAATGTAAAAAAAAAAAAAGATGTTTGTTTAGGACTAGAGCATGAAGACCAACTGCTTTATAAGGTAAAAGTTTGAAAATTAGCCTACAGAGCTGTCTCTCCTAATTTCTGTAAAATTACAAACTACCCTCTTATATTGTCCAAATTCCTCACTATACTAATAACAACATAATAGCTTTATTTATTATGTTTCTATACTGTCTCACTGCTTCACAAAGTCCTACTGTAATCAGTAGCATCTGGTTAATAACTAGTAATTTTTTTCAATAAGCATGGTGCTGGAGAAGAGTCTTGAACATACCATGTACTGCCAAGAAAACAAATAGGTCTGTCTCGGAGAGGGTGAAACCTGATTTCTCCTCAGAGGCTAGGATTTTGAAGCTCCACTTCACTAACTTTGAGCACGTGGCCAGGAGAGATTGATCCTTGGAGAAGGACATCCTCAGAAGGGTGGATGGACAGTGCAGGAGAGGGAGATCCCAAATGAGATGGGTTGATACAGTGACTGGGGCAATAGGGGTTGATGTGTTGGAGTTGGTGAGACTGGCTCAGGACAGGGAAGGGTTCAGAGCTGCTGTACATAGGGTGGCTATACATTGCAGGTGTCTCAATGGCACATAATAATAATAACATACTATGACAGGTTTGGAAGCTGGAGTGACATCCACTTCCTAAATAACATGCTTTGGGAAACTCTATGAACTTTGATAAATGTCAATAGTTGTAGAGGGGCTTCAGGCCTTTTGTTCATAGAGTCACCATGAGTCATGCTTGACTTGAAGGCAATCAACAATAACAACATAAAATTAATTAATAACTGCAAAGGATATTCATTTATGCCCTGCCTAAATCCTATTGTGAAGGTGAAGAAGAATATATTGAAATGGTCTCTTTTCTGACACCCCATCTAAGATACTAGTGGTTTGTCATTATGTGCCCTCAATTCAACCAATTCAGCTACCCAGCCAGCTGATGGTTTTCAGAGGCTATAAATCACTCAGAAGGAGACGGACCATATTTCTCCCCTGGAGCAGTTGGTGGATTCGAACTGTTGGCCATGCAACTCTTTCCCTACTCAGCCACCAGAGCTCCTTTAGGGAACTAGTTAGGGAGCTGTTTCAGGTGCCCCGGCGTGCCACCCAGCCATGCTCATAGGAATGAGAATGAGAAGGTGAATTTATAAAATAATAAAGTGCCTGATGAGTAGGGGTGGAGAAATGTACCCCCAAGAGACACCAGGGTTTTAAACATTTCAAAACACCTTGAAACGCAAGAAATCCTGTCAGTTTTCATGGGTCAACTGAAAAGCTAAACTTGACATAAATTAACGCTTAAACTGGAATAACATAGTTCTGGGCCACTTCCTGTGGAAAACAGAAATAAAGTAAGACACAGATTTGCATGTGTCAGTTTAAAAATATCTTAGGGAGAATGTCTTTTGAGAGGCCATGTGTTTTCATTCATCAAAGACCCATTTACAGACATCCAGACAGACCAACCACCTCAGGATACGGTTTATGAGATGCATGAAGATATCACAGATCCATGGGCTAAGAGGACAAATAATTGTGGAAGAAGAAGGATAACGGGCCAAGAAAACACAAAGAAAAACTAAAACACATAGGAAAAACACCCAATAAAGCACAAATGTGTTAGCATTTTGAACTATCACATTAATGCTGATGAGCTTATTAGTTTTTCAGGTCTCTTCCCAAAGCTGAAACATTTCCACCTTTCTTCTTTCCACGAACGTGAAGGACTGCACTTTCGGGCTCTGTGGTGAATTGGGCCATCTGATAAGCTTTAGCCAATGAATTATGAGAAGTCGTGGCATTTGTCACCTCTGGGCCAGATCACTGAGCTGCCACTAGAGATACCCAGAGCTCTATCTGTCTGCAGACAGGCAGTGTTCCAGATGGAGACTTCTCAATCGGGGCCCTGAGTGGAAACACCTGGATGGAGCAGAGCCCAGCAGACAGATAAATAACATCAAGAATGAGCAAGAGAGAAACAGGGGTTATCCAAACCGTTAAGAATGGTTGTGTCTTGGACAGAGAGGGAAGGAATAAAAGTGGAGAGCAAAATTTGAAGAAGTAAGAAAGACCAGACTTATGTGTCTTCAAGAGATCTGGAGAATTCCTCAAACTGTGGCCCTTGTCACCATTATTATCTGACTCCAAGTGGAAACTGACTCACAGCTGACCCTCTAGAGGGTTTTCAGGAGAATGGGAGGAGATTCTCTAACTTCTTCCCTTGAGTCAGCTATTTTATCCAAACCATCTGCATCTGAGTTGTTAGCACAACTCCTAGCCCACTAAGGGACCAGATTCTTGACGGTGGCCCATAGACACCCTACAATCCTGAGACTGAGCCTCCTTTGGGGGCCTGGTCGCAGTCAAAGTGAGTAACAATGCCAGGGAGGAATGAATGAACTCTTCAAAACAACCCATCTACAAGATATAAAGATTTGCCCCTAAACCAAAGCTCAGAAGGCAGGAAGGGGCAAGAATAAAGGATGAATGGAAATGAGAAACTCAGTTAGGAAGCTGGAAGGATACTGCCATATGAAGGGACTGCAACCAATACTGAAAAACAAATTGTTGTGTGAGAAATTAATTTGTCCTCTAAACTTTCATCAAATGTACAACTAGGAAAAATGAAAAAAGAACTTACAGTTGTTCATAAATAACCTTAACAGCTGAAATCATGGTGCACAAGAAAGGAGTATAAATTCCCAAAGCACGATAAGAAGGAATACATTTTTAAAACAACTTTTCACACTGTGTTTCACATCATCATTCCCATTCATTGTGTTTTTTAATAAGCTTAATCACCACTGATCCACACTCACCATTACCTCTCCTTTCCAGGTCTCCACTGAATCTTTCCTAATTCCTTCACCCCTCACTCTGCCCACCAAACTCAGAACCCTCAAGCAAGATTTGCCCTTTCCCCATTCTCAGCCCCCTCCTCCCCCGTCTTTGCCCTTTGGGCTTTGGTACACATCTTACAGCCCTTTTACTTTTACAATAATAGTCTATGCAGTTATTTGTACTTATGAGACTGAATGGAGGAATGCATGAATCACAATGTATATTGTCTATGTATATGTTAATGTATATGACTTTTGTATGTAAACTAATATAAAATGAAACATTTTTAAAAACTACATAACGTGCGAAAAACAGTGTATTCAAATTTTGTAAATAAACTAGTATAATTTAAAAAATCCTACATGCCAACTGTTGTTGTTGTTATGTGCCGTCGAGTCGCTTGCGACTCATAGCGACCCTA
>NW_006399812.1:13564817-13575629 GCF_000299155.1 Elephantulus edwardii
CCACCTCATAGAGGGCCTTCCTCTCCTGCGCTGTCCCTCCACCCTCCCAAGCATGATGTCCCTCTCTAAGGACCGGTCTCTCCTCACAACATGTCTAAAGTATGTTGACGGAGCCTCAGAATCCTTGCCTCCAAGGAGCCACCCAGTTTAACTCTTTCCAGGACAAATCTGTTTTCCTAGCAGTCCATGACATGCCAACTACTACAGCAAAAAAACCAACCCTTTTTATAAAATATTACCATTTTTTACTAAATAATTTCACTTATGAGAATAAATCCAAACAAAAAAATCTGGCAATAAGTTTTTATGCCCAAATATATTTTATATACTTGAAGTATATAATAATAATGTCCCAAATCATGGTGTGGGTTAAAAATGATACCAATATGAACACTGGTTAACTCTCAGTCACTAATTGAATTGAGCAAACCTTAATTTCTTTGTCTATAATATGCGGAGAAGTGTGTAGTATTTATTAATAGGATTATGCCAAGAATAAATTAAATGTTGTTCTATACAAATCTTAACAAGAGGCTAGATATACAGTAAGAATCACAGAAAACACGCACATATACAACTCACAATGTTGTTATCTTAGTTAGATTACAGGAAAATTGGACACAATCCAACATGTAATGAAAGAGGGTAGCAAAGTAAAGACTAGTAAGTCCACAAAATGGGAATTAAACCATGAGTCAATGTTTATATGATAATAACTTTGAAATAATAAGATAAAATCAACTATACGATAGGAACATGGTTATAATAACAAGTTAAAAGAATAATCAAAGGACATGCTTCAGTCATATTCCAACTGCATAAGTATTGGAAATATTAAATTATTGATGATTTGTCTCTATTTTCATGTTTTTCAAATTTCCTAAGGTAAGGTGAGTCCATAGGCCCTGACGTCTTTAGACGTCTTTATTTTCACATTTCAGTTCCCAAGTCACTGCGTGACCGTGAGCAAGTTACCCAAGCTCTTGGTGCAAGGATTCTTTATCTGCAAAATAGAAGTCACCATGATGTCATGATGCCATTTGTAGGTAAAAGACCCTTGTCCCACGGGGTCATATGACCTGCCCATTGAGCAATCTCCTCCCGTGCAATTCACTGCCTCTGAAAACCCACTGGAGGTCAGCTCTAACTCAAGGCCACTTAACAACATCTCATGATATTCTTCCTGCTCAAATAAGATGGTTCTTAGGACTCTGTGGATCTGTGGATTCTGGTGACATCTTTTTTTGTTTTTTTCTGTTAACTGAAAGGCCAGCATTTAGAAACCACCAGCAGCTCCACAGGAGAAGGATGGGCAGTCTTCCCTTGTAAAGACTCGCCGCCTTAGAAACCTGGAGGAGGGTAGCTTTGAGTCAGAGTCAACTGATAGCAGTGGTTGTGGTTTTTCACTTATAGCCCTATCAGGCCCTCTGGTGGCCCAGTGGTAAGGAGCTGAAGCACGCAGTTCGAATCCATTAGTTGCAATCTCCTCAAATGTGACTTAAAAACCCTCTAGAGAGTCACCCCTGGGTCTGCTCCAACTCGACAGTACATAACAACAACATAATAAGTAGTGGTTCCAACCCACCCAATGGCACTACAACAGAAAGGTCTTCTTCTAGAAAGATTACAGCCCAAAACAAAACAAAACTTTATAGAGCATAATTCTACATTGTAACATATGAGATGGAATTGACTTGACAGCAGCTGATTTTAGAGTCAGAATCATAATGCTCTGAATATAGGACCCAGTCAGTATCCAGTCTTATTACACTGTAATGTGGAATTTTTGTAATGTGGAACACTCTGTTTTAAAATCTAAGATAAAAGCCTTTGACAGTAGGAAGCTCCTTGTAACCTTCCAGAATGCCCCTTTCACTTGGGAAGGTCGTGGCCCAGAACAGATACAAGGCAATGGACAAGCAGGTCAGGGCCAAGCACAAAGTACAAAACAAAAGAGCTGGCCCAACGGCTCCGCTAAGAAAGGCCCCCAAGGTCAGGGCCAGCATGTCAGGAAGCATGCAGAGCCCTCGCCCTGACAGCTGCTTCTGCAACAGCTGGCCTGCCCCAAGATGGATGGGAATTACAGCCGTTTTCAAGAGACCAACAGAAGGCAGACCATGTCCCGAGAAGCTATAACAACAGTAGTAAAGTTCTAAGGAGACCGGAGGGTCTCCACAACCACACACTCCCCCGGCTGTGGCAGCGGTAATTACGACAGTGACAGCTGGGCAGCCCAGGGACATGACTGGAATAGGCTAAGGCGTGGGCATATGGTGCTGCTGCCAGGCAAGGCTGCCCACCCCTCACGCTCTCACTGCCCAAGTTCAGCCTGGCTGTCAGAAGGCCATTAAAGAGGTCAGTGGTGCACCAAGGCTGCACAAGGTGGGGGTGGCCTGGACCCCACCAAGCTTTCACTGTGGCCAGAGCCTGCACCTGCCAGCTCAGTCTGATAGGACAGAACATCCCAGAACTCTCTCCTACTGGGTATGTATTTTTGACTCCATGCCTTCTGTACTAGGCACACCCTGGCAGAGTACTCTCTCATCTTCCCTTGGACCTGTTCACTGGCTCCTCTTCTCTGAAAATAAGCAGTCATCTGCTCTGAGACCAGATTCATTAATCATCTCTACCATGACGGTCCAGGGAATACACACTCACAGGTCCATATCCCTTAGGAGTGGCTTACAAAGAGAAGATCCGTCTTCCTCATTTCATATTCAACCATTCATTCAATCATTTGCTCACCAATTGAGTACCTGTGATATAAGAGCACGACTGTTATAGGTATTGGCCAACACAGACGTGCCATCATAACAGCAACCATCAAGCAAAATGAAAAAGGTAACATGAAAAATTGTGAAACTAAACCCTGGGGTTTAGCCTATGGGATGAGGCACTGCAGGCTGACAAGGAAAGCTAATCAAGGCTGGGGAAATCAAGGAACGCTTCCTTAAGGAAGAATGAGTAGGTATTACGTTAATGAAGACAGATTGGCTGTGGGCAGGGAGAGATGAAGGATGAAGATTTAGAACCCTGCAGGAGGGACAGGCCCAGGTGGATTATGGGGGACTTTAAAGGATTGTCTTCTCGGGACAATAGGAAGTCACTGAAGGTTTTCAGACATAGGATGAAATGACAAGAGTTCATTTAGGGGGGAAAAAATAGATGAAAGCAGGATCAAGGTCAGGATTAAGGAGATGGTTGTGTCCAGTCTGAAAACAGAGCAAAATACAGTGTGAACAAAGGGAAGAGAGAACAGAAGGGACAGATGTCCGAGTGGCACAGCCCAGCCTTTTCTCCAGCCTGTGGCTCAAAACACACAGGCTCCACCCAATAGATGTCTGCCTGGGGCCACCTCCTTGAAGAGACTTCAGAGGGAATCTGCTTCTTCCAAATATCCCTACGGTTTTTCCTAACAGTGTGAGGTAGCAATGCCTATATGCACAAAGTGATGTGCTGAATGCTTTGTCCATTGTAGATTATTTGGATTAACTGGGAAGATAGACCCTAATTCCATTAAGGGCAGGACAAGCTTTAAATGGCCATGAAATTGCAGTTGTGGGGAGCTGAACCAGACATTCCTCCAAAGAGCCTTAGTGCTTGGAGTCCAGGGGTCTATATTTAAATCCTGATCTATTGGCTAAGCATTTAGGACACTACCGCTCAAGCCCTGTGTTTATAGAGCTAAATGCCTCTCCTCCTATTGACACAATGTCGATAAAGAGGGATGGATCGGGCTCCTCCACCACAAAGCACGTCATGTTTGCCAGATTGATTAAGCTTCCGGACCCTCCTCTGCACCTGGACAGCTGCATGGCCCCTGCCACTCTGTGAGGCAAGGTGCTTCCCATCACCCCGGCAGCCGCAGCATCAAGGACTGTCACAGTGGGACAGCACACAGCCAGTCTGAAATTCTTGCCGCAGATAGCAGCTCCCAAATGTCCCTGAACCCCCAAGTCAAAACTGAAAAGTTGATAGTTACTGGTGGGATTTTTCTCTTTCTGCGTACCTGAACGTTGTCAAATTCTTGAAACATACATCTGCAAAGAACAAATAAAATCATAACCCCACTATTCAAAGATAAGTGTTGTTGTTGTTGTTGTTGTTGTTGAGTGCCATCGAGTTGAGTGTAATTCATAGTGACCACGTGAAGAGCAGACCTGAACCTTGACCCCTCCTGTGCCATCCTCATCATCTCTAACACACATGAGCCTATGATGGAAGCCACTCTGTCAGTTTATCTTGTTGAGAGTCTTCCTCTCTTTCTCTAACCCACCACAATTCCAAACATGATGTCCTTTTCCGAGGAAAAGCTTCTCCCAGCAACATCTGTTCCTTCTGTTCTCTCTTCCCTTTGTTCTCATATTTAGGAATATGGGAGATGAAGTTTTACCATCTTTGCCTCCAAAGAGCACTCTCTTTTGGCTTTCCATGAGATAGTACTCTTCAACACCACAGATCAAAGGCATCAATCTGTCTTCTATCATCCTTATTCATTGCTCAGCTTTCAGATGCATAGCAAATTATCAGAAAGACCATGGCATGAATCAGACATACCTTAGTCCTCAAAGTGACATCATTGCTTCTCAATAATTTGGAGAGGCTGCTGACTGAAGACTTTCCCAGGGCAATGCATCTCCTGATTTCCTGACTGCTGGTACCAAGGGTGTTAATTATGGATTCAAGAAAGACAAAGTTGGTGACAGTTTTGACCCCTTTTCTCCACCTATGATGATGTTGCCTATCAGTCCAGTGTTAAGAATTTTGGGGGGGTTTTTTTTGACGTTAAGATACAAATCATATGTACATTCTTTGATCTTCTGCAACAAGCACTTCAAATCATCCTCACTTTCAGCAAGGTTGTGTCATCTGCATAACACAGGTTATTGATGAGTATTATCCCCTCTTCCCAATATCTATGCCACATTCTTCTTCATAGAGTCCAGCTTCTCAAATCATTTGCTCAGCATACAGACTGAAAAGGTATGGAGAGAGACCATAATCCTGACACACTCCTTTCTTAATTTTAAAACATGTCGTGTTTTCTTGCTCTTTTGCACAACAGCCTATAGGTTTCACACGAGCACAGTTAAGTGCTCTAGGATTTCCATTCTTCTCAATGTTAATCATAAATTGCTATAATCCACACAGTCAAATGCTTTGACATAGTCAATAAAGCATAAAGAGGCATTCTTCTCATTTTCGTTACTTTCAGCCAGGATCCATCTGATATCAGCAGTGATATCCCTGGTGCCACGACCTCTTCTAAATCCTGCTTGAACTTGTGGAAGTTCCCTATCTATGTACTGTTCTAACCATTTTTTAATGATCTTCAATAGTCTTTTGCTTGCATGTGATATTAATGATATTGTTCAATCATTTCAACATCCCATTGGATCACCTTTCTTCAGAATGGGAATAAATATGGACCACTTCCAAGCAGTTGGCGAACCACCTGTCCTCCAAATTTCCTGGCATAGACTGGTGAGCTTATCCAGGGCTGCATCTCTTAGTTGAAACAAGTCAGTTGATATCCCATCAAATCCTGGGACCTTATTTTTTGTTAATGCCTTCAGTGCAGTTTCAACCTCTTCTTTCATTCAAATCCTTATATGGTATTTCCTGAAATTTTTCCACGTCAGTCAATTCTGTTTGCCAATTGACTGTAAGTGACTGTGTTTTCCCTCTATCTACTTTTAATGTTTCCTGGACCATTCAACATATTGCCCATTGTTGTTGTTGTTTAGTACCATCGACTCAGAAGCGACCCAAAGCTGACCCTCCAGCAGGTTTTCAGAAGCACTTAATCACATGGGAGGAGATTGCTCATCCTTCTCCCACAGAGCAACTGGTGGATTTGACTCACATACTTTTGGGATCACAGTGCAGTTTCTTACCACTAGGCCACCAGAGCTCCCTATTATAGCATCCTTTAATATTGTAATATCGTAACTCCAGGCTTAAATTTGTTTTCAGTTCTCTTGGCTTGAGAAAGTAGAGTTGAGTTCATTCCTGCTCATTCTCCAATTCCAGCTGTTGGCACATTCCATTATAATAACACTTTGCTTTGTCTTCTCAAGCTGCCCTTTGAAATTTTCCTTTCAGCTCTTTTCCTTCAAAATCTTTTCCTTTTGTCTTGGCTTCTTGATGCACTAGTGCAATTTTCAGAGTCTTTTCTGACATCCCTCTTGGTTTTTTTTACTTCTCTCTATCTTTGTAATAACCTTTTGCTTGCTTCATGGATAATATACTTGATAACATCTCACAACTCATCTGGTCTTTGATCATTGGTTCAAACTTCAATTTTCAAATCTATTGATCAATAGGGCTTCAAAACTCTTTTAAGATCATTTTGAAAGTCAGGTGAAACTGACTCAAGATCATATTTTGGTTCTAGTGGACTTGTTTTCAATTTCTGCAGGCTCAATTTGAACTTGTAATTGATGTTCTGTTCCACAGGCTACCCTAGTTTTGACTGCTGATAGTGCAATTTCTTCCACAGAAGCAATCTGATTTCTATGCCATCCATTAGGTGAGATCCATGTGTAAAGCCACCGTTTTCTTAAAAAAAAGTTATTCCCAATGAATAAATAATTGAACATAAAAAATTCAGTCACTGGATTTTAAGCCTCATTTCTGTTACCAAGTCTTTACTTTCTGACTACCATTCTTTATTCATTGTTTCCAACTTTTAAATTCCAGTCACCAGTTATTACTAATGCATCTTGATTGTATATCTAGTCCATTTTAGACTGTAAGATTTGGTAAAAATTTTCCATTTCTTCCTTTTTGGCTTTGCTGTAGGAGCATTCATTTGAATAATGATCTTATTAATATGTCTTCCTACTTATCTAATGGCATTATGGCACACCACTCAGTATCATAGAATCCGAAGTTACCTCAATACAGAGAAAGGACAGAACAGTGCTGTATACAAATCAAAGACAAATAAAAACCATTGTGGGCAGTGTTTGGTGGAGCTCCCAGATTAATTCAAGATTGTTTCAAGTATGGACGCAGCGTTGGCATCCACTTCCTAAACTACATGCCTCTGGAAACTCTATGAACTTGGAGTAATGACAACAGTTATAGAAAGGCTTCAGGCCTATTGTTCATTGGGTTGCTATGAGTCATGCTCAACTTGACAGCAATAAACAACAACAAAAACAACTTATCTGATAGGTCACATTTATCTGAGATGAAATTCACATCTACTTAGGTCTACTTTGGTTCTTGTTAGACTTTTTTATTGATTAACCTGTCATGGTGCTCTGTTGGCCTAGTGCTAAGAAGCTGTGCTGCAATCACAAAAGCCACCAGCTGCTCTGCTAGAGAAGGATGGGCAATCTCCTCTCATGTAATTTACTGCCTCTGAAAATCCACTATGAGGGTGAGCTATGAATCAGTTCCTAATTGACAACACACACAATCCTTGCAATTAAACGAAGTTGTTTAATACATACAAAACTACACGTATGTCCTTATATACTGCTCATCTATCAAGGTACGTTCCCCTCTTCCTACTTTTCCATGTATTTGTGGCAATCACATAGTTCTGTGTAATTTTTTTATTCAGGTTATAAATCACTATCTCCCTCAAGAGCCCATATTTTTACTTATATTTTATTAAGCTTCTAGATACATTTATAGAGAACTGTTATCTGTCTACTGCCTTTGTTATTTTGTTATTTGTTTTTACTTTTAAAATTTTTTTTTATTTAAGGTATTAGTTGTTAGGCAACGTCAAGTTAGAACGGACCCATAGCAGACCCTCTGGCAGGTTTTCAGAGGCAGTAAATTGCATGGGAGGAGACTGCCCATCTTTTTCCTATGGAGAACCTGGTGCATTCAAACTATTTGCCTTTAGATTGGCAATGCAATTCCTTATCACTAAGCCAGTGTGAGACATTATTTTTTCTTTGACTGTTCTTGTTCTTTTTCATCACATTCCTGTACATTTCTTGTCAACTACATGGTAGATATTTTATGATTATGTAACGATTGTGAATGAGATATTTTATATCATCATATCACCAGTATATGGAAAAGCTATAACTTTTCATTTGTGTATTTATTTTGACCAAACTTTATCTATGAACTCACTTAAGAGTGAGGTAATTTTTCAGTTTAGTCTCCAAGCAAACATTTTTTCACATGTAAATGACAGTAAATTTGGCATCTACTTATCTTTTATTCAGTTTTATTTCATTGGTCAGAATTTAAAGAACTATGTTAAGTATTGTGAGTATTATAAGAATCTCTTTGTATTTAAACAGAAGTGTCTTGAGTTTTTTGTTCTAAAGTATAAAACAATGGTTGTTTTAGAATAAGAGCTTTTTCTTGGTAAGGAACTTTTACTCTATTATCTTAGTAAGTTTGATTTTGAATTCTGTTCTTTGGGAATGAATATTGAATTTCATTAAAATCACCTAAACAGGAAAAGTATATATATGTTCTCTTTTGATATATCAAATGCATTAATGCATTTCCCAATATTGAACTATTCTTAAATTCCTCAATGGAAAGAAAAGCTGATTTAATCAGAGAAAGTTAGTTTTTTATTTTACTACCAGATTTGTTATCATCATTTTTTATCTAGTATTTTAGTATTACATTCAACAGTGAATTTTGCTTTTATTGAACTTGTTTGGCCTAGTTTTGGTATTAGAGTTGCCATAGCTTCATAAAAGGAATCGGATAGTATTTATAAGCATTTTGCACTGAAACTGTTTATATAAAAAAGATGCATTACCCACAAAAGTATCTTGGGTTTGATTTTTGTTGGAATAAAATTTTTAAACATTTGTATCTCGTTTATTTATTTGCTCAAGAGTTCTGGTCTTGAGTGATTTTTAGAACAGTACAGTTTTTCTTAAAACCAAAGAATTCATGTACATATTCTCCAATTTTCTGTTGTAAAAGTATTTTAAAGGATATTTCCATTCATCTCACAATTTATTTTGTATAATTGAGAGATATTTTGTTCTTAGTTTCTGAATATATATATATATATATAATATAATATAAATTTTAAAGAAGCAAATGTTAATCTTGGCAGAATTTTTTGTTTTAAAAATAGTTTATTTTACTTGGTAAATTTAACATTTAAAATGTTTAAAATTTAAAATCATTAGTATTGACTGGTAATCTGCTCATACTTTGTTTTTCAAATAAATATATATACATGTACATAAAAAACTTAAATATACAATCAATACAACACCTAGGGAGCACTAGCAGCCAATCTAGTGGTAAGAAGCTTCA
The DNA here is from genome assembly GCF_000299155.1 of Elephantulus edwardii. Taxonomy (NCBI): domain Eukaryota; kingdom Metazoa; phylum Chordata; class Mammalia; order Macroscelidea; family Macroscelididae; genus Elephantulus; species Elephantulus edwardii. The sequence continues at coordinate 13,574,082 of NW_006399812.1, forward strand.
CTGAAACCCCAACGACACAGTGTTCAAATCTACCAGCTACCTTTTATCCAATAGCTAGAGAGTTGGGGTTTCCCCCCCTATTTCCTTCACCCCTTCCCTCCACCTACCAAACTCTGAAACACCTTGATTTGCCAACCCCATCTTCAGCCTCCCTTTTCCCTCCCCTTCTCCCTTTGGACTTTTATACACGTTTTCCTAGTCAACTGCTAGTTTTACAATAATGGTTTTACACAGTATTTGTCCTTCTGAGACTGAGTGAGTTCACTCAGCATAATGATCTCTACCTCTCTCATTTTAATAGCTGCATTGTTCACAAAAGCAAGAAAATGGAAACATTCTAAATATTCATCAACAAATGAATGGACTGAAAAATTGTGGTACAGTCACACTAGGGAATACTATACAGCACTCAGGAGCAGTGATTTCAAAAAAATACTATATCACATGAGAGAGGCTATGGAGTTATTTTAAACCATAAAATAGGACAGGATTTTCCCCTGCTCTCAGATCTCTGGTGTTTCCGCTATCTCAAGAATAAAAACACAGTCCTCCTGGCCTGTCTAATTACCTTCTATCTGACCAGCTTTCCTTCTGCCTCTGATCACATGTTCACCCAAACTCCCCACTCCTTTCCCACCCTGGATGTTCTCTGAGCTCACCAGGTCCTTGTTCTTTTACAAAAGCCCCGTGCTAATTCCTCTTTCAGGATTTTGCACCTGCTTCTTTGTGGCAGGCATGCTCTTTCTCCTAGTCCTCTAGGTGTAATACCTTTGTCACCCTGGATACCTTCCCTAGCTCATTTTCTTTTGTCACTTCCATCACTATCTGACATTCAGTTAGACTCATGGGAACTTCTCTACTCTTGGCTGTTCCCCAGTTGAACTCCATGCTCCCTCAGGGCACAGGCTCTGCTGTGTTTGTTGCTCTCTCTCCAGGTCCAGGTACAAAGTGTGGGCTTAACAAACATTTTTTAATTGTGCAATTAACACTCGTAATTTTTAATATATTCTCTTCTATTTCCTAGGTACCTAATCACATTACATAAACAAAAAATAAAGAAGTGGAAATACTTTTTTATTCTCAATATTTATTCTCATATCATTTTGTCATCTAATTATACTATAAAAAAATCACAAAATTATGCTAGATAATAACAATGATTGAACACATATGTTTCTTGTTCCTTATTTTCAAGATTTTTTTTCATGACTCACCATGAAACCTGGTGCTGCCTGTCATTTGAGATAGACATATAGATGAATTGTGCTAAAGAATGATTACTTCCGTATCTGTTTTATAGAGATAATTTAAAAGTACAGTGTCTTAAATTTTGTTAAATGTTATTTCTTTTTCTTTGCTTCATAATCACTTCTTACACTTTGACTAAAGCAAGATTTAAAAGAAAGAATATTTATATCATTTATTGTAATGCTGATGAAGGAAGAAGTTCAAGCTGCTTTGAAGAAAATAGCAAAAAATGAAGCCCCAGGAATAGATGGTATACCAATTGACATATTTCAGCTAACAGATGCTGCCCTGGATGTGTTC
>NW_006399812.1:13576719-13582934 GCF_000299155.1 Elephantulus edwardii
TGCTCCTCGGAGGCAAGGATTCTGAGGCTTCGTCTGACATACTTTGGACATGTTGTAAGGAGGAAGAGGTCCTTGGAGAGGGACATCATGCTTGGGAGGGTGGAGGGATGGCGCAAAAGGGGCAGACCCTCTATGAGGTGGATTGATTCAGTGACTGGGGTAATCGGGATGGGTGTGTCAGAGGCAGTGAGATTGGCAAAGGATAGAGGAGGATTTAGGGCTGTTGTACATAGGGTCGCTATGAGTCTCAAGCGACTCGACATCACATAACAACAACAACAACAACAACGCTATTTATATTTTGTTTATAATATAGTTCTTTTCCTTTCCTCTTACTAATTCCCGGGAGCTCTCGTGTCCTAATAGGTAAGGATTTGAGCTGTCAACCCAAACACTGGTAGTTTGAATCCACCAGCTGCTTCAACCAAGAAGGATAAAACAATCTCCTCCTGTGCAATTTATAGCCTCTGAAAACCTGAGTCAGTGCTGGCTCAACAACAGTAAGTTGGTTGTTCTTATGTTAGTATTATTAATTTTATATGTAAGTATTCTTGTTCATATTTAGATTTTGAGATTTTTACACATTTTGTTAAATATAGCTCTTAGTGTGATTTTATACTTCAATTTCTTTTCTAGTCCCTAGTTTGTCAAATTCCAAATCCTTAATCCAGGCATCATCTTCACAGTTACATGCTATGTGTCAGAGAGCTGTACAATGACAAGAGATGATAGAAAGAGAATTGACGCCTTTGAGCTGTGGTGCTGGAGAAGAGTGTTGAATATATTATGGACTGCTAAGAAAACAAACAAGTTCATCCTAGAGAGGGTGAAGCCAGCTTACTCCTTGGAGGCAAAGATTCTGATACTTTAGGCATGTTACAAGGAGGGACTGTCCTTGGAGAGAGACATCACGCTTGGAAGGGTGGAGGGATGGAGAAAGAGAGGAAGATCATGAATGAGATGGATTGATTCAGTAACTGGGGTAATGAGAGAAGATGTGCTGGAGACAGTAAGTTGGCACAGCAGAGTAGATTTCAGAGCTGTTTACAGAGAGTCGCTATGAGTCACACACATCTCAACGGCACATCACAACAACAATTTGTTACATTTATACCACTATTAATATCACTTTTTTATTTTTCTGTTTTCAATTTAGTATGTTTTTAGTCAACATTTTCATTGTATTCTAATTTTTATTGATTATTTTGTTTTTAACATTTAAAGAATTGTTGTTAGTTGACTCTGATTCATATCAACTGCGCATGTGTATATAAAACAGCTCCTCACAGAGTTTTCAGAGCTTGAGAATGTCTCAGGATAGGCCTAGGTTCAGATCTGTTGTTCGTAGGGTCACTAGGAGTCAGTCCCAGACTCTATGGCATCTAACAATATCTGTTCTTAAAATAATCAAACAATGTAACTTGCATCAGCTCTACTTACTTGAATTTACTTAATTAATTTGGGTTCATTGAGAAAAAGATGTTCCCCCTGAAGAGGTCAAGTTATCAATGTGGATCTCAGAGCTCAGATTCCAAACTTTTTTGCTTGCTTGGTGGGCCAGGACTGAGAAATGTGCACTAACCTACATCATTAAAATTGTGGTTTTGTTAAAAAAAATGTGGTTTTGTCCATTACACTTTACTGTTATTGTTGTTGTTTTTATGTGCGTCGAGTTGCCTGCAACTCATAGCAACCCTAGAGCAACAGCTCTAAAGCCTGTTCTGTCCCAAGCCAGTCTCACTGACATCTAACCTCTTTGCCCCCATTACTGTATCAATCCATCTCATCTGGAGTTTTCCTCTCCTGCACTCTCCCTCCATTCTTTCAAGCATGATGTCCTCCTCCAAGGACTGAACTCTTCTGGCCACGTGCCCAAATATGTAAGATGAAGCTTCAAAATTCTAGCCTCCAAGGAGAAACTTGGCTTCACCCTCTTCAAGACAGACCTATTTGTTTTCTTGGTGGCCTATTGTATGTTCAAGACTCTTCTCCAGCACCACAGCTCAAATGTGTTGATTCTTCTTCTGTCATCCTTAGTCATCATCCAGCTCTCTGATGTATAGCAAGTGATTACAAAAACCATGGCCTGGGTCAGATGCACCTTAGTCTCTAGATTGACATCATTGCTCCTCAGTACTTTGGGGCGGTGTCTCATCGCAGATTTTCCCAGTGCGATTCATCTTTTGATTTCCTGGTTGCTGGTGCCGAGAATGTTGACTGTGTAGCAGAGCAAGCTGAAGCTGTTTACAACCTCAGACTTTTCTTATAGTGCTGCCAATTGGACAAGTGGTGAAAATCTTTGTCTTCTTGATGTTGAACTTCAATGTATATTGAAGACTACCATTCTTGACCTTCTTCAGCAAGTGCTTAGGTCCTCCTCAGTTTCAGCAAGCAAGGTTGTGTCATCTGTATAATGCAAGTTGTTGATGAGTCGTCCTCTAATCCTGATTTCAGAATCCTCATAAAGCCCAGCTTCCCAAATGATTTATTCTGCATATAGATTGAAAAGGTGTGGAGACAAAATACATCCCTGATGCACTCCAATCCTGATTTTGAACCATGCAGCGTTTCCTTGCTCTGTTCTGAAGACTGCTTCCAGGTCCAAGTATAGGTTTCACATAAGCACAATCAAGTGTTCTCAGAGTCCCATTCTTCTCAAGCTTAGCCACAGTTTGTTGTGATCCACACAGTCAAACGCCTTTGCATAGTCAACGAAACACAGATAGACATTGCTGTGATACTCTCTGCTTTCTACCATGATCTGTCTGACATTGGCGATAATGTCTCTAGTGCCACGACCTCTTCAAAACCCAGCTTGTGTTTCTGGTAGTTCTCTGTCAATGTGCTGTTCCAGTAATTTTTGGATAATCTTCAGCAAGATTTTGCTTGCATGTGATATTAGTGATATAGTTCGATAATTTCCACACTCTGTCAGCTCAACTTTTTTTTTTGGAATGGGAATAAATATGAATTTATTCCAGTCAGTTGGCCATGTAGTTGTCCTCTGGATTTCTTGGTACAACCTAGTGAGAACATCCAAGGCAACATCTGTTTGTTGAAATATGTCAATTGGTATTCCATCAATTCCTGGAGCTTTCTTGTTTACCAAGTAATTTAGAGCAACCTGAACTTCCTCCTTCATCATTGCTTCTTGATCACATGTTGTTTCCTGAGATTCTTCTTTATCAGCCAATTCTTTTTGTACAGTGACTCTGTATATTCTGTCCATCTTCTGTTAATGCTTCCTGGATCATTCAATGCTCTGCCCATAACATCCTTAAGTATTGCCACTCTTGGCTTGAATTTGTTCTGTTTCCTTCAGCTTAAGAAATGCCAAGTGAGTTTGGCCCTTATGATTTTCCAACTCCAGTTCCTTGCACATTTCATTATAATATTTTGCTTTGTCTTCCTGAGTTGCCTTTTGAAATCTTCTATTAATTTCTTGATTTCTTCACTTTATTTTGGGTTCTCAGCACTCTAGTGCAATATTCAGAGTTTCTTCTGACATTCATTTTGGTCTTTCCATCTTCTATCTTTGTAATGACCTTTTGCATTCTTCATGGATGATATTCTTGATATTTTCCCAGAGCTCATCTGGTCCTCTTTCATTAATGTTTAAGGCTTTGAACCTGTTCCTGAATTGGTTTTTAAATTCTGGGGGGATAGACTAAGATGAATTTTTTTATTCTTGTGGATGTGATTTGACTATCTTTAATTTGAACTTGCATATGAGTAGCTGATGGCTACTTTCTGTATTTTTCACAAATGGCACGCTATGTAAATAATCTGCACACATTATATGCTCATAGTGAGTATAGAAGACTTACACACAAAGGGGGTTGCACAGTTTGCAAATGCATATTCCTTGGTATAAGTCGTTGCAGTTGTTATGTACCATCAAGTCAGAACTGACTGATAACTGATGCTGTTGTGGATTTCCAGAGGCAGTAAATCTTCAGAAGAGATTGCCCATCTTTCTCCTGCAGAGTAGCTGGTGGATTCAAACACCGCACCTTTGTGTCACCAGCACAGCTCCTAAACATTACATCACCAGAACTTTTTTGTATATGTTATTTTTGTTGAGTACCATGGAGTTGGAATCGACCCATAGCTGACCATCCAGAGGGTTTTCAGAAGCTGTTAATCACACAGGAGATGATTGTCCATCTTTCTTCTGAAGAGCATCTGGCAGATTTGAACCACATGCCTTCAGGATTGCAGTGCACCTTCTTACCACTAGGCCACCAGAGCTCCCTGCATATGTGTATGCTTTGTCTGTTTGTTTACCATACAGTCAGAACTGTCTCATAGCTGATCCTCCAGAGTTTCCTCCAGGAAAACTTATGGGTTCTCAGTGTCAGTTAATCACGCAGGAGGAGATTTCCTATCCTCCTGCAGTGCAACTGGTGGCCTGGAACCGCACACCTTCGGGATTGCTAGTATTTGTAATTTTGCTGTGGTGGTGGTCTGGTGGCAAAATTCTTGCTTTCCATTTAGAAGACTTAGGTTATATGAGCAGCTACCACCTTGTCTGTGACTGGCGGTTTGGATGTTGTTAACCCTGAACAAGTTTCAGCAGTACTTCCAGACAAGAATGGATCAAAAAAGGCCTGTGGGTCAATTTATGAAAACCTCACTGTCATCTGTCATTCAATTCACAAACAGACTGGGCATTATTTCCTTCTTTTGGGGATCAACATGATGGTAGCTAACAATGACACAATCTCTGTATCACTCTCCATGGTAGCCACTCATCAACATTGTACTGTTGTACTTCACTCTGAGACTCTCTTAGCTTTTGTATTAAAAACCCAAGACAAAAAAAAAAATCCAAAACCAAACAACAACAACAGCTCCCATATAACAACTCTTATAGAAGGCTAACTCTGCCAAGCACTTTATAAAGATTAGGCTGAGTTTTTCCTCATAATGATTCTATAAAAGAAATAGTATTCCTATTTTACACATAAGAACTGAGGCATGACGAGGTTCAGTAGCATTCCCTAAATTACACGGAGAGTAATTGTAAAGTATTTCTTAACCCAGGCTCCAGAATGTGTACTCTTTCTTAAATTTAGTGAGCTCTCATTCCTATGGCAATCCATTCCACCACTTTAAAGTGTGCAGTTGTGTGCTCTAGCATATTCTTTTCTTTTAAATTTTTTTTAATAAATTTTTTTCTCTCTTCTCCATCTCTGGAAGTGGTTTTATTTATTTTGTTTTGTCCTTTTTAAAATTTTTTATTTATTTTTATTTTTTTACAGAGGTTTTGGGTTTCCATTCATTCATTGCCACAATTTTCTCCCTGCCCACCCCTCCCCACCAGCTCGGTTCCCCCTCCGAAGAGAGAAAAAAAAGAAAAGAAATTCCTTCATTAGTATACAATTCTCACGTCCCTTCCCTCCATCCCCCACCCAGAGTACACTTCTCTATGCAACCTTAATTCTGGATTCCTGTGCTAACCATAATACTCAATCATATATCACTTCTAATCTGTTGTGCAGCCATCAGCATTCTAACTCGAGAACATTTTCATCACCCCTTAAAGAATCTCTAAACCTGTTAGCAGTTACTTCCAACCTTTATCTCCCAACTACTTCCTACAACCACTAACTCTCTTCTGTCTCCACAGACTCACGTTCCTGGACATTTAGTGTAGATGCAATCCTAGACTGTATCTATCACCTGTTGCACAAGCTTTCCTCTCGGTTATTGTTTGTTATTATGTCCCGTCAAGTCCCTCACTAAGTATAATGATCTCAAATTCATACATACGTGTAACATGAATCAGGACTTCATTCCGTTTTAATGTCTGAGTAGTATTTCATCATATGTCTGTGCCATATTTGTGCATTCCTTCATTAGCTGATGGACATTTGGGCTATTCTTCTTTTGGGTTATTAAAAAGAATGCCACTAGGAACATCTATATACAAGCTTTTGTGTGAAAATATTTTTCCCTTCTTTCGCTATGTACCTAGTCGAGTTGCAGGGTCATGTCATAGTCCCACATTTAATTATTTAATTTTTTTTAAGATCTGTCAAACGTTTTCTACAGCAACTGTTTTCTAGTTTGTATTCCTACCAGAAATGGGTGAGACAGAGACTATGTTTTGTTTTGTTTTGTTTTTTAAATTTAGGTTGTTTATTTTTCATTTCAATGAACATCTACAGAGATTTTGGGATTCCATTCATTCATTGTTGCACCCTTCTCCC
>NW_006399812.1:13586549-13587054 GCF_000299155.1 Elephantulus edwardii
TCTAAATCTGAACATTCACATTGAGACAGACTAGGAAGAAGGATTGGCCATCCACTTCTGAAATAGCAGGCCTCTGAAAACCCTATGTACAACATACAATATATATGAAGGAAATATTGAAAAAGAATATATACAGTAATATAACACAGGTAAGAGTAAAACAACAGAAGTATTATATCTATATATCTATCTCTATCTATATTCTATATCTTGATAGATAGATATAAATAGAGCTAGAGATAGAGAGCTAGATAGATGCAGATGATAGAGATATAAATAATCTCAGGAGCTCTGGAGACCTAGTGGTAAGGAATGACTCTCTCAACCAAAAGGCAGGGAGTTCGAATCCACTAGCTACTCCTCTGGAGAAAGATGGGCAGTCTTCCTCTTTGTGATTTACAACCTCTTTAAACCTGCATAGGTAGGTACAATGACCAAGGAGGATAGAAGGAGAACTAATGCCTTTGAGCTGTGGTGCTGGAGAAGAGTATTGAGAATACCATGG
>NW_006399812.1:13587154-13588875 GCF_000299155.1 Elephantulus edwardii
ACTCCCTCATTGGTACACAATCCACCCCCGCACCTCCCCAAACCCCAACCCCTAGCCCCAAATATAATCCACTCTACAACCCTCATTGCATACTCCTACGATAAAAATAATGCCCTAAAATAGAATACTTTTAGAATAGTCTAAAAGAGACTATGTTTTTAAGAGGTGTGCTTTACTTAAATTTTTGCACTTAACTCATCTAGAAAATACCAGGTAAAAAAAAATGCTTGTGTTTTATTGACAATAAGCAAAGGCATTCAATTGTGTGGATCATAACAAATTATGGGTAGCTTTGAGAAGAATGGAAATCCCAGCTCATTCAATCATTCTCATCTGAATCCTTTACAAACAGAACAAGGGAATACTGCATGGTTTAAAATCAAGAAAGGTATATATCCCTTCCCTACATAACCAAAATGTATACTGAGAAAATAATTTAAATAAGCTGGACTCTATGAAGAAACATGTGACATCAGAATTGAAGGAAAACTAGTCAGCATCCTATATTAAGCATATGATACAACCTTGCTTCCAGAAAGAGAAAGAAGTTTTGAACCACTTATCAAAGACGATTTAAGACAACAGTCTTCAATATGGTGTATGCCACAATATCAAGAAAACAAAAATATTTACTACTGGACCAATAAGCAACATCATGATAAATGAAGACATGATTAACATTATCAATGAGTTTATTTTACTTGAATCTACATTCACTACCCATGGAAGCAGCAGTTAAGAAAACAAAAGACATTGCTTTGGGAAAATCTACTGCCAACAACTTCTTTAACGTTTGAAAGAACAAGGATGTCAGTTTGAAGACTAAGGTGCACATGACCCAAGTCATGGCATTTTCAACTGCTTCATATGCATCTGAAAGTTGAATAAGGGAGACTGCAGCATTGATACCTTCGAACTGTGATGATGGTGAAGAGTATTGAATATGCCATAAGCTACAAAAAGTATACACAGATCTGTTCAGGAAGAAATGCAATCACAGTGCTCCCTGGAGGTAAGCATATTGAAACTTTACCTCACGGATTATCAGGAGAGGCTAGTCCTCCGAAAAATATGTGCTGGACAAGGTAGAGAGTAAACAAAAGAGGTAGACACTCAATAAGCTGGTTTGACACAAGGATTGCTACAATGGGCTTGAGTATGATCGAGATTATGAGGAAGGGCCAGGACAAGGTCAAGTTCAGATCTGTTGTTTATAAGGCCCTTATGAATCATAGTCTTATTGTAGGCACCTAATGACAACTCACTCAGTTATCCTTGTCTGGCTCCTACTTTCTCTCTAGTTTTCTTTTTATCCATTTTCTTTATCCAAACTTTAACCTCTAAGCTTTATCATTATGAGTTATGAGATATTCCTTTGAATGTAGTATATGCAAAACATGGCTTGGAACCGAATATCTCTCTATTAAATTGAGTTCTGTACTTACTCGTAGAGCAAATATAGTTACTTTTACTTTTTAATTTTTATTATATACATTCTTTTTTAATATTTCCTTCCTATATTTTTTACTTTTGTTACATACAATATATGTTGTTGTTGCTATGTGCCATTGAGTCGCCTGCGACTCATAGCGACCCTATGTACAACAGCCCTAAACTCTGCTCTGTCCTGTGCCAGTCGCACTGTCTCTGACACTCCCATCCCAATTATCCCAGTCACTGAATCAATCCACCTCATACAGGGCCTTCCTCTCCTGCGCTGT
>NW_006399812.1:13590965-13627991 GCF_000299155.1 Elephantulus edwardii
GGGATGGGAGTGTCAGAGACAGTGCGATTGGCACAGGACAGAGCAGAGTTTAGGGCTGTTGTACATAGAGTCGCTATGAGTCGCAAGCGACTTGACGGCACATAACAAACAACAACAAAACCTTCGTGATGTTCAACTGTCAGTCAGTTCTAACCCAATATTATTGTCCTTATCCAGTTGAAACTGACTGGTAGCTGATTCTCCAGTAGCAATATAAATTGCAAAGGAGGAGACGACTTCTCTTTCTCCCGCAGATTAACTGGTGGATTCAAATGCTATGCCTCTGGATTAGCAGAGTTCCTTCCTATCATTAATCTATCAAAGTTCCCTTACATCTTATTTTTCCATCTGCTAATTTGAATATAATTCAGGTTGTTTCTGTTTCAGGAGGTATGTGTTGTCTTCAAGTAATGCCCTTAAATCTGTATTTCTAAATGTATCCACTTCAGACTTTTTAACATTTTCAATAAAGATAAAGATTCTGCCTTTTTCTATCTTTTGCACTTTCTCTGCTTATGCACAGCAGACATTCGTAGTCCAGTGCAGGGCTCAGCCGTTCTGCTCTTTTGTACATAGGGTCACTGTGAGATGGAGCTGACTAGCTGTTACCTCTGTCTCCGTGCTAAAGTTGGGCCTTTCTGCCGGTTTATATGCTCTGATACTAGACCCAATTTATTTGAGGTGTCATTATTTACATATTATAGAGTTTTTCATTCTATAACAAAATATCTTGATCCCAGTTTATAATAAGTATCAGTGCAATCTGACTTGATTCTAAGGTCAAGACTTTTCTATAGCGGCTCGCTTCACTGCACATTACTCATCTGAATCATCTTACAGTTGCCTAAATCGTATAATATCTGAATCCTCACAGATTTTTTCCTAACATTTTTATAAAAGGAGAAGAAGAGGGATGGATTCCGTATTTTAGGATCATACCTTTTTCATCAAAAATCTTGACCTCTGTACTCAGACTTTCTAGTGTCTGACTGTAAGTTATTACTGCCCAAAAAGATGTGTTGAAACCTTAACTTCAGTTATCTGTGAACCTGATCTTGTTTGTAAGTTAAGTTAATATGAGGTCATGCTGGAGTGGCCTGAGCCCTTATCCAATCTGAGTAGTGTTCTTATAAAAGAGAAGAAAAGCAGAGGCAGTCAGAGAGAAGATGGACATGTGACAATGGCAAGAAATTCCAACCATAATTCAAGAAACGTCAGAGCTATCAGAAGCCAGAAGAACCAAGAAATTATATTCTTCTAGGTTTCAGGGAGAACAGGGTCTACCAAAATCATGATAAGAATTGTGTTATGTGCCCTCATGTAAATTGGGGCTCATAGCAAACCTATGAAAAACAGATTTTAATCTTTCCTGATCATGCACAATCTTTAAGAATTCCAATTTGCCGTGGTGCTGACCTCCAGTGTGTCGACTCTAACACCACGGCGCCCTCCAGGAAGTTCTTCATGGGGGCAAACTGGAAAATGAACAGGCGAAAGAAGGGTGTGGAAGAACTCATCACCCTCTAAACGCGCTAAGGTGTCGAGGTTGTTTGCGCACCTCCTACCACCACACAGACTTTGCTCGGCTGAAGGTAGATGCCAAGATTGCTGTGGCTGCACAGAACGGCTACAAAGTGACTAATGGGGCCTTCACTGGGGAGATCAGCCCTGGCATGATCAAAGACTGTGCAGCCACTTGGGTAGTTCTGGGACACTCAGAAAGAAGGCATGCCTTTGGAGAATCAGATGAGCTGATTGGACAAAAAGTAGCCCATGTCCTGGCAGAGGGACTCGGAGTCATTGCCAGCATTGGCGAGAAGCTGGACGAGAGGGAGGCTGGCATCACTGAGGTCGTTTTTGAGCAAACCAAGGTCATCGCAGATAATGTGACAGACTGGAGCAAGGTCCTCTCGGCTTATGAGCCAGTGTGGGCCATTGATACCAGCAAGACTGCAAACACTCCAGCAGGCCCAGGAAGTACATAAAAAGCTCCGGGGATGGCTCAAGTCAATGTCTCTGACACGGTGACTCAAAGTACTCGTATCAGTTATGGAGGTTCTGTGACAGGGGCCACCTGCAAGGAGTGGATGTGGATGCCTTCCTAGTGGGTGGTGCGCCCCTCAAGCCTGAATTTGTGGACATCATCAGTGCCGAACAATAAGCTCCATTCATCTCTCCTACCCTCTACCAAGCAGCCCAGACGCCAAATAACTGCCCCCCATCACCACCACACGTGCTTCTGATGGTGTCACTTTCCCCCTCTCATGGCTGGGTCTTTCTTGTACCTCCCTTTACCGTTTACACCTTTCTTACAATGACTGGGACCTGGCCAATCACTTCTCCGTTTACTACAATGGTTGGAATTAAACATGTCACCAAGGTGGCTTTTCATTGGCTGGGAGGTATGAGAGGTGGAGCTTGCCCCTAGGTCCCCTCACTGCCCAGTGAGAGGGTAGGGAGAGCGTATCCTTCTCTGTTTTTGTCACATGCCATGAGAAAACCCTGTCCTTCCCTCAGACCCAGGTGTGCCACCCTCTCCCATGAGTCCAATGGCTGTGTATATTGTGTGTGATCTGCCCCATGTGAGGGGGGGAATAAATATCTGGCACTGAAAAAAAAAGCATTCCAATTTGCTTGAGTTCACTCCTACAGTCATCTTTTGGGAGTCTTCCTCTCTTTCTCTGACCATCCACCTTTCCCAGTATGATCCCTCCAAAATAAAAAATACCTGCTTCCTCTTGACAGCATGTCCAAAGTAGGTAAGATGAAGTTGCCCTATCCTTACCTCTAAGGAGTTAGTAAGTGACTACCCTTCTTCCAAGAGAGACTTGTTTGTTCTTTTCACAGTCCATGAGATATGCATGACTCTTGGTTTCCTTGCTCATGGTCCAAACTTCAGATGCATCATAGGAAGCAACTGAAAATAGATCAGGCGCTCCTTAGTCTTTAAACTGAATTGGAATATCAGTCTCCAAACTGTGAAACATCCACTTCTATTCTTATCATATTTGGCATTTAGTTATGGAAGTCCTAGGAAAAGAATATCCTGGCATTCCTGAGGAAACTTTAGGTGTCACTTAATTTTTCAAGCCTGAGTGTGTGTCCTCATTTCATAATAGCATTTTTTAAATATTTAGCTTTATTAATTTTAATGAAAGTTTACAGAGACTTAGGATTTCCATTCATTCATTGTTGCACTTTTCTCCCTGCCCACCCCCTCTCTCTCAATTTCTCTTTGAAAAGTAAAAGAAAAACTCTTTGTTATACAATCCCACCCCTCAAGTCCACTCCACTCTGCAGCCTTCATTCTGGACTCCTTTCATGACAATAATACCTAATCATATATCCCTTTTAAACAGTTCTCTCCCTCATCTGTTTCAATGCAGTATACATTATTTATCCCCTTTTTCTCAGTCTTTCCTCAACCCTGATGTCAGTCCCATTTTACAAAAGTGGCCCTATGCAATATTTGTCCTTTTGTGAGTGAGATATTTCACTCAGCGTAATGTCTTCCATGCAGCATAGTGTGAATATACCAGAGCTTCTCTATCCATTCATTTGTTGATGGGCGCTTGGGTTGTTTCCAGTTCTTTGCTATTGTGAACAAAGCCGCAATAAACATGGGTGTGCATATAACTGCTGGGGTGTCAGTTACGGTTTCTTTAGGTTTCATTCTTCAACGAGATGGAAAAGGCAATATCCAATTTCATTTGGAATAGAAAGAGGCTCAGAATAAGCAAGGTACTCCTAAAAAAGAGAAACAAAGTAGGAGGCAACTCACTCTGTTTTAAAATCTTACTACACTGCCATGGTGGTCAAGACAGCATGGTACTGATCAATGGAATAGAATTGAGAATCCAGAAACCAGCCCAATCTACCTATGATCAACTGATTTTTTACAAGAAGATAAAATCAGTTAAGTTGGGAAATGACAGCCTTTTTAACAAATGGTGCTGGCAAAATTGGAAAACTATCTGCAGAAAACAAGCAAGACCCACACCTCACTCCATACACAAAAACCAACTCAAAGTGGATGATAGACCTTAGACTAAAACCAAGGACTATAAATTTCATTAAAGAAAAGCTTGGAAGAACTCTAGAAGTCCTAATCCATAACATAAACAGTCTTCCAAGCATCCTGAAAAATCTACAACCAGAAGAGGATAAAATAGATGAATGGGACCTTCTAGGAATCAAATCCCTATGCACATCCAAAAACTTCTCCAACAGGGTAAAAAGGAAAGCTACAGACTGGGGGGAAAACATTTGGTAATGACATGTCAAATAAGGGACTTTCATCTAGTATTTATAAAATACTCGAGCACCACACAAGATAAATACCCAGTTGAAAAATGGGCACAGGATATAAACAGACACTTCACCAAAGTAGACATTCAGATGGCCAACAAGCACATGAAGAAATGCTCAAAATCCCTATCCCTAAGAGAGATGCAAAATCAAAACAATTATGAAATATCATCTCACCCCAGTAGGAATAGCAAAATTTAACAGAACAATAAACATCAAACACAGGCGAGGTTGTGGAGAAACTGAAACCCTTATTCACTGTTGGTGGAAGTGTAAAATGGTGCAACCACTATGGAAGTATTTATGGTGCTTTCTCAAAAAGTTGGAAATAGAAATACCATTTGACCCAGCAATTCCACTACTGGGAATATATCACAATAGCATTTTTAACATTTATTCCTTACTACATAATAACTTCAATCATTTCCCTGATTTAGTTGTTCCTTCTCAAGGTTTTTTTGGTTGTACAAAGGGCAAGTCCTTTGAGCTCCTGTTTGTTATATTCTCTGGGTTAGTGTCCCCTTGTGAGCATAATGAAGGCGCCTGGCTGTTACCTCTACCTGCCTTTCCTTCACTGGTTGCTCCTGTCTTTTTCCTCTTCCTCTGCATCCTCCAGGATTGCCTGAAGCCTGGCCATGCTCTCAGCACCCTCACTCAGGTTTCTGCAGTGTTAATTCCCTTTCCTGCTAGTTACATTTCTTACATTCTGCAGTGGTACTATTTTACCCTCAGTTTGGCTCCCTATATGTGCCAAATCTCTTTTCTCCTCAGTCTGCTTTTATAACAAGATGCCTGTGTGGTTGCTTCTGACCAGTAAAATGACACTGGGTAAAATCTCAAAACTTAGCTCACATTTGTACTCTCTGCTTTCATTCTTTAAAATTCATATAGATCGTGTTTTATACAGTGTTTCATTTAATCATTAATATACATCATATTTTATAAAATTAACTACTACTGATCTTTATCTATCATTACCACATCTTGTTCTCATGAATCTTTCCTATTCCTTCACTTCCCCGAATCCACCCTCTAAACTCTGCTATCCTAATGATTACCACCCTTTCCCTTTTTCTATTTCCTTTCCTCTCTTCCCTTCCCCTTTCTGAACATTTATATACATCTTTTCTTATTTGTCCTTACAAGGTGGGGTTATTTCACTCAGCACATGCTCTCTAGATTCCCCCATGTTATAGGACTTTCTATGAAATCATTCCTCCTTAGTATTAAATAGTATTCCATTGTGTACCACAATTTCCCACTCCAATCATTTGTTGATAAGTATTTGGGCTTTTTCCATTTTCTTGCTATTTCTCTTCCTCATGGTTTAAAATTACATTACTGTCGGGTCTTCTGTTGGTTACGTTTAGAAATTTTAATAATATACTAAAATATTTGTTGCTATTTTAATGTTTGATAGTGTCTCTTTTTTTTACTTTTCTAATTTTTATATTAGGTAGTATTAATAAAGTAACCAACATTTAATGATCAGTTATTGGTGCTAGACAATAGGCTAATTGATAAACTTCTGAGAAAATGGAAATTAATTTATTAAATAGTAAGTAGCTTATATACCTCTGCCAATTAAAGACTTCTTTTTAAAAAAATGCTTTCTGTTCTCTCACGTCTCATCTCGATTACCCCTCCAAGACTGACTCTACCTTTGTATGAGGCTTTCCTTGGCTTTTTACATTAGTAGCCATATGCCATAATTGCCCATTTGTTACTAACGTGTCACTCAGCATACTTTGCTCTAGATTCTTTTATATTGTGCAGATAGAGTCTCTCATCCTTAATTTTGTAATGTGAGCTTACTTGTACCATAACTTTTCCTTTTCTATTCTCCTATATATCAATTACCTGGACAATGTGACATTAAGTTTACTATAATCTTTCCTTAGGCTGACTCTAAACTCAGAAAACTAGTATTCAGTATTTACCAGTACAACTCCTTACCACTAAGTCTTCAGAGGTCCTTCTGCCATGTAATTGACCTCTGGTGGCCTGGTGAGTAAGGAGTTGCACTTCCAATTCAGTAGCAGGAAGTTCCATCCACTGGTTGCTTGATGGCAGAAAGATAAGTAATTTCTTACCATGGATTTACGGCTTCCGAAAGCCCACTGGAAAGTCAGCTGTGAGTTGGTTTCAACTCTACAACTAGGAGGTTTTAGAGAATCATAGGATTATTCAGAATTGGCTGAAGTATGTGTTGAATTGTTATTTTCTCAGAGCATCAATGCAGTGATCTGTGGGCCATTCAGAAAAGAACTTTCAGATCAAGTGAACTCTCAGATATTTGCATCAATTGTTTAAATGCAACATTTTAATTTGTTTTGTGTTTTATATATTTATGCCATTTTAGATTTTCCTTTATATCCTGGAGTTTATAATTACATTTTTAAAGTAACATTTTGATGTTTTACATTGTATTTTTTAAAAAAAATTTACAGTCATACTTTCTATTCTACCATATTTTTATTTCCCTTGCCAACATCAATACCAGAACATTCTGTTCTGGCCCCTTCAACACCATCTAACAAGAGCAGCTAATAAAATACAGTGAAGAAAGGGATAGTCTTTCCCATCAATATGCAAAAAAAACACAGAAAAGAGCCTTAGACTTTGTCTCATGTTAAATACAATCACTAACCCAAAATGAACTCTAAACCTAAATGTAAGAATGAAATCTCATCGCTTCTGGAAGGAAACAAAAAATAATTATAGGAACTTTTCCAAGATCAGATACAAAAAGATCCAGAAAAGTACACGATCAGTTTAATTTCATTATACTGAAGTTGTTTGCACTTTAAATAATCATATTTTTTTCAATTGAAAGGCAAGGTACAAACTAGCATAAAAAATTCACAAAATGTAAGTCTGATAAAGGATCCATAACCACAAAATATAAACCCATCACTGTCATCAAGTCAGTTCCAACTCAAAGCAACTTCCAGAGGCATAAATCCTTGGGTCAGCAGTGAGACATGCCACCAGAGCTCCCTAAAGAACCCATAGAAGTAAAAAAATAAAAATTGGGGGAAAGTGAAGAAAACTCTTTGTTTAGCCTTTATTCAACAGAAGATGCACAGAAGCAAACGGGTATGTGAAAAGGTATTCAAAGTCATTCCAACTCAAAACTCATTACATTAAGTAGGAAATGACTCACAGCTGACCCTCTAGCAAGTTTTCAGAGACTATAAATCATCTTGGAGGGGACTGACCCTTTTTTCCTCGGAGTTGTTGGTGTATCCAAACCACCAGAACAGTGCTCCTTTAGGTTGTTGTTGTTTTTGTGTGCCATAGAGTCAGAGCCGACCCATAGCTGGCCCTTCAGTGGGTTTTCAGAGGCAGTTAATTGCATGGAAAGAGTTTGCCCAGCCTTCTCCTACGGAGCAGCTGGTGGCCTCGAACCACAGCCTTTGCAATTGCAGCACAGCTTCTTGCCACTAGGCCAGCACAAATTCCTACAGCAACATTTTCAGAGCTCCCTTTAACATTATCAGTCTTTAGAAAGGACAAAGAACAAGTATAATGAGATACCTTTACACACATATTAGAATGACTTTTGAAAACAACTAGTAACACTCACTGCTGATAAGAATGTGATGTAACAAAATTGTTCATGCATCTATTTTATAATGTAAATTATAGAGCCACTTGGGAAAGCTTGGAAGTTTCGTATAAACACATACTTACTTACTTACTATATGGCTCGACAACTGCACTTTTGGGTATTTACCCAAGAGAAATAATAGATAATTCATACAACGGCTAGCATTCATATTATCAGAGCAATTATGTTCATGATACCCAAATGATAGAAACAACTCTAATATCCGTCATCTAAGGAGTGGATAAATGCATGGTGGTACATTTCACTTCAATTGTTTTCAGAATTCTTAGCTAACAGATATGCTTTCTAGGTCTTCATTGAGTATGCACTTATATCACCTCCATTTCTTACTGATGCTTAAACTGATGATGGAATCTTTAGGTTCAACTGCTGTTTCTTCTAAGAATACTATGGTTAGAACTTCCTCCTCTAGAATTCAGTGTTACTTATGAAAACTAAAAAAAAAAATTTGCTTTTCAGTTCTGAACGACTTGAACAACAATAGCAAATCCTTTTTCTCATAAGGTAACTTTCTCTTTTATCTTATTTTTTTGCATAATAATTATACTAACAAATCAATGATTGATTTGCCTATTTTCTCTCAAAAAAGGAAAAAGAATGTATGTGCATTCTTCACAAGTTCCATACACAGGTTAAGCACATCAAGATTAATTTTCCATAATATAATCTTCCATAATAGCTTGCGTCTGGAAACCCTATGAACCTGGAGAGAGGGTGAAAGGAACCCAAGCATCGAGGACTCTCCTTCATAGGGTCGCTATGAGTCGCCTGCAACTCGATGGCACTTAACAACAATAACATCAACAGAGAGAGAAAGAGATCAGCTGGCCCAGTGAAGAGAAAACGATGTGACCAAGACAAAGGTGGGTGACTTTTAGTTTGTGGCCCTCTGGCCAGTGTTTCATTATTTTTGCTCAGACATTTCTCTAGGTCGTTTAGCCCTGGTGTACAAGTTGCCGTCCTGCGGTCACTTGTGGTTGCTCTGAGGCTGAACACTGTGACATGGATGTGTCAAATGCGTTAATGGTTGGCTACCCAATGTGGACTGAGAGTGGGGTAGAGCTCCCCGATTAAACAAGCGTGGAAGGAGGAATGGCATCCACTTCCGTAACAGCTTCCCTCCGGAAACCCTATGAACCTGGAGAGAGGATGAAAGGCACCCAAGCGCCGAGGACTCTTCTTCACAGGGTCACTCACCTCGACGGCACTTAACAACAACAACAACAAAAACATTTCAATAGTCTTTTTAAGTATGTTTCTTGATTTGTAAAACACTGTTTTTTTAATATCTCACTATGATCCTTTTTCAAAAAGAACAACTTTTTAAATTGTTTTTATGTACTTAGATGCTTTTTTTAAGGGGTCCAAAATTTCCTAACGACTCAAGATAAATACTACTTCAAATAAAGTAGCCTTTTATGAACGTAAAATGACTATTTCCTGTTAATGATTTTTATCTTATGCTTTGCTTTTTCTAATATTAATGTTGTCAATAAAGCTTTCTTTTGATTTATATTTTCTTAGCCTATACTACCCATCCCTTTAATCTTCATTTCCTTTGAAAATTTCTTTTCGCTCTTTCTCTAAAATCGTAAAAAGCCTGTATTTTAAATTAATGTTGATCCATGAAAGGGTTTCATTCCACTCAACAAATATTTCTAAAGTACCTACTATGTGTGAATCCACCAGCTGCTTCACGGGAGGAAGAGAAACAATCTCCCCTGCAATTCAGTGCAAACCTTCGGGAGGGTCAGCAAAGGTCGCTACCAACTTTACGGTGCCTGATATCTTCACGGTGCCTGATATCTTTACGGTGTCTGGCACATTCACGGTGCCTGGTGCCTTCACGTTGCCTGGTGCCTTCACGGTGCCTGATGCCTTCATGGTACCTCTGTTCTATGTGTGCGGGTTGATATCTAGAGATGGACAGGACAAAAACAATGGTTCAACCTACTATAACTTAAGTTTAATCTTATTTTTTTCTAACTACTTAGATCCACAACCTATTTATTTTTCTAGTCTATCTGTCGTTACCTTCAAATTAAAAAGAGACAGAGAAAAATAAGGAGCTCATGCTCATTCATCACTGGAAAAAAGTAATTCTTAGCAGAGTACGAAGAAAAATTATCTTTCTTAACTTGATAACTAATATTAATATAAAACAATACCTATAACAAATATATAATTAATGGTAAGACTGAGAACTTTCCCCTTGAGATCAAGAGATGTCCAGTTGCACGTCATTTAATATTTTACTAGACGTTCTAGTCAATGCAATAAAATAAGAAAAATAGGTTAAAACCATACATATTAGAAAGGGAAATAGTTTTCATTATTTGCGGATAACATGCTGTGTATAAAGAAAATTCACAATAACCTACAATTAGAATGAATCAAGAACCTAGCAAAATGATGAATATGGGAAATAGTAAAATGTTGATTTTATTTTTATATACTGGCAACATTTTTATATACTGGCAATTTTCAAAGTTCTAACATTCATATTGGCATCAAAGAACAACAAATACCTAAACATAAACATAAGGAAAAGGTACACAACATCTACACTGCAAATTACAAAATAATGAGAGAAATTAAAGAAAAGCTAAATAAATACCTGATTTTGTAAAGACTTAGATTTATCTAGTTTGATATATACAGTCTCAACAAAAAAAACCTCAGAAGTGTTTTTTTGTGTAGATGTCTGTATGTGTGGAAATGGAAAAGCTGATTCCAAAATTTTTCTGAATTTTTTTTATTAATGCAAAGGGCCAAGAATAGCCAAGGCAATTTGAAGGAAGACATGCATAGCTGAAGAATTCATCCTGCAAGGTATCAAGATCTATTATAAGGCTACTGTAAATAGAACAGGGCAATATTTATACAAGGACAGGCAAACAACAAAAGCAAACCCAATCAGTGGAATAGAATAAAAGGGTCAAGAAACTGATTGAACAATGTTCAGTCACCTAATTTATGAAGAAGATGTCTCTTTAATGCAGTCTTTTCAATAAATAGTAGTGGATCAATTGAATATACATACAAAAAAAGAATGTATCTTGACTCTTATCTCCCATCACACATTAAAAATCAATCACAGATGGATTGCAGCTCTAAAAGTGAAAGGTTAGACAATAAAGCTTTTACAGGAAAATATCTTTGCAAACCTGAAATATATGAACATTCACAAATGGGATGAAATACATTAGCCACAATTAATAGAAAATGGATAGAGATAGAAAATTGATGACTTGGACTTTATTAATTGAACTTTTTCATCAAAAGATACCTTGAGAGATCAAAAAAGTCAACCACAGTGATCAAAGGAACCCACCACACATTGTACGTCACTTAGCTACATTTATATGTGGAACTCCTGAGAGTTAGTAAGAAAACATTTTTAAATTATTGAAAGATGGGGTGATAGAGGACATAGATCAATAGAGATTAATTTTATAAGACACAATGTATGGGAATGATCATAAAAAAACAGTGCAAATTTGAAAAAATAATAATAATAACTTTAAAAAAAAGGCCAAAGAGATAAACTAATTCTTCATAAAAGAGGATGTCTACATAATCAATAAACATATGAAAAGGTGTCTAGTAACATTGTTATTTTGACTAGCTTCCTTCAATTAGACTTCAACTCATGATGACCTGATGAGTAACAGAATCAAATTTTTCCTAGACCTGTGACAGCTTCCTGAAAGTTGGTGCGAACAGCTGAAATGAGAAACAAGGACAATGTCAGTGAGTGTGAAGCAACTGGAACTTCTATGCAGTTACTACTGGAAGTATAAACTGATACAACACTTCAGAAAAATGTTTGCAAGTATCCACTAAGTCCCTGGAGAAGGGCATCATGCCTGGAAAAGTAGACAGTCAACAAAGCAAAGGAAGAATGTTGAGACAAGCTGGATTGGCATAGGGATTTTAACAATGGGATTAAGCTTAATGAAGATTATATGAATGGAACATAGGCCATTATTGTAAAAATAGAAGGATAATTAGTAAGATGTGTATATATGTCACTAAGATGGCAGAGTTCAGTGGGTGGATTGGATGACAGGTATGGAACAGGACAGATTCAATGGGGACTTGAAAAGACAGTGTAATAATAGGCATAGATCAAAGGTAAGTAATTACACAAAACATTGTATATGAAAGATTATATAAAACACAATGTATATAAATGAAACACAATGTAAACTAATTATTGTATGAAAACCAATAAAAAACAATTTTAAGGAAAGAATGGTACAAGAATGAGAAAGGTTTTGTTCTGTCGAGAATAAAGCCTAGTCCAAGTCGACTAGATGTCACCTAACAGCAACAACTAAACCTTTGCCTAAGTCATTCCTCTTCTAGACTTACATACTTAGCCAGATGCATTTCAGAGTTTTGACCAAAGTAGAATATTCTTGCCAACACCACTCACAGTAGTAAAAAACTGGAAACTCCACACATGCCATACACAGTAAAGTAGTTGTTGTTGTTGTTGTTGTATACCATAGAGTCGAAACAACCTATAGCTGACCCTCCAACGGGTTTTCAGAGGCAGTTAATCGCACAGGAGGAGATAGCCCATCCTTCTCCCACGGAGCATCTCCCTTCTTCCCTTGAACGGCGTGCCTTCGGGATTGCAGCTCAGCTTCTTGCCGCTAGGCCACCAGAGCTCAAACAGTACAGTGTTGTTCTGTGCCGGTCGAGTCACCTGCGACTCAGCAACCACAGCCCTAAACCCTGCTCTATCCTGTGCCAATCTCACTGTCTCCAACACACCTACCCCCATTACCCCAGTCATTGAATCAATCCACTTCAGAGAGGGTCTTCCTCTCCTGTGTTGCCCCTCCACCTCCCAAGCATGACGTTCTTCTGAAATAGTGAAGTAGGTAAATAAAGTTTGATGCATTCACACAGTATAATAATAGGAAAATGACCAATCTACAACTACACGTCCCGGATGATTTTCACAAACATAATGTTGAGGGATAGAATCCAAACCAAATGCATACAATATTGCGTATTTTAATTTATATTAAGAAAAAGTCGGGAGAATGGGGAGGTGACTGTAGCTGGAAGGAGCAGCGGGTGGGTGTCCTCTGGTGCTGGCCACGTTCTTTCTATTGATCTTAATGCTGTCGTACAGCTGTTATTCTTCAAGCTGAGCAGTTATAATACCTGCATTTTTCCATACGCCGGCAGTACTTCAATAAAGCCACACAAAACATAATGGAATGAAATGTACCGCCTTTCCTTATTTGTATCATAATGAGCTATTACATTAAAATACTTTTTCCAAGCTTTGATAGCAATGAGTTTCTGAGTTTTGTACTTTAGTTATGTTGTTTGAGGGATTTATAAGAGAAAATTAAAATTGCTTCCCTAAGCCCTTTTAATTTTATTAATACAACTATAAATATTTAGTCCAACTTATGACTATAATTTTTAGCAACTGTTGTTTTATACTTTGAACATTATTTTCTATTTCATTTTATAGCACATTTACCACAATTGTATAGACTTTATTAAATACTTAACTGATTTCTACTATTATTGGCTTTTATAGCTCGTTCTTGACTTCCTAATTTTGGTTCATCTTTTGAAAGATTCCTGAGGAGAAAATAACCTTTTATGATTTTATCCAGATTTTTATCCTATAGCTGTTCTTTTTTCTAACACCTCATTTAACATAGCATGATTATTGTTTGTATTTTTTTCCCATCTTTGCTTGGCATAGCTAGCTTTGTTCTTCTTTACAAAAATAATTAATAATATTGAAGTAAAAACACCTTATTTGTACACTTACATGATTGGACTTAAGTTTTAAGAAAATGTATTTTCATGTCTTTTTCTCCACTAATCAACATTGAAAATTATAACACTCTCGCTTTACTCTTCTCTGTGTAAAATGATAAATACTGTGTACTTTTTTCATAACTCCCTCTCTGTATCAATTTTAGTTGTTGTTTGTAATGTGGAATTTGAATATTTCCATTAAAGAACTTATTTTCTTTTGTGCCATAAACTCCATAGTTATTTTCTAAATGATAATTCTGAATCAATATTATGTTTCCTTCTTAGTGTTTTGTGCCATTTCATTTAGACTATGTATTCTCAGTCCTTGAGTCCTTTATTTATACGCCGTCCATTCAGCTCTAGCAATTCTACGAGAATTTTTTTAATGAAGGGTGCATGGGTAGTATACTTTCTAAGTACTTGAATATTTCAAAATGTACAAGGTTCTCTCAGGGGTGATAGTTTCAACTGTACATTCAATTAAAAATTACCTTTTTTATTTCACAGCAGTGTGTGTACACTGCAGAAAATTCAGAAATATTGATAAGTTGAAAGTGCAAAAATAAAACCACCACACAGAGATTTGCCTTGTTGACGATCTAGACTGTATTTTCCCAGATCTTTTCTACACACACATACACATTTATCAAAACAAGATCATACTTACTTTGTAGGTGTTGTCTTGCAACCTGTAAGAACAATAAATAAACTTAATTCAATAAATAAATTTCCACTCTTCCGTAATATTAGGATATAACATCCTCCAATGCCCAGACTGCACTCAAATTCCTCTGTCTAGGCTGATTGTTGGTTCCAAGATAGTTTATCTTTTTTGTTTGTTTTGTTTTTTCTTTTTTTTTTATTGTGATTTTAATGAAAGTTTACAGAAAAGTTGGATTTTCATTTATTCATTATTGCCCATTTTCCTCCCTATCCTGCCCACATTTCACTAAAAAAAAAAAAAAGTCATTCATTGTTGCATAATTTCTTCCCTCCCCCACTCCTCCCTCACCTATGCCCCAGACCACTTTGCTATGCACCTCCTATTATGGACTGTTGTCATATAGATAATGCTTAGTCATATATCCCTTTTAAAGAGTTCTTTCTTTCATCTGTTATAATGCAGTGTTCATTATTTATTCCCTCTTTTCTCAGTTTCCTCCCAGTTCCCATTACCCTGGAGCACATTATGCTGAGTGAGATGTCAGTCACACAAGGACAAATACTGCATTACACCACTGTTATATCGTTAAATTGCTTTTCATCTAGAAAAAGCAGGACCAGCAGCAATTCAATGGCAGCACCTTCACTGTCCATGTAGAAAACCTGAGCCCATTTCCCAGCCAAGATCTCCTCCATGCTGCTCTACTCAACTAGCAACAGAGACCTACAGGTTGCTATGTTGTTGAACAGGTTTCAGTGGTGCTTTCACATTAATCCAACTAGGAAGAAAAGTCTGGTGATCTACTTCTGAATACCAGCCAATGAATCCTAATGATCCACAACCAGCCTCAGGAATGGTGAAGGCAGTATCCAATCCCATTGTGAGTGAGTCAAGAGCAAACTCAAGAACAGGTCATAGGAGCAATCTAGAACAAGCCCCCTTTCATGACAGTAGATGCTGAGGGACTGGGACAAATATTCCATCTCTGGATTTGACTGTCTCTTCATGTATTATTACTAATGCACAATCTTCTTTCTCTACGCTCTGTTAACAATTGTGTCTAATCTCTTGTCATTTAATATTGCAGAGGAAAATTCATATAGCAACTTGATCCCGCTCTCTGCTTCCTAAGATACTGTCTATCCTTGATGTGGTAAAATGCCATCAGGCTCTAGTTCCATTAGCCTCTTCATTAAGTGTGAATGCTATAACCTAAAAGCTAAAGTTTTCCTTGAGTGCATTGACTTTTCATCTGTATTTAATTTCTTTTTCTATGCTCTTTCACTCTGAAATTTCTATCACATGTGATTTGCATCTTCTGGACTTATCTTCTGAACTTTTTTTTATGCCATCTGTTCAATCATTTACATCACTTTATTCCTTTCATTGAAGTTGCAAGAAATTATCTTCTAACTCAAGGATTTCAGAATAAGCACTCAGTCAATTTATGGGAGTCCCATACCATGAAGCCTTTGGAGCTTAGTTTACCACCCAGGAGCATAAGTGTTATCTACCCAAGCCACACTTCTTGAGTCATCCACAGAATCAGGCTGTATTCCAAGTATTCTACACAGACTATCTCAGTAATCTTTACAATAAAGCTATTTGGTTAGGGTTATCATAAGCCTCAGAGATTACAAACCTGAGGTTGTTTCATGGATTGAACTGTGCTCCTCCATGGAAGGATGAATTTCAGTGAGAGAGAGGAGGACCCTCGATCAGGTGGATTGACACAGGGACTGCAGCAATGGGCTCTAGTGTGTCAAAAAGTGTGAGAGGAAGTGTAAGAATGGCCCAGGACAGGACATAGTTCAGATCTGTTGTTCATAGCGTTACTATGGGTCATACTTGCCTCGACTCAAACAATAACAACAATGGAATGATGCAATGAGACAGTTATGTAATAATTCTTTTAGATGTAATAAACCAGATTAAAACTAGTAGCAAGATTAACAGTTGGGTGCAGTAGTCTTCATTCCATCAAAGACCTGATCAGATATAAGGGGAATTCCCCTGAGATACGGTCTATAACACCTTTCATCCTTTCATCTCACAAGAGGTAAAAGAAGAGAGAAGGGAGACAGTGAGATCCCTCAGTATCATCAAGAAAGATGATTAGTCTCTTGGAAATTGAGATTAGGGTACAAAAAGCAAAAGAGTGAAAAAGGTAAGCAAGAAAGAGGTAAAGGAAGAGATCAGCTGCAAGTTCTTTCATTTTCATGGTTCACAGTAAATTCTTTTGTCAACTTTCCCACCAACATATGAGTTTCTTATAGATACACTTTCATTTCTAACTGTGTGGCCACTACTCAGTGCAGTTTTTTTAAACAAGAGGCAACTCACCCGTTTGTTTTTATGTTCAAGAGGTAGGAAAAGTCCTGGGTAATGTTCATTCTCTTGTTAATTATCAGTATGGATTGCAAACTCTCACCAAGAAAACAAATATCCTCACCACTGGATCAATAGGTCAAATGGAAGCAAGACAAGTGGTTCATGATTTCATCTTACTTGGATCCATGATCAACACCCTTCGTCAAGAAATTAAAACATTCAAGAAATCAAAAGATATATTGTATTGGAAAAAATTTGCTCTCAGGGACCTCTCCAAAGTGCTGGAGAGAAAGGACATCAGTTTAAAGGCTAAGGTGTACTTGATCCAAACCATGGTTGGTTTGGGGGGTTTTCTTTTCCATTTATTTGCCCTAGATTTGAAAGTTAGGCAATGACTAAGGACAGTAGAAGAATATATGTCTTTCAGTTACAGTGTAGGAGAAGCGTGCTTGGTATTCTATGGACTGCCCAAAGAACAAATAGGTGTGTCTTGGAGAAAGTGGCACCTTTGGAAGCAAGGATGGTAAAGCTTTGTCTCACACACTTTGGGAATATTGTTAGGAGAAATAATCCTTGGGAAATGACACTCTGCTTGGAAATGCAGAGGATCAGCATAGGAGAGGAAGTCCCCGGCAAGATGGAATAACATTGTGACTGTATCAATGGGTTCAAGCCTATCAGAGATAGTGAGAATGACACAAGATAGGGAACATTTCAGAGCTGCTGTACATAGAGTCAGGAGTTGCAGTTGACTCAGAGAACTAACAACAACTAACAATAAACAAATTTAAGAAAGCATAAATTTGGAGACTTTAGTAGGGCCATCTAACATATACTTTCCAGTACATGAATTGACTCTCTTGGATTTTAAGCTCTGAGCACAATGTCATCTGCATTGCACTCTGAATGGATCAGCCATGTCAGACTCCTTACAGAAGTACATGTTCCTCAACTATCATCAGCAATTGATTACCCTTACTCTTGCCTTCAGTCACTGACTCATGTATACATTGACTTGTTGAGCATTCATTAAACACAGTGACTGAAACAATGGGCTTGGGCATGTCAGAGATTGTATAGATGGTCAGGACAGGACAGTATTTAGATCTGTCATTCATAGGGTTGCTATGAGTCATAGTTGACTGAATAGCACCCAACAACAGGTCGTTAAAGAAACATCTAGTAATCAATTTCCATGAAGACTGTTGTTAATGTTGTTGTTAGTTGCCACTGAGTCTAGGCATAACTTGTAGTGACCCCACATGGGCAGGACAAAAGTGCTTTGTAGCATTTTCAAGTCTATGTTCTTTCAGAAGCAGTCTAGCAGGCATTACTTCAGAAATGCCTCTACACAGACTTGAACTGCCAATTTTTCTGTCACAAGTTCAGTGTTAAATATTTGTGGCACTCAGAAAACACTATGTAGCAGTTATTTGGAAGACGTAATATCACCATGAGTTCAAATCAACTAAATAGCAGAGTTTGGTTTGTGTTTTTTAAAATATATAAAATGTAATTTCTGAGTAGCATTAAGTGCTAAGTTAATGACCCAAGTGTTGGTAGTTCTAACCCACCCAGAGGCACCTAGAAGAAAGCCTAGATGATTAGCTTCCAAGAGACCACAGCCTTGTGGAGTTCAAGAGTTCAGTTTTACTCTGCAACATACGAGATCTTAATGAGTCAGCCCTGACTAGCCATCACTCTCTGTCAATTTCTGGTACTGCTTGACAGTGTGTGTGCTTGACTTGTGTGTGCTCCAGATGTTCCAAATACCAGTAGGGTCATCCTTGGCAGACAGGTTTCAGGAGAGCTCCCAAACTAAGACAGACTAAGAAAGCAGCACCTGGAAACCTGTCCTGAAAATTATGCAAAGAAAATCCTATGAATGACGACAGAATGCTGTCCAAGGTCTTGCTAACAAGCAAGTCCTGTAGAAGGCCCTCCACAGCAGCAGCAAGGATCACGGAGATGGTTCAGGGCCAGGCAATATTTTACTCTGTTGTAGATCAGTCTCCCATGAGTTGTAGTCTGCTTAACAGCAACTAAGAATGCATAGCAACATGTGTGACAAGGATTTCAAAAGCCATTTGCCCACATGGACCATGCAGCACAGACGCAGGGAAAGATACAGTTGTTGGTTTTGTCACATCATGTCAAGTTGGAACCACCCCACAGCTGACCTTCCAGTGAGTTTCCAGAAGCTGAATCCCACAGGAGAAGATTGTCCATCATTCTCTGTGGAGCTATAACTGTGGAGTTGTGGGTAGATTCAAGATTTTCGGTTGGCAGCACAGTTCCTTGCCTTGTTGTTGTTGTTAGGTATTGTCAATTACAACTCATTGTGACCCTGTGAACAACAGACCTGAATTCTGTCCTATCCTCATCATTTCTGGCATCCTTGAGCCCATCATTGCAGTCATTGCGTCAATCTACCCAGATAAGGGTCTTCTCTTTCACTGACCCTCCACCTTTTAAAATATAATGTCTCTTTCCAAGAAATAATATCTCCTAACACATCCAAAGTATATGAGACAAAGCTTTATAATCTTTGTCTCCAAGGAACACTGGCTGCACTTTCTCCAACACATATTTGTTTGGTCTTTTAGCCGTTCATGGGATATCCAGTACTCTTCTCCAACAGCACAACTCAAAGGCATCAATTCTTCTGTCATCCTTATGCACGGTCATTCCTCACAAATGCAC
The DNA here is from genome assembly GCF_000299155.1 of Elephantulus edwardii. NCBI lineage: Eukaryota > Metazoa > Chordata > Mammalia > Macroscelidea > Macroscelididae > Elephantulus > Elephantulus edwardii. The sequence continues at coordinate 13,610,408 of NW_006399812.1, forward strand.
AGCAGGTGATTAAAAAGATTATTATCTGAATCAGATACACCTTAGTCTTCAGACAGGTATCATAGCTCATCAGCAATTTGGAAAGTTCCTTACATTACGGAGCTACATGTCTACATAATGAAGATTATGTTTCCTGGTCAATTATGTGCCCAGTGTCACCACTTCTTCCTTTCTTTTACCTTTTCCCAAAGAATCCAGATCTTTTGAAAAAGATCTCTTTTTAACTGTAGGCGGCTCTGCTCATTCCATTTAAAAATACACCAAGTAGACAACTGGAATTTGTTTGCTAGTTAAGCAGTTAGCAAGCAATCAGGGGAAACCCAGAAATGTGTTGCTTCCCTTTGAGGATCCTCCTCTCCGGTGAGGAGCCAAACCAAAATCCCAAGCAGCTCGAATACGAGTGGGAAAGGAGGCCTAAGAAGATAACACATTATGCGTGAGGTGCAGTGGTGTTCATCTGAAGGTGAGAAAACGGGATCATAGAGCATGAGTGTGTTGCTCAAGGCTACGTAGTTAATAAGCAGCAAAGGGCAGCAGAAAATTTGGTTTCCTGATATCAGTTCAATGTTGTGTTCTCTCTGCCAGGCCACCTAAGCAGTCAGCTCAGACTTCAAGAAAAAAAGACTATAGTTCATTCACACCAAAGGGAGTCCATTCAGAGAGGAAGGGGGGGGGGGGAAGAACCGCTTAATAGACCAAGTACTTTTCTAGTGTTATAGTCTGTGTTGGCATTATTTTTAGATGTCGTTGAGTTGGTCCCAACCCATAATCACTCTATGTACAACAGAACAAAACACTGTCCAGTCTTGTGGTGCAGTCTCTGCAGTGCTTACACCAGCTGTCCAGCCATTGTGTCCATGGGCATGTTGAGAAGCTCCCTCTTTTTCTCTGATCCTCTGATTTATCAAGCATGATGTCCATCTTCAGGGACTGGCCCTGGAAATGTGCTCAAATGTAGATCTGCATGTGACTCCTATAATAAGTCTTGGAGGAGGACATTGGACCTTCTGATGAACACGGTGTGGTTACACCAAGTGAGCGGATGAGGACAGAAGTACTTGGTCAGTTGTTCAGGACATTCATGCAGAAAATGTAGACTCTCCATGACCATCCCAGCCAGGCAGGCAGCCTTACCCCCACTGTGTCTAGATTCAGAAACTGACCCTGGATGAAGAACCCATGTAACTTTGTGATATTGATGACAAGTGTGTTAATATGGAACTATCATATGCAAAACAAATCTCTAAAGAGAGAAAGAGAATTTCCCTCTAATGCTCTGTTCATTTTAATCTCCAAATTCAAAGTTATTCTGTTCTAATAATTCGAGACTTAAATCTGACACTCCTCAAAGCCAGTCTGAAAGATTTCAGAGCACAACCACCTGCTTAACAAGTCACAAAATACATGTGAAACTTCACTTTTGGAAATGCTACCAAGAAGTTAGTCTCAAGATTTAAAATGAACTTTTATTACAGAAATAAACACTTATACACACTTAGGATGACATTTTCAATAACATCTCAATTTCTGTTTTCTTGATGAGCATGGGAGCAAATATATTGTGCTCTTGAATGCATAACTAACCATAGCCTTGACCCTCACACAGATGACCTCAGGAAACACCCATGGACATCCAGGTCCTTAAGTTACACAGGCCTTCTCGGTTACACAGGTAAATGACAACATTTCCTACTGTTCCAAACACCAATGTGTAATTTACTGCACAAACCAAGCCACACTGCAGATTGAAAGGGGCATTGTTAAAGCAGAAAAACAGGTTTTGATACACCTGGAAATTCAGAGTGACCATCTATGAGCATTCCACTTGGAAAACAGGAGCAGTACTAACGTGGTATCTTTACTCCTGGGTCACTATGCCAGGGAAAGAGCAATGGTCGGCTATCCCCACAGAGACCAGCAGTGGCCCCAGGATCACCCCTCTGGTCAGGGCAGACTAAGAGTTATGGAGCCTGCACCCAGCATCTTTATCTTGCAAGAATTCCCTTTGCAATCCTTCGCATCCCTCCCTCAACCAGCTCTCTACACATTCATCTTGAGCTCACTTTTTGCAGCAGTATTGGTGAATAACTCCTTTATTTGTTTGATTTTGGGGGTGGCGGGTTTTTTTTAAGATATTGCAGTTAGGTGAAGTGTCTGATTTTCCCCCCAAGAGTTTCTATGTGACTAATGATGTGTGGCAAGGAGATGGCTGGGTAAGTGTAATCTGCTAAGAATACAGCTCGCTCCCACCCAGGCCACACACCGGAGGCCCTTCCCTACCAATGACTGGTTGCCTTTTCTTCACCATTCGTGTGTGTGTGTGTGTGTGTGTGTGTGTGTGTGTGTGTGTGTGAAAGTTTATGAATCATATTGGTTTTCATTCAAGCATTCATACACATTTTCTTTTATAACTTTAATTACAATTGATTAATATAACTAAATACAATGTCTCATCAAAATCTTACTGGATATACCCTTTCCCTTCAACCAATGTATCTATTAATTTTTACTCCTCTCTCCCTCCCTTCTCATCCATTTGACTTCTCCAAGATTGATCCTATCTGTGTGTAAGCCTTCCCTTAGTTTTTTGTATTAGTGGCCTTATACCATAGCTATTTTATGACTGACGTCACGCAGCATAATTTGTTGTAGATTCACCTATGCTTACAGTTTTTCACATATTCTTAATTCGTTTTTAGTGATGTTCCCTTGTGTGAATGCACAAGAGGCTCTTCAGTCATTTGTCCATTGAAGGACATTTTAGGTTGTTTCCAGCTCTTGCTTTTGCAAGAAGCATGTATATGCTGGCTCTATTTCTCATAAATCCTTTTAGCTTTTCATTTCTATGCTGAGATGGATACAAAATAGTGCTATTGTTGTATATGTGTTTTCATGAAGGATACCACTTTTATGTATCATGCATTAAGCACCCATTCTGTGCCAAGCATTGTGCTGCTGTCACTGTTGAGTCTTTCTCATAACAGATGTATCTATCTCCACCTTACAAATGAAAGACTCTGAGTCTCAGAGAGGTTAACTATCTCACTCAATGATATACTTTTGGGCAGTGCTGGTATTGACTGTCCCCAAACCTGCCAAAAAGTGAGAGATGTCAAGCTGTATCTTTCTTTGCTTTGAATCAGTTTGTGCCCTGAGCAGTCTTCCCAGTCACGGGTACTGATGGTTAAAGTTGAAGGAGGAGGTGAGGACAGAGAGTGTGTTGTTCTTGCTCATTGAGGAATAAGATGGCAGACTAGAATGCACTTTAGAGACGATAGTATTTTCATTCTGCCACCGTGTGAAGGCGTTCTTTAAAACATGCTCATTTATCCATCAATGCGTTGCTGGCTCTTTTACAAATGTCAAAATAAGAAACATAGCACAGGAAACTACTTTTCCCCCCAGTAGCAGAAATTGTCACTTTCCACGAGAACCCTGTTCGTTGCATGTTCCGGCATACTCACTCAATGCAGGTGCCAGTTGAGGCCATTTGCCGAGACTGCTTACCTGAGGGTCAAACACATGTTTTGCCCATAAGCCCTAAAGCCACGGTTCCATAGGTCCCAGCAGGTTGAAAGAACCAATCCCTGTCAGAAGAATCAGGGTAAGTGTCTTCAGCTGGATTTCCTGATGTTTGCTGTTTCCTTTCCCCTCCTCTTCTCTGCCCTGAGCATTTAAGGTTGATGTTTTCTACCTGCTATGCTCTGGCCACTTAGAAATGGACACAGCTGCCTGAAAGATCCATGAAAATAAACAGAGCGCCCAACTGAGTGATTCCCGCGTGAGTCAACATCTATGTTCTATCCTTCCATTCTGAGCACAAAGGGTGCTTAAAACTTTAATGAATTGAACTCTATGAGTAAGGGATGTTAATCATTTTAATTACCCAGCAGCTTGAAATCAGATATAACAGTCCAATAATGTATCTTTAAACGAATACAACCCTGCCCTATAAAAAATCCCTTCCAAAGCCATTCTAATAATTTCTATTTATCTTTTCTGACGTTAACTGTTATCCAGCCCAGCCGGCCAACAGACAGCCTTCCCACACACACACGCACACGTACGTTTGGTTTCAGTGCGACGCCGTCTAGTTTTTCAATATCATTAGTGTCCCCCTGGTGGGCAGAGAGCAAGGCAGTGGCACCGGTCACACTTCACTGCTTTATCTCAGATGACAAAGAGAGATGATGCGCTTCAATCGGGCCAGCCTGGCAGAGGGGAAGGTGGCCGCGGAGAACTCCCCCTGCTGCCAAGGAACACCAAAGGGCCGCTCCATGTGACTCGCTAACAGCATGAAGGGGCAGACAAATAGATTTTCCTCTATATTTATAACCAGCATCATTCTTCCTTTCAAGACGTTCAGTGCAGGTAGCTGTTTTATATGAAATGAACAATCTTTATAGACGTACCAGAGCCATAACAAGCCTGATTTTCAGCGAAGCTGAGGTATATAACTCTTACCGAATTGTCAGGCTACTTGCTCAACAAATCAAGCCTAACTTATGATGTTTGCAGTGTAATTTTTATTCCTGTTTGACTAGCCAACTACCCGGTGGTAATAGGATGTTAGAAAAGGGCAGTGGCGGTGTTTGTGCATGCTGTGATTGATAGGCCAACGCAGCATTTTTCATTTATATCTCCCGATTCCAAATCAGTTAAGTTTAGGAAAAATGAAACAAAGTGGCAAGAAAAATGTTTGCAGATTGCAGCCCGGCGCTCCCGCAGATCTGAGTTCAGCCCACATCTGCCGGCGTTGTCTGGAAACATTAAGATATCTAAATGAAAATCAATACTATATGTGCCAGGCATTTACTACCAGGAACAAGCATCAAGAGACCTGAGCTAATCAGACTTCCAGCTTGTGCCTCAGCCATAGACTGAACCCCAGGGGTGTCCTAATTGCCCAGACTAATCATAGAAGAGTTAAATTTATAACCAAGAAAGACATCTTGTTTTTCTTACCAGTCATCACTCTGGAGCAGGCGGGTTCACCTGTGAGGTGGGTGCCAGATGTACAGTGGGAGGCCCGGTTCCAGGGAGGACGGCTTCTCACCTGTCAGAGGAGAGCGGAGATGAATTTACCGCCTGCTGTAAAACCAGTCAGGCTCATTTAAGCCCTGGGTGGGAGTGAGTGCCGTCAAGTTCACCCTCGAGCTGAAGATTCCCTCACTTAAAGCCTTGCCACTTAACCCCTGTGTTGTGGAACATGAAAGGAGATGGCTGCACGTCTACACGCCCCCTGCACACTTTGATCTCCGGCCTGGCTTTTATTGTAAGGAAATAGCTCAGCAAAGCAAATAGCATCAATGATGTGTGTGTGTGTGTGTGTGTGTGTGTGTGTGTGTGTGTGTATGTGTGTGTGTGTGTGTGTACACCCGCATGTGCGTGTGCGCACCCGCGTGCATATCTGGGTTTTCCTTAGTTCTAAGATTAGATTTTGTCCCCAGGAACGTCTAGAAGACCTTAGATCACTTGGCAACATGGACCCCTCAATAGACTGTGCACACAAGTCACTGATGTTATTCACACTCCAACCAACTACAGAGTCACACAGTAGCTGCTGGGCGAGCCTGTGCTACACTGCTGCAGAGCCATAATGTATCAGGGGACTGGATTCCTAATATTTGCATTCTGGATGCCAACTGTGAGCATATTTTGTACTATTTTCAACAAATTACACCAAAATATGCAAGATGTTTATAAGGCTCCATCTTCTATTTTTGGCTCCAGTATATTTGCAACTTAATAGTCCTTCTGAGATTTGTTTGTCTCCTCAGGAGAAATAGGCAAGTGGAAAATGCAACGGGGAAAGGAGAGGGAGAAAGGGGAAAGGAAATGAAGATGCTTTGTTCATGCAACAAGTCTGATTCTGGAAGTTTTTCACAAAGAGCCGAGTCAGCACTCCCTGGGGACCCGCTTCAACAAGAAATTTAATAATGTTATTTGGATTCTTTGTGTCCCGGATTTCAGATGTATTTTTAATGCAGGTGTCTTGAAACAAAACAATCATTGTCAAATGCTGCCATCTCTTCTCACCAGTTTAAATGGTTTCCTCGACAGCACAATTCTGGAAGCATCACAAGGGTTGTGATCAATGGAAGACTCTGCCTTGCATCCTGTGGCTTCCCAAGGATGCCCATGTCTTATCAGGGGAGGATTTGTCAGTTCTCTTCCCAGGAAAGGAGTCTCTGGTCTCTGTTATGAGGATGATGGCAGCCTGTTTCCTTCTGTCCCATCATCACTGCATCTGCGCTCGCACACCAGGTGCAAGGCCCCATTTTCTCGACTGTGATCCTGTGGCATCTCCATCCCTAACCACTCTAAGTGCATTAGAACTGATATGATGCAGCAGAACCCTGCATTAAAGCATTGAAAATGCAGCTAGACTAGGGAAGGCAACAGTTTCTCAGCTACTGGCATCCAAAACTAAGTCAAGAGCTTTTCAATCCATCTCCCCATTGGAAAAAAGCAGTTGCATCAAAATGAATTCTTTTCTAAAACATGTTCTGATTAACTTAACTAGAAGTTCTCATTGTTCGCTAGCTGGCCCAACATTTCCTAACAAGACTGAAGAAGTTTCAACCAACTTCATAACCTTGATAGTGGCACAATATGAATAAAATCATTCATTACTATTATTGTTAGTAGTAGTACTACTACTGCTTATATAAATAAAATTTATGTATATAAATAATATCAATATATATGTATATAGTATTGTATATATATGATGTATATATGTATATTATAAATGAATTATAATATTTATGTGTCTAAATAATAATATAAATAATATTCATTATTATTCTTTACATAAACAAAGAGGTGGTCTTGGCAAATATCTGTGGAAGAGGAAAAGAAACTGGAATACTGTTTTGGTTCTTAAGTCTTGGTACAATAGACTTTGTGCTTCTAGGTTGAGTAAGCTGATGTGTGGATGAATGTATCAGAAAGTCAAATCTGAACTAGAAGTAGACTCAAGAAGAGGGGAAAACCATTACTGAGATGCAGAGACACCAAGGAGGAGAAGAGTCTAAGGACACATCAGCTGTGGACCAGCAGCCTCTCTTTAGAGAATGCTGCTTCTCAGCATCAATCCAGAATCAGAGGCAATGATATCTCACCCCATCTCAAAGACAAAAGCCAACAGCTCTCATACCCTGGGGAAATGTTTCTGAACTCTTCAGCCAGCCCAAAAGAAACACACACACACACACACACACACACACACACACGCGTGCACGTGCACAAATACCCTAAATTTAAAAAAGCAAACTATTGCCTTCAATTTAATTCTGATTCACGGCAACTCTATGAGTTTCAGTGTAGCACTATTTCTTGGTTATAATCTTTATGGATACAGGTAGACCTTTCATCTGTGACCCTTCTAGGTGGACTTGACCACCAAACTTCAGGTTGATAGCCAAGAGCAAACTTTGTGACACTCAGGGAATTCTCATTCCTCTCCCAGTTGCAGTCTATTAAGAGAGCAGGTCTAGCATGGCAAACATGACTCATCACAAACCATCCTCTGGGAGCCTGCTCCTGTAGCAGGGTTCTCATTGTGTACAGAGGCTGTTGTGAAATAGCCTAAGTGAGGAAGAAAGTTCCTGGGAGCTCTATGTAGGGTCAAAGAAAGAGAGAAAAACTCTCAACCAGATGGATTGACACAGTGACAGAGCTTCAGTATGTCCTAAATTGTGAAGATGGCACAGAATAGAACAGGGTTCAAATCTCTTGTTCATATATATGGCCCCTGTTGGTCAAACTCAACTCGATGGCACGTAACAACAACTAGAGTCTGGGATTCAAGGTAGGCTACCAAGGCAATAGTGTCACAGAGCCCAGACAAACCACAATAAAATAGCTTCCTCCTACTGAGGGTGTACCATTACTCTACTTCATAATCCTATGTGGTTGTTCCTATTATGATTTCACAAAGTAGTTTTGTACTTTGTGCACAAAGCTGCTGAAGAAAGTGGCTTGGGGCCACAGTAATGAAAGTATTCACAAGAATATAAGATAAAAGAGTGGACACCAACAAAACCATGATGGGGGCAACAAATCCAGAAGAGTCATTTTGGAAGCAGGAGTGGCATCCACTTCCTAAATAGCATGCATCTGGAAATTCTACGAACTTTGAGAAATGATGATAGTTATGGAAAGGCTGCAGGTCTTTTGTTCACTGGGTCGCTATGAGTTGTGCTTGACTCGCCAGCAATCAATAACACAACAACAATTTGGACTCAGCCTAATTTTGGACTCTGTAGCTCCTCATACTTCCCTTTTGCACACCACCTTCTTGAAGGAAATACAGTGAATGGCCAGAGTCAAGAGCTGCCCCAAGTGTAAGACTATCTTTCCACTTCTGCATCTGATTGGGTTGAACATTTTTAGAAAACTGCAACTTTCTGCCAACTGGGAGATTCTATCTTCCAGAAGCCATCAAGGTAGAGGTTACTTTATTTTCTAGTTCCTCACATATTCTTTATCCATCCAGAAGTGAACAACTTCTCGTCTCAAAGCCTATCTCTTCAACCTGTGCCTTTTTCTTCCTCAGAACTATAGTTCTGATCAGACCACCTCCAACTTCTGTACTATCTCTATTAGGGTCATCATATTACTCAGATCCAGTGAGTTCCATTACATAGACAAATATAGCATGTAGGAGACCACTTTGCATTGTAGATGATGACAGTTCTCAAGAAATCTTCAACAGGTTTCCCTGCTATTAGTCTTAAACTCATCTTGACCATGACCATCCTTTAAAATAAACCTTGCAATTAATTTTATTGACCTGATATCTTATTTTAGGGGCTTTCTTTGTCAAGTTCCAATACTTCCTTCCACATACCATTCATACCTTGGATGACATACACTCCCCAGAACTCACCACATTTTCTGATTTCTCATGCCCTGATGTCTAGGACCCTTTTAGCTATAATTCTTCTAATCTATAAGCCTATTATCTAACCTGCTAGGTCCCCTGTGAGAGCCCTAAACTTGGTAAGCCATGATTTCATCCATTCTGTGGACTCTCTGATGACATTCTTTGATGCCAAATCATCACCCCAATCCATAGGCTCCTTAGCAAAGACTAAGTTCATGCATGTGGAGTCAGAGAATCTCAAATATTCATGAATTAGTGAATACTATTCAAGTTGCTTCTTTCCTAGCTTGTCTAACATTATTCACTGGTCTGCAGAGACTAGGTGTGTATAGTTGATACACACAAATACAATAAGCACCAGTACTGGTTTATTAATCCACAGGTTTTAGAAACAAACCTGACTCTGTCACCTCATTTAACTCTCATATCTAATAATGAACAAATCAGCATACATTATGATCCTACATACCCAAAAATTGAGGGAGGCAGAAAGACTTTCACATTCTTCATCAGTCCCTTTTCACTAACAGGGTGATGGCTATTTCGAAAAGAACAGTCTGGAAGTCAGAATCTTCATATCAACTTCTTTTGCACTGCTCCTGTGTCTATATTAGTAGCCTTCTATGTGTACAGATTATTGTACAGGCTTGCCGCTATGAATTTACATGCATATATTCTTTAGAATATTCAAAAGTTATTTTGGCAATTTTCCAGATCTACTTTACACCTTGGTATTAAGGTCTCAGCCCTGTTTTAGATGCCACTACGACTTCTGCTATCTTTGACGCTTGAATGTTTGTGAATCTCCAGGTCTCCATAATTTTGGGGTTACTCATGCCTGAATGATTTGAAAAGACTACATCTATCAGGTAAGAGACTATGTTCCTCTCAAAGTTATTGATAACTGCCTATTGAGTGGCCTTGTTGTGTTAGCTTAAAAGTTGGATTTTATAGCCATTATGTTAGCCTTCCCTGACTTCCAACTACCTTAACTACAGACATATGGTCTTGCAAATCATCAACAGCTGTGAGACTAGGATAAGAGAGAGAGAGAGAGAGAGAGAGAGAGAGAGAGAGAGAGAGTACTTCCCACACTTGAGGGACACTAGAGCAAGACCCTGGTGAAAGAAAAACCCTGGTGAGAACAAGAGCCTGGTAGTGAGACTCTAGTAACGGTGGTGGAGAGACTGTGGCAAAACTGTGCTGTGGAGAATCTTTGACAAGGTGTAACCAGAGAAACCCTTAGATAAAGGCCATAGTTAAAAAGCTTTTGCTGTTCTTTCCAGACAATGGAAGGGAAAGCTGACTGAAATTGGAAACTGGACTAATTGAAGAATTTTGCCTTGAGACTTCTGGGCTAAACCCTGGACTTGCATTGAGTGATATTCTTTGCCTCCCTCACTCTCCAACTTACTTCTCTAATAAACCACACTCTCAATACCACAACTGTGAGTAAATTCTATGAGTTACCAATTAATAACAAACCCAAATGATTGGTAGAAAGAGGTGCAGGAGAATGGAGGTGTAGTATACCATGTCTGACCAATCACATATGTATTTGCTGCTATGGTTATTATTGATGGGGACAGTTTCCCTTCATGAAGTGGATCAGAAGTCAGACTCAGTCACTGCCACCCTCACCCTGTTGCATCCTCTCCTTAGGCAGGCCCAAACAGTTTATACTCAACTAATAACTAAAAGATTAGATGTTTGAACACACCACAGAAGAAAGTCACAGTGATCTGCTTCCATAAAATATAGCAGGCAACAAGATTCTATGAAGCAGTTCAGGATATTGCTTGGAGTTACCATAAACTGGAATCAGCTTGATGACAATGACTTTAGTTTTTGTTTGGTTACTTATTAGTGACAAAGACAGAATCTAAGAAAATACTTACCTCCATCAATGAGCAGTCTTCCCTCTATGGCAGCATTTGTATCACCCAGAATACGGACAGAAGAGTCAGTTTTATGTGACTTTGAAACATACAACCACAATACTTACTCTTTCCAATCCAAGAAATACAACTAAAGTTTGTGCTCGTTTTTCTCAACTTCCATTTAGAGCACTATCATTGGCATAACTGGGGTGAGTTAGACCAGTGCCAGTGCACACAGCTCATTCACAGCTTTATCAAAAAGGTCATAAAAATAGAACTGTGCTCATTAAGCAAGCTTTGTACAGGAGAGTGTCTCCAGTGGAAAAGCAATTTAGATAGCATAAAGGCACACCAAGAAGCAGTTGTCTGAAAGGAAAAAGGAAACATGGCATGGTTTAAAATCAGGACAGGTATGTGCATGTATCCTTTCTCCATAACTATTCAATATACATGTTGAGAAAATCATTAAAGAAATAGGACAATATGAAGCAGGATGTGGCATGAGGATTAGAGGAAGACTTATCAACATGCTGCATTATTCAGATAATACAACCTTGCTAGCAGAAAATGGAAAAGACGTGAAGTACTTACTACAGAAGATCAAAGAAAGACTACAACCTTCAAAACAGATTATAACTCAACATCAAGAAAGTAGAAGTCCTCACCACTGAACGAAAAGGCAATTTCATGATAAAGAATGCAGTTGTCAACAACTTCATTTTACTTGTCTCTCCAACCAACATTCATTATATCATCAGTCAAGAAATCAAAAGACATGTTTAGTTGGGAAATTCTGCTGTCAAGGACTTTTCCAAAGTGCTAAGGAGTAAAGATATCAGTATAAAGACTAGGATGTGCTTGATCCAAGTCATGGTATTTTCAAGTGTTTCCTATGCATCTGAAAGGAAGACAACGATTAAAAAGACCCAAGAAGAAGTGATGTCTTTGAATTGCTGTGCTAGCAAATGGTATTGATTATGCAATGGATGCCAAAAGAACAAACAAATTCACCATAGAGAGAGAGAGAGCAACCAAGGTGCTGTTTGGAAGCCAGGATGATAAAACATCATTGTACATACTTTGGACATGTTATCAGGAGGGGGAAAAGGCATCATTCTGTGAAAGATAGAAGGTGAATGAAAGAGGACAACTCTCACAGAAATGGATTGACATAGTGATGGTAACCAAGGACTCAAGCATGGTAGAGATGGTGAAAGTGGCACATGATAGAGTTCAAAGCTATTGTGCATAAGGTCTCTAGGAGTCATATTCAACGTGATATCACCCACCAACAATAAGACAAATGTTTTGGGGTTTCAGGAGTCTGGCTCATTTGGACTTTGTCCCCCACTTCATTACAACTGGCAGAAGTCATTTTACTCAATCACTAATGGCATCAATATCATCTCTCTTGTTTTTGAAAGTCTGTTGTTATACTGTACATACTCGTCTTATTGATATGTCATGGTTACAAAACCAGGACACTGATGCCCAGCATCTGCTACCAGGTGTCACAGGTCCCACACCACCAACTGACCACCAGAGCAGAGCAAATCTCCATCAGCAACATCTCTTACAGGCTAGAAGGAACCGTCTGAAGCGACCTCCTCTTGCCCTGCAGCTCTGGAGGAAAGAGACAAGGGAACAGGAGAAAAAAAGAGGGAATGCTTACCCTGTGGATTGAGTCAGGAGGAAGATATGGCTTGCTTAATCCTAATAAATCAGAATGTCCCCAGGAGGTGGAAGCAACAGGGGTAGGGTGTGTGAGCTGCGCTGCACACTGACCCCGGCCAGTGCACGTGGAGAAATGATGTCCTCTTCAGCAGGCTCCTGGAGAGATGGTCTGCATTGCTTCTGACAAATTAGATGTGCCCTGAATGCAACCATTCCTTACAAAATAGGCCTGATTTAGCAATGCACAAGCTGCCATTATCTCGCTGCATAAAAAGACCATTTAAATGGAGAAACCTTTAGAACACTGGCCTGCTGAATGCAGCGTTTTTGAAAAATTGCCCCCCTCAACTACCACCGAAGCCAATCACCACCCAAGGGAAAGGCTTCATTTACAACCTCAAAGAAGGAGTGGGCTTTAATCAAAAGAAGGGTGTCATTTGTCTCCAGTCTCCGCATGAGCTTTCCTCATGGTCCTGTTGTCTTTGCTCTCCTCGGATGGCCAAGCCTAGTTGGAGGTACCATGTGGCCCCTTGCTCAGTTGAGGACAGGGGAACCCTGGCAATAGTCACTGAATTACAGAACAGATCTGATGATCGCAGTACCCAGACATCCAGTTGCACAAAATGCTCTTGTTTGAAAACTTTGCATGCAAGGATTACAACCTGTCATTGTGCTCCCCAGAGACACACTACCTTTTTAAAAAGTATCTCTAATGAGATCTACAAATCTATGTTGAAGACAGCTTACTTTATTGTGTTTGTGAAGATAAAAATGTTTTAAATAGGTTATGGCTCCTGGGACTGATAGTCCCACCATGAGGGTAAGGTCATTTTGAAATGTTAATAAAAGTTTTCATAAAATATGACGGCACTCAAAGAGTAATGTTTGGATGTAAAAATAACTATAAAAGTATAATTTCTACCAGGGTACACACGCAGTTTTTCTGTGTCAAGATATTTGCCCAATTCCTCATTTAACAGAGCTTGCAGCTTTCCCAGCTGTTTTGACAGCCACGCTGGGATTCAATCCTTATTAGTCAGGGCTGCAAGAGCCTTTCCCAGGCTTTCTCATTACATTATAAACTTTCCTATGAAGTAAAGTTTTGCATTGTACTGAGGATTATGTTAATACAACTAGCACTCAACCTAGGGTCAGTTCACCTTGCTGTAGACCACTGTGTCCTTGCCCTAAAGAGACAGAGAAGCAGAACTAAGAAAGTGACTGTGGATGGGTATTCAGAGGGCTCAGCCTTGGACTTCATGGTCTAGTTCAGATGGAATAGGCCCAATTAGGTACATTCAATATTTTCTATTCAATGAGGGTCTGAGTTCAACTAACCCAAATGGAGCAGTCTTTTCTTGGCAATAAATAGCTAGTGAGAAAAGTCAGTCTTCTGTTTTCCAGATCTTGTTGGCTCAGGAGAACTTGATGTTCCCATGAGGGCACTTGAGGGGCATATGAGATCCTAGAATCCAACACTGGAAACAAAACTCCCTCAGACACTCAATGTAGAAATGAAGGGGAAACTAAGATATGTTGGGATTTGAAGGCGTTGACTTAAGACAAGCAAGAAGAAACTGGTCATATACCCTTGAGAAAGAGATTATTCTTTCTCATTATCATCCAAAAGTTTAGGTAATAATAACCATAGCACATCATTGTCATGAACAACAAAGGGCATGCTCTAAACCTCTTCATCCCTCCCCAACCTCCTACATATCCCCCGGAATGTTTATCCCAGAAATCGGGAAAAGACTAAGATGCAACTATTGACCACTCCCTGTCTAGAACAAAGAAAAGGAACATAAAGCAAACTGATACAGAAATAGCTCGTCCAAAGGACTAATGGACTACACAAACCTCAACTTCTGTAACTCTGAAACCAGAAAAGCAAGATGGTAGACGATCCTGAATAGAGTAGGAAGGAGGGGGGAGGTGGACAAACACTTGAAAATATGAGGTAAATAAAGGAGAGGCTTACTAGTTTGATGGAAACTAGTGGCACCTCTGAGACTATGGTCCTTGTTGTCGTTGCTGTTTGCCTTCAAGTTGAGCATGACTCATAGCAACCCTATGAACAAAAGTCTTGAAGCTCCTCTACAACTATTGACATTTATCAAACTTCATAGGGTTTTCGGAGGCAGGTTATTTAGGAAGTGGATGCCATTCCTGTTCTTAGTCACCTATTAGACATAGAACAAAACTCACACCTATGGTTCAACTTTCACCCAAACAGTGTTGGGTGTAGGTGCCATTAGTTCATCTGTGGTGAGCCTAGAGATAAGAAACTGCACTGCAATCCTGAAGGCGTGTGGTTTAAATCCCCCAGCTGCTACATGGGAGTAGAATAGGCAATCTCCTCCCATGCAATTAACTGCCTCTGAAAACCCTCTGGAGGGTGAGCTATGGGTCGATTAAGACATGATGGCACATGATGACAACAAGGGCATCTACAGCTCATACCACTCCCATGAATAACAGATCTGTAATGTCCCTATCCTGTGCCATCCTTGTCATCTGAGTTCATTGACAAAGTCACTCTGTCTTATTGATGTTTTTCCTCTTTCGCTGACCCTCCATCTTTCCAAGTATGATGTTTCCAGAACTGGTTGCTTTTAAAAACATGCCCAAAATATGTGAAAGGAAATTTCACCATCCTTGTCTTTAAGGTGTACCCTGGTGATACCTTCTCCAAGACATACTTGTTTCTTCTTTTGTCGGTCCATGGGGTATCAACACTCTTCTGCAGCACCACAACTCAAAGGCATCTATTCTTTTGCCATCATTATTTGTTGTCCAACTTTCAGATCCATAGGAAGTAATTGAAAAGATCATTGCTCAGATCGAGTGCACCCTAGTCTTTAAACTGATGTCATTGTTCTGAAGCTCCATCTGACATACTTTGGGCATGCTGCAAGGAGGGACCAGTCCTTAAAGAGAGACATTATGCTTGGGAGGGTGGAGGAAAAGAGGAAGACCCTTGATGAGATGGATTGACTCAGTGATTGTATTAATAGGGGTAGGTATGTCAAAGACAATAAAGTTGCCTCTGTATAGAGCAGACTTCAGAGCTGTTGTACATAGGGTCGCTATGAGTCTCAGGCAATTTGATGGCACATAACAACAACAACATCTTGATGATGCCTGTTGTTCCAGTGGTGGGTAATCTATAAAGTGAACAATAACACCAGGAAGGCATTCACTCCTGAGACTAGCAAACCATATACAGTCAAGAGTAGCACTTTCCTATGGATAAAATCCAAAAGACAGAGATAGGATAGAGGAATTAACGGGATAAAATGAAAATCATGGGGTGTGGGAGAAGTATGATACATTGTGGATATTTTAATTAATGTGCATAAATAGAAGAGTGAAAACTCAATTTGTTTGTAAACTTTCACTTAAATCACAGCCATATTTAAAAAAAAATTAAGTGATGGGCTGCTCATCTTTTTTCCCCACGTCTAATGTTTGTGAGAAATTTTAAACTTTGAGCTCGTTAAGACTTTGTTATTTCATATATTTCACAAAGCCTTGCATTAGTCACTCAAAATTCTTCTCCATGAGTGAATTTCAGAATCTAATTTGAAACTTTCCATAAGGGTACGTAGGAGGTTAAGAAGAGACAAAGATGACTGGAGCATGCCGTTTGATGTTGCTATGTGTGAGTCAACAGTGGTGGGTTTTACCTCTCGCAGTCCTCACCCCTCCACTTCCCTTAACTCTCCTTGAGTCCCTGTACATGTTTTGCTAGTCATTCTGTTTTTACAATAATGGTCTTATGCAATATTTGTCCTTATGAGACTGAGTTAGTTCACTTACCATAATGTTCTATAGCCTCTCCCAAATTACGTAGTATTTTTCAAAATTGTTGCTTCTGAGTCTGCATAGTATTGCATTGTGTGAATGTACCACAATTTCTTAATTAGATTAGCTGTGGTTAAACATTTAGGCTGCTTCTATGTTCTTGCAGTGATAAATAACACTGCTATGAACACTGGTATACAGATCTCTGTTCGTGTCTCACTTGCAATTTCTTTGGGATGTATTGCTAGTAATAGAATAGCTGGGTCATATGGAGTTTCTATGTCCAACTTTTTGAGGAAACCTCAAACTATCTTCCAGAGTGGTTGCACCATTTTACAATCCCACCAACAGTGTATGAGAGTTCTCACCTCTCCACATCCTCTCCAACATTGATTACTTGCTGCCTTGCTAAACTTCGCCACAACAACTACTGGAGTGAGATGCTTTTGTGGTTTTGATTTGTGTCTCCCTTATTGCATTTCTTCATGTGTCTGTTGGCCACCTGAATGTCTTCCTCTGTGAAAAGTCTTTCCATGTCTTTTGCCCACTTTGTAATTAGGTTATCAGTTTTCTTCTGGAAGTCCAGGAGTATTCTGTAAACTTTTGTTATGAGACCCTTGCCCGAGATGCTATTGTCAAATGTTTGTTCCTAGTCAATAATTTTCTTTTCACCCTAGTGGGAAAAGTTTTTGAAGATCGAAGAGATTTAATCTTTAGAAAGCCCATTCATCAATTTTATCCTCTCCAGATTCATAAGGACAAATACTACGTGAGATCATTATTATAAAAACAGAAAGATAACTAGTAAAACTTATACGGAAACTTAAGGGAGAGGGAGGGCTGGGGATGAGTAGAGGTGAAACCACACAGATTGGTTGATGGAGGGAGTGGGGGAAGTAAATGAGAAGAACTCAGGCACAAAGACCTGGTAATGATGGGCAATGTCCAAGGGTGATTAATTTTATAAAACATAATGCATGAGAATTAAACACAACGTGAATGAAGAATAGTATGAAACATAATGTATATAAACTTTGTAAGCAAACCAATTTTAAAAAAAACCAATTCATTCTCAGGCCAAATCTTGATGGACAATAATTTTTTTTGGGGGGGGGTTGATTATTTTTATTCAAACTTCTAGCCAAGTTGTCTCGCCTTGGTTACTTTGGAGCCCGCAGCAGATACTAAATTGCTGAAAAAGAGTAAATTTCCTCTATTTTAATACAACTTAACTGAAGAACAGATTCAAACCTAGAGTTGCTGTAATCAAGGATGCTTTGGGCAGAATATTAAATGATCCAGGAAGTATTAAAAGAAGATGGAAGGAATA